>NC_053157.1:99506500-99869000 GCF_016835505.1 Polypterus senegalus | reverse complement strand
AATGGCTAATGTAACTGGAAATTGTCACCTTCTTAAGGTAAACGGTAAATTAGTAGAGGATGGAGCCAAATCAATGTGGGCAAAAAAAACGATGACCCCTTCAGCTGAACCTTTTATTACTTGAGCAATGATGAGGTTTCTTTTCAAGTCTTTAACAAAGAGGCGGGATCTATTGCCCAATCCTCTTTTAGTGTTTATATTCCTAAGGAGCATAATTATTGCTCCCTTTTTAAGGTTCAGTTTATGCCTCGGTATTCCTGTTGGAGTTAGCTGATTAAGAAACTCAATAGTATAGTTCTGCATATCTTTCTTAGTTGATAATTTTTTTTTAACGCTCATTTTCCTGTTCTTCTATAGATCTATTTGCTCTTCTGAGTCTTTTGTAGCGTTTTTATGACACTCATTTTCTTCATCTTCAATCGATCTACGTGTTCGTATTTTTCTTTGTCTTTCAGCCTTTCTTTTGTTGATGTTTACTTGTTGAGCTGACCGTTCTTCCAGGAGATGTTGCTTAAAAAGGGTTTGAGTGTCTGTGTCTTTTGTTCCACTTGACGTATCCTTCTTTTTGGGTGGCATGTTGTTAGTAGATAGTGCCCCGCGCATTTTTACTAACTAACTATGTGTGGCGTCTCTCCAGCAATGGATTTAATGTGCGCGGTTTCCAGCTTTATTTGCTTATCATGCGCAGCTGAGGCTACGCCATTCACTGTGTTGCTTATCATGCGCGGCCGAGGCTATGCCATTCACTGTGTTGCTTGTCATGCGCGGCCAAGGCTACGCCATTCACCAACGTGCAAATGGGCTGGGCACGGTGTGGCCCCTCGCTGGCGCACTTCGCCAGAAGACACAGGGGTTTTATTAAAGAGGATGATATATATATATATATATATATACTCGCTCATCACTAATTCTCCAACTTCCCGTGTAGGTAGAAGGCTGAAATTTGGCAGGCTTATTCCTTACAGCTTACTTACAAAAGTTAAGCAGGTTTCATTTAGAAATTCTACACGTAACGGTTGACAACATTCGCCATGTTGAACTTTCTTATTTATGGCCCCATCTTCACGAAATTTGGTAGGCGGCTTCCCTGCGCTAACCGAAACCAATGTACGTACTTATTTCGGTGGTATGACGCCACTGTCAGCCGCCATATTGAACTTTCCAACGTCCCTAATTATCCAACTTCCCGTGTAGGTAGAAGGCTGAAATTTGGTACTTATTTCGGTGGTATGCTGGCACTGTTGGCCGCCATATTGAACTTTTCAACGGTCTTTGTTACTTATGGACCCATCTTCAAGAAATTTGGTACGCGGGTTCCCAACGCTAACTGAATCCTACTTACGTACATATTATACATCCATAGTTTGCAGCTCAGTCACCGTGAGGCGGGCGCGGTCCCCATCCCAACGCCCCCACGCTGTTGGCTGCCTACCTATATAAGGCCATCCGTCGCTCCAGTCTCTACATTCCCTTCCTTGCTTCGCCACGGGATTCATGTCTCCCTGCTGATAACTACAGCCTTTTTATTTAATCCACGGCTTCTCCGCTGTTTTATTGTTCATTTATTACGATTATAGTCATTGTTTAGGTATTTTAGACTTACTTTACATTGTTCAGGTACCCATTTACTATATCATTCCAACTGTACCCCCATTAACATGTCTATCAAGGTGATCACCATCGATTAAAGAACTGTCACTTACCGAGTGGTTTCCACACCCAGAGATGGCACCTGCCTTTTCCATTCTCTTTGTTACATATTGCACGGCCATATCAGGCTCACTCTTGATATCCGGAGGAACATTGTGTCTTATGAATTGAATGACTGGGACAGTTTCCAGGTGTGGACTGATGATGGTACAGGAGATAATTATACTACACAGGAGCGCTATAAGACTGAAAGGCTTAAGCCCTTCACCTATGCATCTGCACGTGAGTTGATGGCTGCCGCTGAATTGTTCGGTTGTCGCTTTCAAGTGTACCGAAATGGCCAAATATTTTACACCTTTCGACAACCGCCAATGCCTCTTAAACAGCTTAGATTGACAGGTGACGATTTCAGTAGTGAACACTATGTTTATTAATGTTTAAACTCTCAAAAGCTGGATGTGAAGTTATCGATGAAACCAGTTGTATACTTACAAAGCTTGACAGATGCCGAATGTCTCTTCAACACAAGTCCTACAAATACTGTCGTAATTGAAACAAACCATGAATCTCAAACCGATTATGACAGCAGCAATCCAAGCTGTGAGATTTGAAACAAGATTACTGTTCACATGGCCAATTGTACGTTGCATGCTCAAGAGTAAGCTCAGCGCACAGCTTGGTCATATTACAACCGGAGGGCCGAACTCACAATGTGGTATACAAAGAGATCCTTAAATAATTATTGGTATATTTTCCCTCAGTTTAAAAAGGTTTAATTTTCTTCTTAATAAAAATTTTAAGGTAGTACTTCGCCGCTGCAAAGCGTGGGTATTTTGCTAGTCTATACTAATAAAAGGCAAAGCCCTCACTGACTGACTGACTGACTGACTCACTCACTGACTCACTCATCACTAATTCCCCAACTTCCCGTGTTGGTAGAAGGCTGAAATTTGGCAGGCTCATTCCTTACAACTTACTTACAAAAGTTGAGCAGGTTTCATTTAGAAATTCTACGCGTAATGGTCATAACTGGAACGTATTTTCACCCATATACTGTAATAGACTGCAGCTTGATAGCCGTGGGAGGCGGAGTTTCGTATTAAAGCATTTAACCAATAAAATTTCAGCCATCATTTGTTGCCAGGCAGAGAAGCTTTCACAATCCGGTGTGCAGGCACTCTAACACAGAATAAATGTCGATTTAACCTGTTGCTTCAACCAATCAGATTTTGAGTTGGTGTCAGTAGGGCCCTCTAGCAGGCGTACGGCAATGTCGCCGTATTCAGACCCATTGATTGGATAGACTGCGGTGGGTTCGCACCCTGCCCAGGATTGGTTCCTGCCTTGTGCCCTGTGTTGGCTTGGACTGGCTCCAGCAAACCCCCGTGACTCAGTGTTCGGATTCAGCGGGTGAGAGAATGGATGGATGGATGATTGGATAGAAGCCGATATGAGGAACTCTACAAGGCCACTGAACGCACCACAAACGCTCCGAGCGAAAGATCGTTGCACGCACTACAGCCAACTCCATGGCAGGATTCTGGACAATATTATTTGCCAGACATAGACCAAATTTCAAGACCATGAAAACCTGATGTTTGTCACGCTCCTCGAGCCCCAGAAGTTTCGGGAATACCAGAAAAATTTCATGCATGCAGCCTTCTCCAGTTTAACACAAGAGCCACAGAGCACTTTTTGATCTGTCTCGGCTAAAAACAGAACTGACTGTAATGTATGCCATGGATGATTTTGTAGGAAAATCTCCCACTGATCTCCTTGATTTCCTTCATCAGAAAAATCTGAATGAGAGCATGGGGTAGCTGTTCACATTGGTATATTTGGTGGTGAGCATTCCCGTGTACACTGCTTCTGTCGAGCGAACATTTTCAGCCCTAAAGCAAATTCAAACTTATGCCAGAAATACCATAGGGCGGGTTTGCCTTTCAGCATTAGCTTCGAATGCGATAGAATGGGACGTTTCGATGGAACTGAGGCGCACGGATAATCCGTACGACAGTGTAATTGAACTGTTTTTGAAGAAAGAGAGGAGGATGGATTTTGCTTACAAATAATCCGAATTTTTGGTAAGTGAAATGTTGCGATTTTCCTAAATAATATTGCAAGGTTATGAGTTATTATTGATGTTTTTATGTCGGAGGTTTGATTCCCGAGAGGTCGTGCAGTGAGTGTGTACGCCTGATGAGCCCAGAATTGGGGCGAAACACGGGCTGCGTACCCTTTGCATTATTTGACAGTAAAACTATTTCAATAGATTCAATATGCTGTATATATATCAGCGCTTCCTTCATTTTACCCCCTTGGTTTGAGAAGTATGAAAAATGTATGTATGTATGTATGTATGTATGTATGTATGTGTGTGTGTGTGTGTATATATATATATATATATATATATATATATATATATATATATAATATACATTTATTTATTTATTTATTTAATATATATGTGTGTGTGTGTATATATATATATAGATATATATATATAGATATATAGATATAAATTATATATATATAGATATATATAGATATATATATATAGATGTATATAGATTATATATAGATATATATATATATAACTGCTCAAAAAAATTAAAGGAACACTTTGAAAACACATCAGATCTCAATGGGAAAAAGAAATCCTCCTGGATATCTATACTGATATAGACTGGGTAATGTGTTAGGAACAAAAGGATGCCACATCGTTTGATGGAAATGAAAATGATCAACCTACAGAGCCCTGAATTCAAAGACGCCCCAAAAATCAGAGTGAAACAATTATGTGGCAGGCTAGTCCATTTGGCCAAAATTTAATTGCAGCAACTCAAAACTGCCTCTGGCAGTGCTCATCCTGTTCCTCCTTGCCCAAAGGAGCAGATACTGGTCCTGCTGATGGGTTATGGACCTTCTATGGCCCTCTCCAGCTCTCCTAGAGTAACTGCTTGTCTCCTAGAATCTCCTCCATGCCCTTGAGACTGTGCAGGGAGTCACAGCAAACCTTCTGGCAATGACACGTATTGATGTGCCATCCTGGAGAAGTTGGACTACCTGTGCAACCTCTGTAGGGTCCAGGTATCGCCTCATGCTACCAGTAGTGACACTGACTGTAGCCAAATGCAAAACTAGTGAAGAAACAGTCAGAAAAGATGAGGAGGGAAAAATGTCAGTGGCCTCCACCTGTTAAACCATTCCTGTTTTGGGGGTCATCTCATTGTTGCCCCTCTAGTGCATCTGTTGTTAATTTCATTAACACCACAGCAGCTGAAACTGATTAACAACCCCCTCTGCTACTTAACTGACCAGATTAATATCCCATAAGTTTCATTGACTTTATGCTATACTCTGATTAAAAAGTGTTCCTTTAATTCTTTTGAGCAGTATATATATATAGATATACAGTAATTCCTCCTCGATCGCGGGGGTTGCCGTACTTTTAAACCGCATAACAGAAGGTGTTCTATTGACTCAGCTGGAATGTCAAAGGATGGATGTCCAGAGCAGGGAACTGCGTCACCTGAACTGGAGTGTAGTCGAGTCCCTTCCACCTGTTCTTCGATAATTTCAAAAATAGTTTCATCTATATCGGAGTCTAAAAGGGCCGCCAACATTGTAATTTCTTCCGATAAATCTTCAATTCTTTCTCTGAAATACGTAATATCTTCAGCAGAATCCATTTCATCGGCAGTAGTAAGCATTTTTCTAATTAATTCTTGTGCTATCGATTCACCAATCAGTAACTAGAGGGCGTGTTAGAGCCTACCCTCTCAGCTTTGATGAGTGAAAGTGACAGTTTATTAAAGTCGGATTTCATGACAGTTTGTAGGAATGTTACGTACAAAATGAAATAAATAATCAACGAAAAACATATTTCATGACACATTATTTATGCTTTCATTTCATGATACATTTATTTATTAAGGCTTCATTTCATGATACATTTATTTATTTATGCTCACATTTAACAGTACTTTTATTTATTTGCGCATTTATTTATTTATTTAATTTTGTCCAAAATAGTCCTCCATAAACGAGTGCATGCTTTGCTCTTTCCTTTTGGATTTAGGGTGAGAAACTTACAATACCAGAGTTTGTTATCTTTAGTTACAGTTAACACCAATACCATAGTATATTAGCTGACGTTATCCTATCTATTAAATTGCAGTTTATAGTTCTCAGAATCAAAGTATAATTATGTTTTGAGGTGAGTGATGCTTGGTTCCTTTTCTAGTCATCTTTCTTCAGATATGTGGAAGGATTTTTCAACACACTTCCTTTTCTTTGTTTAGGAGGTCTTCATCTTTCATTGTACGTTTTTGTTGTGGATTGGTACTACACTTATTTCTTAAGGTTTTTACACAAAGTGTTTTCAGATGCTAGCAAAGTTATGCCTGCTGAGTCAGTGACTGTTGTTAGCAAGGCAAACACATGGTTTACATATGGTCTCTCTTGCTTCTGTCCTCGCTGCCCCTCAGTAAGGTTGGACTAATGACAACCTCATCCAAACTGCAACACAGTATTCCACCTTTTCAGTCCAGCACGATGGCCCTCTGCAATAAAGGGCTTGCTTCGGCTTCTGTTGCGGCCACACCATATCAGGCATGGGCTGTTGTGTCATTGGCTTTTTAGATGCACATAACCCATCTTCTTGGATGAGCACTGGTGCAGAACTCTGTCCATCAGTGTTTCTCATCCTGTATTTATGGTCTTTTGTTCAGAACTTGAGTCCATTCTGTACCGTAGAGAGAGATGTCCCTCTGTTACATGATCTGGTATCGATCATCTTATCAGGTAAGGCTGTAGATGCTACATTCCAAAAGGGAGGCCAAGTCAGGCAAACTGAGCCTTTTAGCTGGCATTAAGAGTGTCTGGCAACAGATTGCTAAGCCAAGACTCGGGTTCCAGCCTAGTAAAATGGATAATGCCACTCTGTCCTACACCTTTAACAAAGAAGGGATTCTCCTGCAGATCACCCAACATGTGAAAATAAGTAAACAAGACTAACCTGAGGCATGTAACAAATTATTACATTTATTAACACTAGAATCCCTGAAGCCAAAAAAAACAACTTGCAGTTCAGGGCCACCTAACACCATTAGTGTCTTTTGTTTTGCAAATGTGTCGATCAGCACATGCAGCAAGTAGCCCGCTGTCCCATCCCATCCCCCCACCAGCGGAGCTCAAGCCGCACAAAAGATTGTTAGGCCAGATTCATACTTCTTGTGCTGTGATGCATGCTCCAGCGGACACTACTGCTACACAAGTGTTATACTGTTTAGACATGCGTGCATACCTTATGTAAATGTGGAAGATTCCACCAGGTGGCAGTGCAAGATATCATCATGGTGAGAACAGGTTCAGCTTTGATGTGTTGTGATTTGCCTGAAACACCCATTAAATTCCAAGGACACCTTGCCACAATATCTCTGAAAAGAATGGATGTTTAATGATTAAATCCATCAATCCAGGGATGCACCTGTTCCAGCTAGTATTGGGCACAAGGCAGAAACAATCCCTGGACAGGGCTCCAGCTCATTGCAGGTTGAGCTCACATACATTAGTGTCATTTTAGCATCACCAAATCCGCAAACCTGCTTATCTTTGGTAGGAAACCAGAGCACACTGTGGAAACCCACTAGGAAAAATGCAAACTCCAGGCAGGGAACACCAGAGATGTGAATCCCTGCAAGACAGCAGCGTTACTGCTCCACCACCATACAGCCCCACATGTTTAATTATTAACAGTATTCATTATTTAAATGAAGTTAACTACAGGGAGTGCAGAATTATTAGGCAAGTTGTATTTTTGAGGATTAATTTTAATATGGAACAAACACAGTGCTATCAGTCAATCCAAAATGTTAATAAACCTGAAACCTGAATGTTTCACAACGGAAATGTGAGTGTGAACATCATCAGGGGAATACATATGTGCGCACAATTATTAGGCAACTATTAGTGTGCAGATTTATTATGCAACTAAAGGAAAAATGAAAATTTTCCCATCTCACTTGTTTATTTTCATCTGTTATAGTGAGAATAATAAACAAACACCTCAAAATTTACAAATAAACATCTCTGACATTTAAAAAAAATAAATCAATCAATCAATGACCAATATAGCCACCCTTCTTTCCAATAACAGTCATAAGCCTTTCCATTCATGGAGTCTGTCAGTTTCTTGATCTGTTGACGATCAGCTTTTTGTGGAGCAGTGACTACAGCCTCCCAGACACTCTTCAGAGAGGTGTATTGTTTTTCTCCCCGTAAATCTAGCGTTTAAGAAGTGCCCACAAGTTCTCGATAGGGTTTAGGTCAGATGAGGAAGGGGGCCATGTCATTATTCCTTCATCTTTAAGGCCTTTACTGGCTGGCCACGCAGTGGAGAACTTCGATGCAAGTGATGGAGCATTGGCCTGCATAAAAATCATGGTCTTTTTCCTGTATCACTGTTTGAAGAAAGTGTCTTCGAAAAACTGGCAGTAGGTTTGGGAGTTGATTTTGAGTTCATCTTCAATGCAAAAGGTCCAACTAGCTCATCTTTAAAAATACCAGCTCATACCAGTACCCCACCTCCACGTTGGAGTGGAGCTCTGTGCCCATTACTGATCCACAGGTCCATCCATCTGGTCCATCAAGAGTCACTCTCATCTCATCGGTCCATAAAACCTTTGAAAAAAATCTGTCTTCAGATATTTCTTGGCCCAGTTTTGACGCTTTCAACTTATGTTTCTTGTTCAGTGGTGGTTGGGTTTCAGCCCTCCTTACCTTGGCCATGTCTTTGAGCACTGAACACCTTGTACTTCTGGGCACTCCAGGTAGGTTGCAGCTCTGGAATATGAAAGTACTGGAGGATAATGGGTTCCTGGTAGCTTCACGTTTGATTCTTCTCAAATCTTTGGCAGCTAATTTGCGTCTTTTGTTCTCAACACGTTTCTTGCGACCCTGTTGACTATTTGCAACAAAATGTTTGATGGTTCTGTAATCACACACCAATATCTTAGCAATTCCAAAAGTGCTGCATCCCTCTGAAAGACTTTTTACAATTTTTGACTTTTCAGAGTCAGTTAAATCTCTTTTTTGGCCCATTTTGCCTGAGGAAAACTAGCTGCCTAATAATTCTGCACACCTTGATATAGGGTGTTGATCTCCTTAGGCCACACCCTCCCTCATTACACAAATACACATCACCTGACGTGCTTAAATCCAATAAGCATTCAAGTTAATACAGCTTGGAGTTGGAATATACTAATTAAAAATGATGATATGGTCAAAATACTCACTTGCCTAATAATTGTGCACACAGTGTATTTATCTGTAAAATGTAATATACATACTTTAATGCATTTCATTATGAAAGTGATAATCAAGTGTAAATCTAAGGATTCTAAATGTCCAGAGAGCTCGAAAATCATGCATTTAATGTGATCTGTGTGGTGTTTGCTGTTTGCTACTGCTGTCAATGCAGAAGGAAGCCCCAAAACCACGTAGCGATTAACAACTGGGTCAGTTTTAAGATGATGTTTACTTCAATGATAAAATAAATTACAAGATTAAAGTGGACATTTCGAGATTTAAGTTGAAATTTCCACTTTAATCACAAAATACACCTTTTCACTGTGTCCCTAACTGTTTTTTCTCTGTGGCACAAATATGCCGCCGAACATTCTGATACTGTTATGAAGGTGAAAAAAAAAAAAGTACAGCACAGAAGATGATATGTGAGACCTTTAAAATGTATCGTGTCTTTAGGATGGGGAATATGCAATGCTTGAATATAAAAGCACCATGAATACATTTGTATATCGACATTTTGTCTTCACCATATTGAACCATACGTCAGACATTGATGCATGCACATTGATCCTGTAGGATCAACAAGTGGCTTTCTGTCGCTCATAGATAGTAAACAGGGACTCAGACGTCATGTTCCGACTTGATCACACAACTTTTTGCTAGTACTGCAATTTGCGCATGCATCGCATTTATTTTCTGAGGACGTGCTCAGAGGACATGTCTAATGAACGCTGGGATCATATGGCAGTCATGCTGCGTGCTCATACACATTCTGAGCGTGAAGTATAAACTGGCCCATAGAGCCAGACTGTTTATATGGGTGTGAGATGCCTGGAATTGTACAGGGTAAATAATACATTATGTGGAACAGATGCATTTCATGTATTTTCTGTGTCTACAATGATATATGCAAATGTAGGATGACAGGAAATGCGAGGCAGAAATTGTTAAACACATAAGTAAAACAAGTGTATAAAGTGTTCATTTTCTTAAGTTCAGTTCAAATGTTAGATTTCCTTCTTAAGATTAGAATTAGCTACTGAAATATTTTGTCATTAAGGTTTGCTTTACTGTGTTTCACAAGCCAAATTAAATAACTGCCAGCAGCTCAAGAATATTGTTAACAATGGGAGACGAAAAGGCAAACTGATTGGGTTACTCACTGTTTTCAAGAGATTTTCCAATGGACTTTCCATGACTAATTTGATAGTTTTAATAATTACCAGTAGGATGGTTTCTGTGTCATCTTTACTCTAAAAACTTTTGACAAGAGGATTTCCTGACTTTCTTCTTTGTGGATTACTGGAAAATGCTGTGCACTAAAATGTAAAAAAGGTTGAACACACATGCACCTCAGAAAGAAGCTGGTCAAAACTGGTCAATGGTAGGGTCCCGGTACTAGCACATAAATCTGGTTATTCGCTATAGACATATGATGAAATGAGAAATATTCTTATTACCTATCAATTTGTCCACTAACAAACCCACCTCAGAATTACTTGTGGCAAAAGAAAAACAGTCAACATCATTACCATAATTTAGGGTTGCCTTCTGCTTTGTTCTGTCAGAACAGGCTGTAACATCCCCATCACTATAGATAGGTATAAAAATCGATGAATCAATCATAGAAACTACAGCATAGTTTATCTTCCATTTCAATCAGTTTTATGTATTAGACTGGCTTAACACTAGAATTACCAGAGCCTACGAAAAAACTCGTAATTCCGTCCCACCTTAAACTGCTTCTTAAATCCCTTCACACCTCTCCGCCGCCTTTGTCTTCTAAATGTGCTGATAAAGAGAAGCGGCTATTCCATCCCCCCACCAATTTAGAACGTGCACGAACTTCTCTCAGCTCACGCCTTGATTGAGTATCTGGGAGTGAAGTGGAGTTTTAGAGCGGAAATAATAGATCGTTGTTTGGAACACACGCATTTCATGTCTGTTCCGTTTCTACAGTAATCTGTGTCAACACATTGTTAAAACAGAAACTTTTTTATATTCTAGTAGTAGATGACAAAATGTAGGCATAAACTATATAATGTATGAAGCCTGAAGTCCAAATAGCAAAGAAACATTTTCACAAGAATAACACAATTGCACTTTTATTCAAACATATAACTGCAGAAACAAAAAGCCGCCTTAACATGCGACATTGACACCAGTTTACTGTAACTGACTCCGCGGCTCAATAGACTCAGCCCCCGCTTGGGAATCAAGGGGTCGCGGGTTCGATCCTGTGCCCCTCCGTTTTGAGAAGTAAACTCCGTTTTGAGAAGTAAACTGCTCTTAGTCTTACTGTTTTACAATAAAAGCATACATTTGATTTCAGTCTGTAACAGCCGGTGCAGTTTATGATCCTTGTAAAGGTTAGCTTTTTTTTTTTTTATTCACTTTTCACTCTCTCAGTCGCGTTCAGAATCAATCCATACAACCCCATCTGACACGGCTGTTTTCACTAAAATCCCCCCCCCGGTTCTGACACACAAACGCTGGCTTAAGCTGCCTTCTTCGATCTCACCGCCACTTGCTTTTCGCTTTATTGAGTGTTCCTGCCAGTCCCCCATGTTGCTGTATGCTTTTTCTTTTGTACTACAGGACATGCAGAGGAAAGAATGGTAAAGACCAGTAACTTTGGCGCTATATGCAATCATCAGACACTCCCCATCTGCCCGTGTCGTTCAAGCACAGGAACATATATTAGTGTAAAGTATAACAAAAGTGCACTTTTATTCAAGTGCACTTTTTCCATCGCCTTTTCCTGTAAGAAGCAGTGTACACACTTCTCTCTATGCTGTGGTTTCTATTACACACCTGAAAGAAAGAGACAATATATGTGAAAATATAATCGCACTAATGCAATATTATTTGAAAACTAACAGCGCCAGATCGGGTGTGAATTTATGCAAGAACTGGAAATTCTCTGATGCGGACCTTCCCCCAGGGAAGAAAGTACAGTGTCAGGTGCTCATTCAGTGTAATAGAAACCATAAGCACAGAGAGGTGTGTACACGGCAACAAGTACACGTGTCGTAAATGTAGGAAGGACGGTCCTTGGGTGTGTGGGAACTGTTAATATTTGAATGTGATGATTTCATATAGCACGGAATGAAAATCTTTGTGAAAAATTTAGTGAAAACAGCCGTGTCAGATGGGGTTGTATGGATTGATTCTGAACGCGACTGAGAGAGTGAAAAGTGAATAAAAAAAAAGCTAACCTTTACAAGGATCATAAACTGCACCGGCTGTTACAGACTGAAATCAAATGTATGCTTTTATTGTAAAACAGTAAGACAAGAGCAGTTTACTTTCAAAACGGAGGGGCGAGGATCGAACCCACCCCTTTGATTCAAGCGGGCTGAGTCTATTGAGCCACGGAGTCAGTTACAGTAAACTGGTGTCAATGTCGCATGTTAAGGCGGCTTTTTGTTTCTGCAGTTATATGTTTGAATAAAAGTGCAATTGTGTTATTCTTGTGAAAATGTTTCTTTGCTATTTGGACTTCAGGCTTCATACATTATATAGTTTATGCCTACATTTTGTCATCTACTACTAGAATATAAAAAAGTTTCTGTTTTAACAATGTGTTGACACAGATTACTGTAGAAACGGAACAGACATGAAATGTGTGTGTTCCAAACAACGATCTATTATTTCCACTCTAAAACTCCACTTCACTCCCAGATACTCAATCAAGGCGTGAGCTGAGAGAAGTTCGTGCACGTTCTAAATTGGTGGGGGATGGAATAGCCGGCTTCTCTTTATCAGCACATTTAGAAGACAAAGGGCGCTGGCAGAGAGGTGTGAAGGGATTTAAGAAGCAGTTTAAGGTGGGACGGAATTACGAGTTTTTTCGTAGGCTCTGGTAATTCTAGTGTTAAACAAAAAAGATAAAAATGTTATCTCCTTTTCAGTATAACCTGTAGCATAAGCTGGTAGTTTCATCTGTTATAACATAAATATACACCGTGCTTTACTCCAGTTCAGCCATTTTATGTTTAATACTACTGTTTATTTCTTGATCAAAATGCCATTGTACTTTTTTGCTGAGTTGAAAGTATTCCAGTTGTATATTTTCCTTTTCTTAGGCACCATTAGAAAAGAGGAAGAAGCCTGCATCTCAGAAAAAGAGAAGATTTAAGACGCACAATGATCATATGGCAGGAATATTAGAGGACTATTCGGAAGGAGTTCATAATAAGAAGTGAGCAATCTGCTGAGCTTTGAGGCTTTGAGGACTTACCAAGTATTTTTTCAATTACACTGTACTCTGTTTTGAATGAAGCCAGGATTATATTTTTGTGCTGCACCATAGGCAAACAATACATTAATGTAATTTGTGTTTTCTTATGAAAGGTTAAGTCAGGGATCAGGTTATAGCATTGCTTGGACTGTGTACATACATGGTATATACTAGTAAATTTCCATAAATGTCTTGAAAAACCTTTTTTTTCTCCTAATTTTGTAACTGCTGCAGCTTTTATATACTATGTATATCTTGAACAGTATTATTTGTTTTTTTTTTTTTGTTTGAAAAATTGAAATAAATGTATATAACTTTTCCACATTCTTAAAGGGCCCTTGGATTTCAAATATTAATATCTTGTGATATTGCATAGTGTTTGTTTGCTCTTACTTATATTTGCTTAATTTCTTGTAATGTTCAGATTTATCAGTTATCTTGTGTTTATATCAGTAATGTCTGGGTTTGCAAAACACAACAGGCATCTTTATGTGCTAAATAATCTCCTTGGCCAATAAGTGTGCCATTATACTATATTATCGAAACTAATGCTTGGGTTGGTCTTTGCAAAAGACCTCAAAACAAATTTTGTGTATTTCATTGGATTTTCCACTATAGCATCATTGTGGTTATCATGCAGCATCAGTCACTTAATATTTTGTTGATTAATGTTGAGCTCCAGTCAGCTATTCAATTATGCAGTATATTTCTCTGTTTTTTCCTGTACAGAACATTTTATTAAGGGCACTAGTATTTATATCTTATTTAAAATTAACTAGCCTAACTCAATGTCTTCTATATTTGTTTACCTAAATCATCTTATATTACTTTGATACTGATGGGTTGTGTATTTGGTTTTGTCCATTTGTTAGGTATGGATGCTGAAACCAGCCATTCATCTGGCTAAAGTGCTTCAATAATATTATTATCATTCACTTATTTGAAGTGTCCTGTATTGTGATATTCTTCATGAGGTTTAATTTTATGATATAAAGCACAATGTTTTTGCTAAATATCAATCTCCTAAAGATCTGATACAGCTTACTATGAATAAAAGTAGAGAATGAGAAGGTAGGCCATAATGAGTTCTGGTACTGTGGTAGGGTAGGAGATGCTGTCATTCTGCCACCGGGACAAGCTAGTGGGCTTATTGGTAAGTAGACTAGCAATAAAGATTATTCATGTTGACCTAGCACTGCAAAATCAATAACTTATTTACCATTTGAGGTGAGTTTTCCAAAAGCATTTTTACGTCAAGAAGGTCCTAAACTTGGCATGGGTGGGCAGTATTGGCAAAAATTTATATCACGATATAATTAAAAATAAATGTGATTCTGGTATATATATCGTGGTGTAATGTATCTGAATATACTTTTCAGACAGGTGCTTCTGTTTACTCCAATTTATAGGTTAACAGTGGGTAGATTTATTGTAATCTGTCTTTTCATAAGGACCATTTTAATCAACTGATATGATGATAATACATTTTATTTATACCATACCTATTTCATGTGTAAAACGCTTCACAGAATTTCAGGGAAAAACATGCATGCTTAACTAGACTTTAATATTGCCTTTCAAAACATGTTTGAAAATAAAGAAAAGCTATATGAATACAAGCAAAAAAAGTTTAGATCTACATTGACCGAATACTACCTCAGCAAGCTAAACCCTATGATACAGCCTGTTAAAGAAAGTTTTCACACCTGTCCCACAACTGATTTTCAGAATCCTTTTTCTACAGAAATTGAAGTTGGTAGAAATTTTTTTAAAATGAGATATTAATGTAGAAACTTCATTATTTGTATAAAACAAAATGTCTCCCATTCTATTGTTTTCTAACCTTGAAGATATACATGGATGTTGAAAAAGATGTAAAAATAATAGTTATCATTGCTTACTTATAACAGTAACAGTTTCAGTGGTGGGAAGGGTGCCGACTGTTTCTGAATGCTCACTCTCCACCATTTGCCATCTTTTTTGCAATAAGTAACAATGCCTGATGTCTCTAACGACAGTAAAGAAGATATACTAAAATTTCAAATGTTGAAAAAAATTTCTACCAGTTTCTTATTTCTATTAGTATACCACACACCCCTTCTACTAGGGTTTCTTGAAACTCCTCTTAACTAAAATAGCATTGGTAAGTCGTCGTAATCTACATGATCCTTGATCCACTTGTTACTCACTAAAGCGTTTTCACACCTAGTTTGTTTGGATCAGTTTTTTCAAACTCTGGTACGATTTCCTGGAAAGTCTGGTTAGTTTAGGTAGTTATGAGCACACAGTGGTATGGACCAAAACGACCTTATCGTTGGAAAGTTGGTCTCAAGTACAATAATCAAGCGAACTCTGGAGTGGTTCACATGAGGACTAAACTGATGAGCAGTGCCTGGTTGTCTCCACTCATACCGCTTAGAATTAAGGCCAAAAAGTTCTATCTTGGTCTCATCAGACCAGAGAATCTTATTTCTCACCATCTCAGAGTCCTTCAGGTGTCTTTTAGCAAACTCCATGCGGGCTGTCATGTGTCTTGCCTCTCCTCAGTGTGTGGAGACAACCAGGCACTGCTCATCACTTGTCCAATACAGTCCCCACAGTGAAGCATGGCAGTGGCAGCATCATGCTGTGGGGGTGTTTTTCAGCTGCAGGGACAGGACAACTAGTTGCAATCGAGGGAAAGATGAATTCGGCCAAGTACAGGGATATCCTGGACAAAAACCTTCTCCAAATTGCTAAGGACCTCAGACTGGGCCCACCGTTTACCTTCCAACAAGACAATGACCCTAAGCACACAGCTAAAATAATGGAGTGGCTTCACAACAACTCTGTGACTGTTCTTGAATGGCCCAGCCAGAGCCCTGACTTAAACCCAATTGAACATCTCTGGAGAGACCTAAAAATGGCTGTCCACCAACGTTTACAATCCAACCTGACAGAACTGGAGAGGATCTGCAAGGAGGAATGGCAAAGGATCCCCAAATCCAGGTGTGAAAAACTTGTTGCATCTTTCCCAAGAAGACTCTTGGCTGTATTAGCTCAAAAGGGTGCCTCAACTAAATACTGAGCAAAGGGTCTGAATACTTAGGACCATGTGATATTTCTGTTTTTCGTTTTTAATAAATCTGCAACAATTTCAAAAATTCTTTTTTTTATCTGTCAATATGGGGTGCTGTGTGTACATTAATGAGGAAAAAAATTAATTTAAATGATTTTAGCAAATGGCTGCAATATAACAAAGAGTGAAAAATTGAAGGGGGTCTGAATACTTTCCGTACCCACTGTATGCAAGCATATTGTGAAAAAATAAGAGGACAAGTAAACAGATTAAGGGTTGGGGATCCGTCCCCATTTAATGACGGTGGTCCAGGTAGTCAATTGCAACATTTAAATCAAAATAGTTGACACCAAAACAATTTTATGTAGTCGTGGCCAGAAGTATAACAAACAGAGGAAATGGGGGTGACGTGGAGAGTAAGTGATGGAGGTGACGTCATCATCGATTAGCCGGAGGTGAGGACATTGGAAAGGGACTGGTTAATGAAGTCACAACAGGAGGACAGAAGAGAAATCGGACAGATTGCATGCAGAAATGGAGTCATCTCCAGGGTCGGGGACGGTGTTTACAAGCACGATGTGGGCTTTCAATTTATTTTTTCTGGTGAGGAAGAAAGGAAGGCATTAACACTTCATCTTATTGCCCCATTTTGTGTTCTTTCATGCTTCATCGGGCCTGTTGGCTGCTCCCTAATCGCACGTATGTGACAATATGTAAGCATGAGTGGTAGAAAAAAGGTTCAGACAAAAACTGAAAACTCAAGGTACGGCCTGCCAGAGACTGACCTGGAACAGATAGGCGAAAGGATAGATTTCCCGGAACCTGTCACTGCTGCATCATCTCTAGCCAAAAGAGGGAAAGTGGGAGCAAATGTGCAAAGGAATCGGGACAGTATGACTTGTTGATTCCAGGAGGTTCATTGAAACTGATAATGGCTTTACCTTCCACATTGTCAACTACCCCTCGTGAGCCAGCAACATCGACTCCAACTGGGCTTGCTACTTCACCCGCAGAGCATGGAGAAGACCGAAAAGATTTGTCTGAGCTGAAGGCCAAGATCGCTACAATGGCCACCGCTTAAGACGTAAAGGTCCTCAAGAATAATATAAAGAAGGATATAAATAATATAAAGAAAGAAGTAATGGACATACACAAGACAAATGAGAAGCTGCTTCAGGATACTAACGACCAGGACAAATGTGTAAGCAATCAATTTGAGGCAACCTTTAAAGATATGCTTGAAATAATTGAAGGAAAAATACAGGACAATGAGTCTAAGTTTGAATAAACTTAGAGCACTTGGCAGTCAGTTTGAAGACGTTAAGCAAATATTCATGACTCGTATAGCTGAACTTCTGACATCTACCGCTGATGAAAAAGCAATGGCAGCAAATACAGAATGCAAAGTGCTTGGAGACAGACTAGCTGCACTGGAAGATGGGTGCAGAAGGAATAATATCAGAATCAAAGGTCGCCCTGAAAATGAAAAAAGTCCAAACCCAGTGAAATTCGTAACTGAACTATTCTTTAAAGTAATTGGAGAAGACTTAAAATCAGACACCGAGATAGCAGCAGCTTACAACATATGTAGATTGAATACCTCAAAACCTAGGACTTTCATTTTGTGCTTTGAAAAATTACAGTTTAAATTACATATAATATTACTTCTCAGACAGAAACAAGAGATTATATTTGAAAATAACCACATTCGTATTTTCTCTGATTTCTCACCTTCAACAGCTGCTAAACGTGCCACATTTTACAGCATTAAACAACTCTTATGGAAAGCCAAGATCAGAAAAAAAGATCAGAAAGCCTCTTGCATCCTGCCAAACTAAAAATGGACAAGCAAGGAAAGCTCTACATCTTTACTTCAACGGAGGAAGCAGAAAAAGAGCTAAGAAAACGGATTCTGACACTTTTTGAAATACGATTGTGAATCACATCAAGCCCTGACATGGCAAAGAAGACATTACCTGCTGTTTGATCCACTAGCAATGATACTGATTCCGTAATTATATATTCTATTTCCTTCTTGGCCACTTTTTGTTTATGTTTTAATTACAATTATATACATGTATGTATTTTTTTTTCCAAAAGGGGACTATTTCACATGGTTTATTCTATTACAGCTTATATTTAAGTGTTATCTCCTTATCCATGGCTACTGTTTAACCTCATTCCCTGGGTTTTCTTTCTCAGGACTGTTTAAGGTTATATCTTATGCTTATTGTATTTGGACTGTACTGTCAATAGATATCTATATTTTGATCCTTATACACTGCTGCTGGTGGGCTTGTTTTGTTTTGGATGTGCAATGTCTCTAGTTATGTCAGAGGAATGGGACTTTGTGAAGTGTGGTCTAGCATCACGTGGGGAGGCAATGGGGGGGGGATTAGCAGGAGAGAGAAAGAGAGCACGATGTTTCTAATCTATCCTTTTAACTCCTTATAATTGTAAGAGCCAACATAATAATAGGCTTTATGGCAATAACTCCTGGAAAAACTAGAAATTAAGGTCAAAGCTATCTTATGTAATAATCTTAAATTAAGACTACAAAAAGTCAACAAAAGTTCTAAAGCAATGTCTCCATGACCAAACAGTTAACTTTGTGAGCTGGAATGTTAAAGGTCTCAATCACAAATTAAAGAGAACGTATTCTCTCACCTAGCAGGTCTAAACACTAAAATAAAAAAGGACAACACTGAAATTGTAATGTCTAACTTGGAGGATGCAACAGATCTTGAAAACCTGAAGTCAGTGTGTGTGATTGTATGGAGGAAGAGTCTTGTTAACACTAGAATTCTCAAAGCCTACTAAAAAACTTGTAATCACGGCCCACCTTAAATTCCTTTGCACCTCTCTGTCAGCGTCTTTTGTGTTTATAAATGTTTCAATCAGCACAAGCAGCCTGCTATCCCATTCCCCTGCCCACCGTCACAGCTCAATTCACAAAGAAGGTTCTTGTGCTCAGTGTTTATCTTGGAGTGAAGTGCCTGGAGTTGTAGATGGTAAATAATATATTGTCATTTGGAATATATGTGTTCCATGTCTTCAACAATCTATGTAAACACATTGTTAAAACAGAAACGTTTTTCATGTTTTAGTAATAATTGACAGAATGTAGACATGAAGTGTATAATGTGGGAAGCCTGAAGTCCAAATATCAAATAAACATTTTCACAAAAATTACAAGTATAACAGAACAAATGCGCTTTTATTCAAGAGTATAACCAAAGAAGAAGAAAAAAGGTTAGGGTAGGCTATTGATATGACAGCTTGCCTAGTACAGTTGTAAGAACTGCAGTGTTGCCAGTTCAAAATTGGCTGCCTCCCAAATTTACCATTTTGAGTAGTTCTTATTTGTTAATATTTGTGGACGTGGGTGTGAGTGGTGTATGTGACTGAGAATGATTGTGAATGTGAATTTTTTTTTTAATTCAGTTTTATTCTTGAGTGTTCCTGCTCACGCTGAATTAGTATGCACCTTTTGGTCCATGATGTCAAAGCCACACTGACAAAAAACAGACATATTCATGGTATTAGTAATTACACATGCTTTACACGCTGATATTTCTTTGTTCTTTAATCTGTTTTCTAAGGTTGCAGCTAGTCTTAATTTGATGGATATTTTTTTTTTTATTGCAATTCGTTATGGAGAGTTCCAGAAATACAAGGTTGCAATGAAGATCACCTATTAAGAAGAATATCTGTTGAATTAATGCTTCTGTGCCCTAGATTATCACCTCCATGAACCCAGATATTTCACATTATTTAAATTAAATCCATAAGTTAAAACTGATTCCCACACATACACACTGCCTCTTACACTTACTATAAAGATTCACTTTATTTGGGTATTGTGGCAAAGGGTGCACTTACAATGTTTTCACGAGTTTGGACTGAAAATAATACTCTTATTTAGAAGGAAGCAATGCATACTCTGTCATAAGGAGAATGCAATAAATAATTAAGCTCAAGTCTAGCCAATATTTTCATGACTGTAATATGTAACATATTGTACACTTTGTGTGTGTCCGTGTCCCCTGTCATAGTTGTTTTAATTATTCATCTGTCTGTGGTTTTAATATTTGTTTTATTGTTGTCTAAACTTTCTCCTATTCGCTTCTTTTTCTTTTTTTATACATATTCATTTTATTGTTGTATTATTGTTATTGCTATTGTAGACAATAAGGTAATACAGTAACATTTATTAATAGTGCTTTTCTACACTTGAGAAAAAATGTCTAATTTCCTATATTTTATCTCAAAATTGTGATTCTTGGACATTAGTCATTGCATGGCTTGGTAGCTGACATTTTCCACAAGGTTACAATAAAAATGTAGAATTCCACTGAACTATATAAATTAAAAAATTGGGAGCGGTCTCCCCTAGACTTTCTCATATACTTTGATATGGGGATGGATATTTGAGAAGTAAACCACAAGACAATGATTACATTTTTATATTATGTACATTAAAGAACCTTCAACAACAAATCAAATTAATAACATATTGAACAATTATTGTAAAAGTAAAGCTAAAATAATTCAGACTCTGCAGCTGCATGAATAAAAGGTAAAGTACCACTTCGGGTTAGTGGAAATCGCCCAAAAACTGACAAAACTCTATGTTTTGTACCTAATACCTGTATGCAAAAGTTGGTTGACTTAAGTGAGAGCGTACTCAAGTTATCGTGTTTACATACACACAGACATAATTCCAAAAATGGTATTTTCTGACTCAGGGAGGTCTAAAACATCGTAATTCATCAAGATCATGAAATGTAATTTTTAGAGGATTCCAATACTTTCCCTTTAGTCCATATAAGAGAAAGTCAGGGAGGTCTAAAACATCGAGATTCATCAATATCTCGACATCAAATTTTTGGACTACTACAATACTTTCCCTATACTTGGTATACAAGAAAGTAAAAAATGTTTTTCTACTTAGAAGCATGAACTCTTAAAATAATATTGATCAGTGATCAAATTTTATTAGCCGGAATTTAAAGCACTTAACTTTTGCAATCACCCGCCTTAGAAAAGGTGACATCAGGGGGTTAGAAGGCTTAAGCTATTTCTAAATCTCAACAAAATCACAGAGCAGCAAAGACGTATAACACTGCATCAGACAAATTATCTATCTATCTATTGTGGCAGGTGGCCAGAGTCCTTGCCCGGCCCGGATGCCCTAACTATGGAAGGACTAGGGGAGAGAGTGTTTCCAGGACAGTTTCTCCCCCGGGCCGAGAAAGGGCAGCACCCTTGGTTTCCAGTGGGGCCATGGGTCATGAGCATGGGAGCTCATCCCGGAATAAGCTCATTGGGCACCCGGAGTCCTTCTGGGTGCTCTAGGAAAAGGGGCCAGTCCCCACTATTATTGGGCCAGAGTCGGGAGGAAGAAGACAAATCCTGAGGAGGACTGGAGGTGGGAGGACTGACGGTAAGATGCGACTGTGAGCCTTGTGTGGTGAGTTGTGCACTGTGCTGTGGGGAGCAGGGTGAAATGCTCCTGCAATTGTAAATAAATGGTTGCTGGGTGTTAAACCTGTGTCCTGCATCTGTCGGTGTCAAGGTGAGGGTAGCTGTATGCACCTGGGCTTATAACTATCCATTGATTGATCAATCATGTGGGCCAGCCACCTGTATAATATGCCCTGGCTGCAAATGGGTAAGTTTATCACTGAGTTGTGTTCAGCTCAAGGTCTGAAGCAGAACTGATTTATACTTGCAAAGATGGCAGCTTTAAAGACAGAGATCGGAAGTGACGTCATCGGTGCGCCATAACTAGAAGTGATGTCATCATGGGCACCGGAACCGAATGGGATTTCCCGTGAATGGTTTGCAGAGGATTGAAAGAAAAGGTCAGTGCAACTCGCCACCCCCTGGTCTGGAGTGAAATTATTGCTATTCAGGCCCATTAGCTGCCTCCCATATGCACGTGTATGACAAGACCCTCTCCTTCAGCACAGACCCATCAGGTAGGGCGGACCCGATAGAGAGATCGTGAATTTGAGAAAGTGCATCGGCGTTGGCATGGAGAGAGCCCCAACAATTAATAAGTGAAAACTTACATGTTTGTAGATCAACAAACCACCTGGTGACTTGTGCATTCGACTCTTTGTGTAGGGCCATCCACTGTAGGGGTGCATGATCCGTAACAAGAGTTAATTCGCGGCTCAACAGGTAGTACCTCAGCGCCGTAATCACCTATTTGATCACAAGAGCTTCCCTTTCCACTGCCACATACCTGGGGCCTCAAGTATAAAACCTAATCTTGGCGTAAAGCCACACATATTTTCACGGTAGCTCATACCCTGGCGTACACAAGTTCTGCGCTCGGTTTTGCAGACTGGTGACACCCAGCGTCAAAGCAGTGCTACTGTTACTGTGTGGTTACCCTTTCTTTTTTAGATCCACATCCCTGATGCGGCTTTATAAATACACTGAAATTAACGGCATATTTATTAGTTTAATGCAACCATCCATCCATTATCCAACCCGCTATATCCTAACTATATCACGGGGGTCTGGTGGAGCCAATCCCAGCCAACACAGGGCGCAAGGCAGGAAACAAACCCCAGGCAGGGCACAGCCCACCGCAGTAGTTTAATGCATCTGATTGTAATTAACCTGTAACAATATAATGGTCCACAGAATGGTCAAACTATTCTAAATACAATAGCTGCTTTAGCCTTATTACTTTCACTACACCACCTTCTTCTTCTTCTTCTTCTTCTTCGAGTTGCTCCAGTTAGGGGTTGCCACAGCGGATCATCTTTTTCCATATTACTCTCACTGCACCACTTGGGAGTATTTACAGTATATCACTGTATCTGAGTGGGGAATCACAGCTGTACAGCAGCTGATCAGAAAGAGAATTATCAATATACATATACATCTAGCACACGCTGCCTCAGCCATGCTGTCTATTGAACTGCTCTCACACAGCAAACACTTCAGAGCCTTTCCTGTACTGACCTCGCGGTTCAGAAACCGTTTCATCCTTAGAACTATAAATGCACTTAAGCAGTCCATCAAGTGCTCCTTGTAGAATGCTTTGTACTTAGAAGTACAATTACCTCACTATAAACTTGCAATAGTGTTATAATATTGCACAACCTGAGCCACTTTATAAAATGCGTATTTACATATGATGACAATATCATTTTTAAGATGAAATGCAGCAAAATATGTTGTTATACAGATAAAACTTTAACTTCATTTAAATAATCTTTATTGTTAATAATTAAACATGTGAGGACATGGTGCCATGGCGCTGGCGCTCCGTTCATGGATTGTTCCTGTCTCGCGCTAGATTCTTGCTGGTGCTGGCGCAACAGTGGAAGGATAGATGGATAGAGTAGTTAAACACGTATTACGAAGATATTTCAATGTTCCTTAAAATTTTGGAGAATCGGCGTCCTAAGCTTACAGATGGCTTAACGTCTATTACAGAGCTGATTGTGTGGCAATTGGGTATTTGGAGAAAGAAAAGAAAGGACAGGAATTGGGGGTTAGTAAGTTTGAAAGATACAGTTCTACTGCAATAAAGTATTTCATCGAAGGTCACGCATGGCGCAGCAAGCATCTTACATGAGACATGAACAATCACTGTGCCACCGTATTCCCATGTTTAATAACATGATTTAACTACTATCTTCATGAAAATGATATCAAGTATACATCTTATTATTTAAATTATTCAGAGAACTGTAATATCACGAATGTAATGGATTCTGTGTCCTGTCGGAGTAAGAGAAAGCCCGGAAGCACGTAGAGATTCACACACATAGAACACATAGAAGATCAATTACAAAACAAAGCATTTAACGTGCTACTTTAGTTATGATGGGATTTGAGAAACTAGTAAATTAAACGATTTTAAGATGAAGTTTATGATGTTCTTCTTTAATGACAAAATAAACTACATGATTAAAGTGGAAATTTCAAGATTAAAATTGACATTTCGTGCTTTTTTCCCCACTGTGTGCCTTTTTTTTTCCTCTCTGTGCCCTAATAAGCTTTCATATGACACTGAGGCGGTGGGCTACAACTCGCCTTTTCACGACTTTGATATGTGACAACTTTTTTATTTCGGGCACTGTGCGACTTTGTGAACTTGAGCTTTCGAGTTTCTCCGACATGCTATGTCACTTGATCAACTTCCTTTTATTGTTTATACCACTGTTTAACACTAGAATTACCAGAGCTTACGAAAAAACTCGTAGATCCATCCCACCTTAAATCGCTTCTCACCTCTCCGTCAGCGTCTTTTGTCCTTTAAATGTGTTGATAAGCAGCAAGCAGTCTGCTATCACATCCCTCACTGACGCACAGTTTTCTCAGCTCAAGTCTGTTTACCTGCGTGTCAGTTGCTAGGAGTTGTATTAAGTGAGAAGTCAAGCAAAATCACACCTTTTATAAATACAATATGGTTATTTGGAACAGATGCATTTCATGTGTGTTCCATGTCTACAATGATCTATGTAAACACATCGTTAAATCATTTGCAAAACACATCATTTGCAAACTATATCCCTGGGTCCAGTCATATTATTGTGCACAATAAGAGAGGTTCTTCTGGGGTTTTTGCTCACTACCTCCAGGACAGACAAGATAACTGCTTCAAGCTCCCGTCTCTGTCTGGAATTTACTTATGCACCAAAGTTAAGGGTGTTTTTATGAGTAAAGAATGAGTGGGGCTGAGCAGAGGAGGGATCAGGATCCCTTTCCTTCCACAGCTTCAGCAAATTTACATGATATATCCACTCACTTGGTCGACGATTGGTTTGTTTCCTTTCCTCACCCTAAATTTGTATGGACCTTGCCAATGGGCTAGTAATTTAGAATGGGAGGTGGGGTGGGCAAACTATGGCCCGCGGGCCACATCCGGCCTGTTGGTCTTTTTAATCCGACCCGCTGAAGATTGGTACAAAATTGCCCAAATCAAATCATAATTATGACTGCATTCATTTGACCTTGTCCTGTAATGCCTGGCATTCCACCAGGTGGCACATTAGGTGCAGTGATACATTGACTTGATTTTGCGGAGCCCGGGTTACTCTCTGTTACTACTCTGCTACCGCTCTGAATCCATCTGCAACAATGAGTGGACCAAAGAAAAGAAAAGTCGACAGTGAGTGCAGAGTATTTAATAAGGAATGGACAACTAAATACTTTTTCACTAAAGTCCGGTCAAAGGCTGTATGTCTTATTTGCCAAGAAACCGTTGCGATTTTACATGAATACAACATCAGCCGTCATTTTTCCACCAACCATGCTAATTATGCTAGCAACCAGTCAACACAAGAACAGATGGCTACCACTCAGAGGTTGGCAGCTAGTTTGCAGGCTCAGCAAAACACCTTTATCTGACAAACTACCATCCAAGAATCAAGCACGAAGGCAAGTTATGTGCTAGCATTCAAATTGGCCAGCATTGACCAGCAAGCCTTTCTCTGAAGGGAAGTTTCTCAAAGAGTGCATGGTAGAGACAGAAGGTATCTTGTGTCCTGAGAGCAGGAACAAATTTGAAAAAAATTAGCTTATCAGGTAGGACAGTGACTGGCCATGTTGAGCCAATTGACGAAGACTTAGCTAGCAAGTTGAACAAAAAAGCGGAGTCAGTTACATTATATTCCTTGGCACTGGACGAAAGTAATGACATAAAGGACACCACTCAGCTTTTAATTTTTATCAGAGGGATTAATAATAATTTTGAGATAACGGAGGAGTTTTTGGCCATGGAATCCCTAAAGGGAAAAATGTGGGGAGAGGACTTGTATGACAGCGTGTCGGAGGTCATCAATAGGCACAAACTACCTTGGAGTACGCTCGCCAACATTACCACAGATGGATCGCCAAATCTGCCTGGAAAAAAATGTTGGGTTACTCCAAAGAATCCATAGAGGGTGAAGGAGGACATCCCTGAGCAGGAGCTAATTTTCTTACACTGCCTAATCCACCGGGAAGCACTGTGTAAATCCGTATTGCAGCTTGACTACGTAGTGAAGCCAGTTGTAAAACTTGTTAACTTTATTCGAGTGAGGGGACTTCAGCATCGTCAGTTTATTAAGTTTCTTGAAGAAATTGACACTGATCACCAGGACTTACTTTCCCCAAACTTAATCAGCGGACATTGGAGTGGTAAAGCATGTCGACAAGTGTGGGAACTCAAGTAGCTCCAAAAATGAGATAATCTCCTGTTTGAGAAAGCTGACGATTTTCCCGAGTTTAGTGACACAGATTGGCTTTGTGATTTAGCTTTTGCTGTGGACATACAGACACACATGAATGAGCTGAACGTGAAGCTACAAGGGATAGACCAGTTTGTGCATGAAATGTACACAAACATCAGAGCCTTCAAAACCAAGCTAGCTTTATTCTCAAAGCAAATGTCAAAGAACTCATTCGTTCATTTCCCCACACTGGCTGCACTGAAAGAGGCCCCTCAACTTGTGAAAAAATACAGGAAATCACTGGATGACCTGCATGGAGAATTCTGCCGTCGGTTCTCTGATTTTGGAAAAATTTACAAGTCACATCAGCTGGTGTCATGTCCCTTCGCACAGGATCCTGAAACGGCACCACAGGAATTGCAGTTGGAACTGATTGATCTCCAATGTGACACCGTCTTAAAGGAGAAGTTCAACTCTCTTAAACTGGATGAGTTCTATGCTTCATTAAGCGCAGCCAAATTTCCAAACATCCAGAAGATGCCACAGAGGATGCTGGTGTTGTTTGGCTCTACCGTATGTGTGTGAACAGACTTTTAGTGGGATGAACACCAACAAAGCACCCCACGGATCCCAGTTGAGCGATGAACACCCAAGATCTGTTCTGAGAATTTCCACAACAAAACTAACACCAGACTTCGATGTACTGGCAAAAAAGGGTGATCAACAACACTGTTCCCACTAAAAGTGAATGTAAATATTAACACTGTAATGCCTTTTTATATTTGTTTGATTTGTATGCATCTAGTGCTGACCCAGCCCATCTGTCAAATTTTAAAAGTCAATGTGGCCCCTGAGCCAAAAGGTTTCCTCATCCCAAGCTAGGACCATGATATGATCTCCCAGGTGGAATTCTTGGAGAGACATACCACGGTCATAATATCGGGCATAAGTGCTGCTTGCACCTCCTCCATGTGACTTAAGTATGGGCTGAATTTTTCCAAATCTATTGCATAATTGCCCGAATATATTCTAATATATTTGTAGAGCCTCTACTTCCCATCCTTCTTTCAAAATATCCAATATGCCCCAAGGTTGTCATCCATATAATAATTCAAAAGGTGAGAACCCAGTAGAGGCTTGTGAGACTTCCCGATAAGCAAACAGGATGAGGGAGAGGAGCTGATCCCAATTCCTCCCGTCCTCGCTGACCACCTTATGAAGCATTTGTTTGAGATTGAACCTTTCAACTAGGTTTAAGAATGATTCGCCGCAGTCTTCAATTGCTTTATTTTAAGTAAATTGGCCATTTCCCTGAACATCTCTGAGGTAAAAGTCATCCCTTGGTCTGTAAGGATTTCCTTAGGGATACCATCTTATGCAAAGACCCCTACCAATTCCAATACAATAGCTTTAAATGTGGCTGAGTGCAATGGAACAGCTTCGGGATATCAGGTAGCATAATCCACAAGAACTAATATATATTTATGTCCTCAGGCTGAGGGTTCTAGGAGTCCTATTATATCGACCCCAATTCTTTCAAATGGGACATCAAGCAGAGGAAGGGGAACGAGAGGAGCCTGTTCCTTCCTAGGAATTTGCTGCAATTGACACTCTGCACAAGACATGCAAATTCACAGACCTGCCGCTGGTATTATGGTATTAATATCATGGTATTAACAACAGCTTCTGCACCTCCCACTCATGCACCACAGCCTAGCACAAAGTGAGGACCCTGTGGGATTGTTTGATGAGTGCGTTGGCCATTGACAAGTACAACTGCATTTTTTGCAAACTTCAGGGAGTCATCATTCCATTGCTACCTTCTAACAGAAGCTGGTGTTTATCTAAACTGAAATTGCAACTCAAAGAGAGGGTCTGGTAAGACCTCAAGAGGTGGGGTTTCCTCCTGCTCCACAGAGGCAGTGGTTGATGATGTTTCTGGCTGCGGCGGACCAGAAACCGCCCCATCCCCCTCGTGATCTTCCATATCTTTCTCTGCAGGTCATGGAGACAGCTTGAGATGGATCATTCTGTTCTTGGGAGAGGATAGTACTAAACCGCAGTTACTTTTAGACCAGTCCCGCCCCAGTATCACTGGAAAAGGTGGGTTCGGAAGGACCGCTATGGCTAACTTTTTTAGAGACCTTCATCGCTGACGATACAGGTGCTGGTCCTATAACAGGTTTCTCTGTGGATGCAGGTTATACTGGACTTAACTTTCACCCACTGTTGCGGTAGTACATATCAGCAATCAACAATGGAAATGTTGCTGTCGGAATCAAAGAGGGCTTCTGTTTTAAATCCATTTATAACCATCACTCCCATATACGAAATCATCAGGGGATTTGTAAGTGCACATAACTCCACACCCCCACCACCCACACAACCCTCCTTGCACCTGCATTCCTCCTTACTCCCGAGTTGGCTGCATTCCTGCTGATCCCGGGACTTTATAACAGGCTTCGGCTTATAAAGGAAGGGGCAGATATTTTGGGCCGTTCTGCCCTCCCAGATTGTGAGGCCATCCTAGATGATTCAGTTAGCTCTATGAGGTCAAGCAGGTTTTTGAATTCTTCCCAGACCAACTGTGTGAAATATTCACGTAGACTATTCATTAATATGAAGCAGGGTTATTGTTCTGAAATGGCCTTAGCCATTGTTCTACCTCCGTCCACAGAGCACTCTAGGTCGAAAAGCCAGTTTTTCACCTTCATCACCTGCTGGTCTTGGGATGCCCCACATTTAACTGAAGCCTTGACCTTATTGGGGGGTGGTGGGGGTTACAGCTCTCTCCTCCAAGAAAACATAAGCCCCTTTTGCTTCCCCCATAGGTACCAACCCAATCCTGGAGAGCTAAACCAGCAGACTAAAACTTTAAGCTTGTAAAAATAAGTAAATAGATGAATTAATAAGTGACTAATGATAAATGGAGAAATCCTCAGTGCTTTAAAAGCACTAAAAATGTTATTAATCAGATCCTGCCAGATTCTGAAAAAGTTCTACAAAGATCCCCTAAGTGAGGATTAGGATTCTTTCAGTTCAGCAAATGGGTAACTTATGTTACATACAATTTGAAACTGGAAAAAATCTAACTCTCCTATTCTATGTGCTAATAGTGTAGTAAAGGCAATTACAGTTTGTTTGTCCTCCATTTTAAGCCCATTTTAACTCTGGGAGTTCACCAAACACAACTGTTAATGGGTTAGGAGGGAGTGTGACACAAAGGCTGTCATTTAAAGGTTTTGGTCCAGATTGATGTTAATTTGGTGCAGGTCCAGACCATGTGGCTGGAACTTGATTGCAAAATGCGCAGGTTGGATCTTGCCCAGCAAACATTTTAGACAATTTAAAACAAGGCAGATGTGCTCGATTTATAATTTTGAGTTGAATAATTGTATGCTTTGCACATACACAGCCTGTAAAGGAGTTGGTAAATATGCAGAAAATAACCACTAAAAGTTCAATAAATACACTGATTCTCATTTTAAAAAAAAAAAAAAGGACTTCAAGTCCTGTTTCTATTTGCTTCTGGGGGCCTTCCCAGAAACAACAATGGACAGGTGACATCAAAGGTTGGGGGCAGCCACCCATATAATATGCCCTAGCTGCAAATGGGTAAGCTTTTACCGAGTTGTGTTCAGCTCAAGGTTCCAAAAAAGAACCGATTCATGTGTGCAAAGATGGCGGCTTTAAAGGCAGAGACCGAAAGTGACATCATCATGAGCAGTGGAACCGGATGGGATTTCCTGTCAATAGTCTGCATATGATTAAGAGAGAAAGTAAGTGCAACTCTCCAGCCCCAGTTCTGGTGTGGAATTGTCGCTATTCAGGCCCATTAGCTGCCTCCCATTCACAGGTATGTGACTGACTATCTATCATCCAAAAGAAAAAGGTGGGTGAAACTGCATTTATGTAAAGCAGGATTTAACTGAAAGTCGTGTTCAGTTACATAATGAGACACATCTTAGAAGGGATGTTTATATTCAACTACAAATAATGAAGGCTAGAGGTCTCATACTGGACATGTTATAAACCCACCCACCCCCATCCACACAAAATATTTTAGTTGCATTTTTTAATAATATTAAAACAAACAAGTTTAGAGCGGGGTATTAAAGTTATGGGAGACTTAAGTTAAATAAGTATTAACTAGATGTAACAACTTGTGGAAAAATGTGTTGATTTTGCATGTAGTCAGTGAACCCTGCCATATCCAAATGCACTGAGAGATTTTTTGGCATTATGGTGTCTAAATATAAACTTTAAATTAAACAGCTGTTATATCTGTTGCTGTAATAAATGAGTTGCTAATTGTTGAAGAGTAGCGAGTAAAACACACCAAATTTTTAAAAGAAAGTATTTACAGGAATAAAAAGTTTTGTTTACACCAGTATCAACTAAATAAAACACAAGAAATGTGTTTAAGAATTATTTAAAAAAAAAAACACTGGATTTTTACATAACAAAGGCATTTCATTCTGCAAAATGGAATCAGTTTTCATTAGTGTCCCAGTCTGTCAACTTTCATTGTACCAAGTTTAGATGGCATGTTCCATAGCATTGCAAAGTTAAACTGTTTGGAAACCTTGTGTCCCTTTTAGTATTTAGTCTCTTTCACCTAAATAATCTCTCAGCAGCAGTTATTTTTTTATTTAAGTAAATATATATATTTATATACAGTAGACCTGCGCAAAGACATGGCTCTGGGCTCACAGCCTCAGGTGTTCGCAGATTTTTCCTTAGAAACTAACTAATAATTGTGAGCAGAAACCACAAAATATCCTCTGCAATTATGGCTTTTTTCGTGGCAATAGTGCACCGTAGAGGAAAACGTGGTTTGGCATGGTGAAAGTAGCCAATAGAATTTGAAACCATAACCACCTGCTGAGGGTGCAGGGGCTGTTCGGGTCAAAGGACGTCAGTGCCGTTTTTAAAAAGGGGCCCGGTGACCAAAAGAAAAAAAAAAAAGGTTTTGTAATTTGTGTTTCAAGTTCCTGTCTCTCTGCCTGCCTTCAGTTACCTGTACTTATTCGTTTTGTTCTGGATTGTTTCGTGGTTGGGGTCTGGATTGTCTGCCATCTGCCAGTGTGCATAAGGACTGTAAGTGGATTCATCCTATCCTGCAAAGAAAGGAGAACCCGTCCATCTGTCTTCACCATTTCAGGAACTACTGGTAGGAAGAACTATCATTACATTTCCATTCAACATGCAGATTTCTGGACTATCTATCTTCATCATTACATTTCATCCATTGCCAATTTTCATGGACTTTACTGTGTGTTTTGTTGGTGCTTTGTTGTATTTAATGTATAATTGCTGTATGGGGAACAGGGGTGGTATTGTTGTTTTAATTTGTTGTCATTACATTCTTTAGTTGCTGTTTGATTACAGGTTTGCTTTGTTTTTGTCTCTGTTTGTGAGTGAATGCAGGTCAGGTCAAGGCTGGGTGGAAGTGTGTAAAATGATCAGTGTTGCAGTAATTGTGATGCTCTGTGCATGAAAAAAAAATGTGTTCCATAAAAATATCTTTTTCTTTGTGAATTTTGATGTTTACTTAAAGTGCAGCAAAAAAGTATTGGGCATCCAGGGATGCATTAACCCCCCAAGTATGTGGCAGTTGAAGGGTTAAAGCCCCAAGACAATGTTGAAACACCCTGTGCCTTCTAAGGCTTCTGGCAATGAAAACGCATTTGCAAGAAGTACAGTACATATAGTGGTAAGATCTGTATTTTACATTCTAGCACGGCCGGTGACATATCAACTATAAAAATAGCCATTTTTTTTTTAACCACATCTATAATTGGCGGTTTTTCGCAATTCGTGGGTGCTCTAGGAACATAACCCCCACGAACTTCGAGGGTGTACTGCACACATAACCACACACTATTCATCAGTCTGAAGTAAAAAGTAAACCATTTATAACTATTGTATATACATATAATTATGTACTTATCCAAACCTTTACTTTCAAAATTATTTTTTATGCCAGTCCATGAAAAAATTTCTGCTCAGCACTAAACACAGCGAATCCTTACATTTTGTACAATAAACTGGAGTTTTTCTTCTGCGACTCACTCATCTTCTCCTGGCTTCTTTTGTAGTTGTTTTTTTTCTTGTATTTGAAAACAATGCTTTTCTTGCCATTGTTTTACTAGAAGTTATAGTCTTTACTAAGCCAAAAATCTATGTATACACTACTGATCAAAAGTTTTAGAACGCCTCAGTTTTACAAATTAAAATCAGTTGAAATGCAATGAAAGACTTAAATAGCTAAAATAAACAGTACATTTCCAGAGGTTTAAATTTAAAGTTAAAAACTGAAAAAAAGGAAATTTCAGTGCATTACAAATGGGCCTTACAACTAATAGGTTACAACCTACAGATGTTCTGCAGAAATTAAAGTACATTAAGCCCTGCAAGTTGAACCAAACAATTTGCCTGAAGACAGACAGAGGGTTTTTAAGTAAATTAACAGTTTTGGAACTCCCTCTGAAGTACTACAATATTGCACTGTAGAACGTTGTAAATTCCAGTGGTAATGGCAAGAAAAAAGCAATTACATAAAATGAGACAAGGCATTATTACCCTTTGAAGTATAGGCCTTTCATTTAGAGAAATTGCAAAACTCTGATAGAAAGAGATCTGGCAGACCCAACGTCACAACCTAATCAGAAGACAAGTTTCTGAGGGTCACCAGCTTGCATGATAGCACCTCAAAGCACAACACGCTCAAGTACAGCTTAATAGTGAAGTGAAGAGGAGACTTAGTACTGCAAGTTTGACAGAGGAAGTGGCACTAAGAAAACCATTCCTTAAAGGACACAATAAGAAAGTAAGGCTTGCTTGGGCCATGAAATACTGGCTGTGGACTACTGCAGACTGGAAGAAAGTCTTATGGACCGATGAATCAAAATTTGAAATCTTCAGTTCCTCACGCATAGTGTTTGTATGTTGTTAAGTTGGTGTAAGGATAGTCCCTCAGTGTGTGACACCAACTGTCAAATATGGAAGGAAGTGCGATGGCCTGGGATTCTTTTGCTTAAGGCAGAGTTGGTGACTTGGACAGAGTGACTACCACCCTGAATCCTGCATTAGCAGCACCACACAGTACCTTGTAGGCTACGTTTAATAGGTCAGGGGTTCCATCCTACAGCAAGACAATAACCCAAAACATACCTCCAGGATAGAAGGAAAAAAACAAGGTCCACTTAAAAAAATAGACCATTTCCAGACTTATACCCCATGGAATTAGTTTGGGATGAATTGGATAGAAGGGTGAAAGGAAATCAACACATTTGATTTCCCTTATAGAAAAAAATGCCATGTGTATGTTTGGCTGTTGTCTCAGCAAAAAGTGCCTACTTTGATTAATCAAAAATTTGAATAAAACAAAATTTGTACACTTGATTTTTTTGTCATTGTTTATTTGTTTTCTGTGTTGATTTCAAGAAACATTAAGACATTAAACTGCATACATTTTCATAAAAACTGAAAAAAATAGTGATGTTTTAAAACTTTTGACCGGTAGTGTACAATATAAATTTTATATATTTCCCTAATTATACAATGGTAATTCTAAAAGGAAGAAAAACAGGAACACAAATGGAAGAATATACTTGCCTGCTGTTTAATATTGGCTTAAAACTCACAATAATGCAAGATTCAAATGACGACTACTGGCGAAAAGTGTGATGTAGTTGGGGCTTCCTGCAGTTGGCGCGGTCCTCTTCAAGAGAGGAAGAGAGTGCAGAGCACATTGTCCTAGATATGGGCAGGAGGTGAGCTCTAAGGTTCAGTGCAGTTGCTCAAGCTTTATACTTTTTCGTGTTCCAAAATAAGAACATGCATTTGCCAAACATGAAATTCGTTCACAGAGAAAACTGCAGATAGCGGACAGTGGCCCCGGGCCATATATTGATCGTCACCAAACAGGCCACATCAGCACTTTTCAATAGTCTGCCTGAGTCCTCCTCCACGTATTTCTTCCCATCTCCCAATCAAGTTCTTTCTGTCAGCTGATCTGCATGGTTCCAGCTGTATTTATTTATGGCCTCAATTACCCATTTTTAATCAAACAATGTGTTTGGAATGCATTTCACAGATCACAGTGGCACACTTCAAACATTTGGTTACAATCCACCCTTAGACCATTCACAGGTCAGAGTGTCAATGAAGAGCGTGTCCACAAACACCACCACCACATAGCACATGTGCCACCGGCTATAACATTTATATGAAAACATGTTAATTGTCCCATTGACAGTTTGCAGCTTTTTAGGGTGTACATCAAGAAAAGTGGTTACAGAAAATACACCTTTAATGTCTTCAGCACCAATCGTCCTGTCCGTGTTGTGACCTCCCCTTTAAACTGGGGAAGAAGGGGGGGAGAGAGAGAGAGAGACACAGACATCGTGCGGTGGAGCAAGGGGAAGCAACGAGGTAGCGCCAAGAATACACCTGCTGGAAGGTTTTTTTTTTTTTTTGTTTTGTTTTTTTTCTTCTTCTTCTTCTCACTCAGCAACACAAGGGAGACGCATCTCTGAAGACTGACTTTTTTTTTTTTGTTTCTCCAGCAATTCTTTGGGCCGGTTAGGAGAGAAATTTTTAGTTATCGGCTCTGCGGCCAGCGTATTCCATGAGGTTTCCACTTTGCTCAAAAACAGTAAAGACAATAAACCAATATGGGAAACTAGTTTCTCTTAAGCTAGAACATCTCATCCCCTAATCTGTGAAAGGTTGTTTTGATTCTATGTTAGGTACTTATTTGTTTGTTTGTTTTTTGTGTGTATGTAAATATATGTATATATTTTTTCCTTTTTTTCATTGTGGTAATGCTTATTGTCTTATTTGACCCCTCACCACCTGCCACAGCTAAGCATCAAAGGATGAGCGTTGGTCACGTTACCCCGAATGTTTTTCAATAACAAACTACTTTTCCGTAGCAGTTTTCAGATTGTGCAGCAACTTTGGGTTTAGTTGTTCTCCTGGGGCGGTGGTACAACGTAGCTCAAGTTAAAATATAACATCAAACAAGATTAGGTAATAATGTTATACATACAGTGCATCCAGAAAGTATTCACAGCGCATCACTTTTTCCACATTTTGTTACGTTACAGCATTATTCCAAAATGGATTAAATTCATTTTTTTCCACAGAATTCCACACAACACCCTATAATGACAACGTGAAAAAAGTTTACTTGAGGTTTTTGCAAATTCATAAAAAAAAAAAAAATACACACACACACATATATATACACATATATATATATATATACACATATATATATATATATACACATATATATACACATATATATACATATATATATATATATATATATACTGCTCAAAAGAATTAAAGGAACACTTTTTAATCAGGGTATAGCATAAAGTCAATGAAACTTATGGGATATTAATCTGGTCAGTTAAGTAGCAGAGGGGGTTGTTAATCAGTTTCAGCTGCTGTGGTGTTAATGAAATTAACAACAGATGCACTAGAGGGGCAACAATCAGATGACCCCCAAAACAGGAATGGTTTAACAGGTGGAGGCCACTGACATTTTTCCCTCCTCATCTTTTCTGACTGTTTCTTCACTAGTTTTGCATTTGGCTACAGTCAGTGTCACTACTGGTAGCATGAGGCGATACCTGGACCCTACAGAGGTTGCACAGGTAGTCCAACTTCTCCAGGATGGCACATCAATACGTTTCATTGCCAGAAGGTTTGCTGTGTCTCCCTGCACAGTCTCAATGGCATGGAGGAGATTCTAGGAGACAAACAGTTACTCTAGGAGAGCTGGAGAGGGCCATAGAAGGTCCATAACCCATCAGCAGGACCAGTATCTGCTCATTTGAGCAAGGAGGAACAAGATGAGCACTGCCAGAGCCCTACAAAATGACCTCCAGCAGGCCACTGGTGTGAATGTCTCTGACCAAACAATCAGAAACAGACTTCATGAGGCTTGCCTGAGGGCCCAAATGTCTACTGTGCCCTGTGCTCACTGCACAGCACCGAGGAGCTCAATTGGCATTTGCCATAGAATACCAGAATTGGCAGGTCCACCACCGGCGTCCTGTGCTTTTCACAGATGAGAGCAGGTTCACCCCGAGTATATGTGAAAGATGTGAAAGGGTCAGGAGAAGCCATGGAGAATATTATGCTGCCTGTAACATCGTTTAGCATGACTGGTTTGGTGGTGGGTCAGTGATGATCTTGGAGGCATATCCATGGAGCGACTCACAGACCTCTACAGGCTAGACAACGGCATCTTGACTGCCATTAGGTATCAGGATGAAATCCTTGGACCCATTGTCAGACCCTACGCTGGTGCAGTAGGTCCTGGTTTCCTCCTAATGCACGACAATGCCCGGCCTCATGTGGTAAGAGTATGCAGGCAGTACCTGGAGGATGAAGGAATTGAAACAATTGAATGGCCTTCACGATCCCCTGACTTAAACCCCAATAGAACATCTGTGGGACATTATGTTTCGGTCCATTAGGCGCCGCCAGGTTGCTCCTCAGACTGTACAACAGCTCAGGGATGCCCTCATACAGATCTGGGAGGAAATGCCACAAGACACCATCCGTCGTCTCATTAGGAGCATGCCCCGATGTTGTCAAGCATGCATACAAGCTCGTGGGGGCCACACAAGATACTGAAAAGCATTTTGAGTAGCAGAAATTTGAAAAAATGGACTAGCCTGCCACATCTTCATTTCACTCTGATTTTAGGGTGTCTACACAATTGAGCCCTCTGTAGGCAGAAAACTTTTATTTCCATTAAAAGACTTGGCATCCTTTTGTTCCTAAGACATTGCCCTGTCGTTATTTGTATAGATATCAAACTTCATATTGAGATCTGATGTATATATTGTGGAGGACTGCTGGCTTCCCATGCCGGTCCTCACCCCCAGGCCGCCAGGAGGAGCTCTCCTGACAGCAGGATTGTGCCCCGAGGTCCAGTATATATATACACATATACACATATATCCATCCATCCCTCCATCCATCCTCTTCCGCTTATCCGAGGTCGGGTCGCGGGGGCAGCAGCTTAAGCAGAGAGGCCAAGACTGCCCCCCCCCGCCACTTCTTCCAGCTCTTCGGGAGAATCCCAAGGCATTCCCAGGCCAGCCGGAGACATAGTCCCTCCAGCGTGTCCTGGGTCTTCCCCGGGCCTCCTCCCGTTGGGCGTGCCGGAACACCTCACCAGGGAGGCGCCCAGGAGGCATCCTGATCAGACGCCCGAGCCACCTCATCTGACTCCCCTCGAGGTGGAGGAGCAGTGGCTCTACTCTGAGCCCCTCCCGGATGACCAAGCTTCTCACCCTATCTTTAAGGGAAAGCCCAGACACCCTGCGGAAGAAACTAATTTCAGCCGCTTGTATTAGCGATCTCGCTCTTTCGTCACTACCCATAGCTCATGACCATAGGTGAGGGTAGGAGCGTAGATCGACTGGTAAATTGAGAGCTTTGCCTTACGGCTCAGCTCCTTTTTCACCACGACAGACCGATACAGAGCCCGCATCACTGCGGATGCCGCACCGATCCGCCTGTCATCTCACGCTCCATTCTTCCCTCACTCGTGAACAAGACCCCGAGATACTTGAACTCCTCCACTTGGGGCAGGATCTCTTCCCCAACCCTGAGAGGGCACTCCACCCATTTCTGGCTGAGGACCATGCTCTCGGATTTGGAGGTGCCGATTCTCATCCCAGCCGCTTCACACTCAGCTGCGAACCGATCCAGAGAGAGCTGAAGATCACGGCCTGATGAAGCAAACAGGACAACATCATCTGCAAAAGCAGTGACCCAATCCTGAGTCCACCAAACCGACCCCTTCAACACCCTGGCCTTGCCTAGAAATTCTGTCCATAAAAGTTATGAACAGAATCGGTGACAAAGGGCAGCCCTGGCGGAGTCCAACTCTCACTGGAAACGGGCTCGACTTACTGCCGCAATGCGGACCAAGCTCTGACACGGTTGTACAGAGACCGAACAGCTCTTATCAGGGGTCCGTACCCCATACTCCCGAGCACCCCCACAGGATTCCCGAGGGACACGGTCGAATGCCTTTCCAAGTCCACAAAACACATGTAGACCGGTCGGGCAAACTCCCATGCACCCTCCAGGACTCTGCTAAGGGTGAAGAGCTGGTCCACTGTTCGCGACCAGGACTAAAACCACACTGTTCCTCCTGAATCCGAGGTTCACTATCCGACGGACCCTCCTCTCCAGAACCCCGAATAGACTTTTCCAGGGAGGCTGAGGAGTGTGATCCCTCTATAGTTGGAACACACCCTCCGTCCCCTTTTAAAGAGGGGACCACCACCCCGTCTGCCAATCCAGAGGCACTGTCCCGATGTCCATGCGATGTTGCAGAGACGTGTCAACCAAGACAGTCCTACAACATCCAGAGCCTTAAGGAACTCGGCGATCTCATCCACCCCGGGCCCTGCCACCAAGGAGTTTTTGACCACCTCGGTGACTTCAGTCCCAGAGATGGGAGAGCCCACCTCAGAGTCCCCAGGCTCTGCTTCCTCATTGGAAGGCATGTTAGTGGGATTGAGGAGGTCTTCAAGTACTCCTCCCACCACCCACAACGCCCGAAGTCGAGGTCAGCAGCGCACCATCCCCACCATATACGGTGTTGACACTGCACTGCTTCCCTCCTGAGACGCCGGACGGTGGACCAGAATCTCCTCAAGCCGTCCAAAGTCGCTCTCCATGGCCTCCAAACTCCTCCCATGCCCGAAGTTTTGCCTCAGCAACAACGAAGCCGCGTTCCGCTTGGCCTGCCGGTACCTATCAGCTGCCTCCAGAGACCCACAGGACAAAAAAGTCCTATAGGACTCTTCTTCAGCTTGACGGCATCCCTCACCGCGGTGTCCACCAACGGGTTCGGGATTGCCGCCACGACAGGCACCACCACCTTGCGGCCACAGCTCCGTCAGTCGCCTCAACAATAGAGGCACGGAACATGGCCCATTCGACTCAATGTCCCCACCTCCCTCGGGACGGGTTGAAGTTCTGCCGGAGGTGGGAGTTGAAGCTACTTCTGACAGGGGACTCTGCCAGCCGCTCCCAGCAGACCCTCACAACACGCTTGGGCCTACCAGGTCTGACCGCATCTTCCCCACCATCGAAGCCAACTCACCACCAGGTGGTGATCAGTTGACAGCTCCGCCCCTCTCTTCACCCGAAAGTGTCCAAGACATATGGCCGCAAGTCCACGACACCACCACAAAGTCGATCATCGACCTGAGGCCTAGGGTGTCCTGGTGCCAAGTGCACATATGAACACCCTTATGCTTGAACATGGTGTTCGTTATGGACAATCCGTGACGAGCACAGAAGTCCAATAACAAAACACCGCCGGGTTCAGATCGGGGCCATTCCTCCCAATCACGCCCTTCCAGGTCTCACTGTCATTGCCCACGTGAGCATTGAAGTCTCCCAGCAAAACGAGGGAATCCCCAGAAGGTATGCCCTCTAGCAACCCTCCAGAGACTCCAAAAGGGTGGATACTCCAAACTGCTGTTGGCGATACGCACAAACAACAGTCAGGACCCTTCCCCACCCGGCGGAGGGAGGCCACCCTCTCGCCCACCGGGTAAACCCCAATGCACAGGCTCCAGTGGGGGCAATAAGTATGCCCACACCTGCTCGGCGCCTCTCACCGGGGGCAACTCCAGAGTGGTAGAGAGTCCAGCCCCTCTCAAGGAGATTGGTTCCAGAGTCCAAGCTGTGCGCCGAGGTGAGTCCGACTATATCTAGCCGGAACCTCTCGACCTCGCACACTAGCTCAGGCTCCTCCCCCTTCAGAGAGGTGACATTCCACGTCCCCAAGAGCCAGTTTCTGTAGCCGAGGATCAGACCGCCAAGGTCCCGCCGCCACCACCCAACTCACACTGCACCCAACCTCCTTGGCCCCTCCCATAGGTGGTGAGCCCATGGGGAGGAGGACCCACGTTACCTCTTCGGCTGTGCCCGCCGAGCCCCATGGGTGCAGGCCCGCCACCAGGCGCCGCCATCGAGCCCCACCTCCAGGCCTGGCTCCAGAGGGGGCCGGTGACCAGCGTCCGGCAAGGGAAAACGCGTCCACAGTTTTATTTTCATTGGAGGTTTATTGAACCGCTCTTTGTCTCATCCCTCACCTAGGACCAGTTTGCCTTGGTGGTTCTACCAGGCATAAAGCCCCGGACAACATAGCTCCTAGGATCATTGGGACACGCAAACCCCTCCACCACGAGAAGGTGACGGTTCAAGGAGGAGCTGTGTGTAATGAATGAATCCAATATACAAGTTTCACTTTTTGAATGGAATTACTGAAATAAATCAACTTTGTCATGATATTGTAATTTTATGACAAGCACCTGTATGCTGTTCCACAAGGCTCTATCCTGTGTCCACCGCTCTTTTCGATTTACATGCTCCTGTTAGGTCAGATTACCTCAAGGCATAACATGAGCTACCATAGCTATGCTGGCAACACACAACTGTATTTATCAACAGCGGCTGATGACCCCGATTCTGATTCACTGACACAATGTCTTACTTGTGTTTCTGAATGGATGAGTAGTAATTTTCTTAAACTAAATAAGAAAACAAATTTTAGTGATTGGCAAAGATGGATATAATGAGGGTATTAGAAATAAACTTGCTTCATTAGGATTAAAATGGAAGACGGAGGTAAAGAATTTAGGGGTAATTTTCAACTGACCTGAAATTTTAAATCACATATTAGATTACTAACATAGCATTTTTTCACTTAAATATATCAAAGTTATAACATTGCAAGATGCTGAGAAATTAGTTCATGCTTTTGTTTTCAGTTGGCTAGATTACAGTAACACACTCTTCTCAGGACTACACAAACAAGACATCAACAATCGATTGCAACTGGTGCAGAATGCAACTGCTAGAACCTTAACTAGGAAAAGAAAATCTGAGCACATCTCTCCAGTTTTGATGTTGCTACACTGGTTACCTGTGTCATTGAGAATTGACTTTAAAATACTGCTTATGGTTTACAAAGTCTTAAATAATATTGCTCCATCTTATATTTCAGAATACCTTACACTCCAAATTATAACCTTAGATCTTCAAATGAGTGTCTGCTTAGAATTCCAAGAGCTAAACTGATAAGAAGTGGTAAGGCAGCCTTCTGCTGTTATGCACCTAAAATCTGGAACAGCTTGCCAATACAAATTCACCAGGCTAATATGTATTTTAACATGGCTTTCTCATAGTTTCATTTTAGTTTAATCCTGATATTCTGTGTATGCATTTAATCATCATTTTTTTTTTTTCATAGCTTCAAAATCCGTACTGACCTCTACTTTCTCTGTGCTGCCACCACCATTTGATCAAAGCACTGTGATGTCCCTAAATTGATGAATTAAAGGCCACAAGTTCCACATGACCATCATCATCAAGTTCTTCCATGTGAACCCTGAATACCATGAGGACTGATTGAGGTCATTTATGTTAGGTAGAATGCCTAGAGGGGGGATGGGAGGTCTAAAGGCCTGGAACCCCTGCAGAATGATTTTTTTTTACCCTCCCTGGCCATTGGATCTTACTTTATTTGTTGTTAATTAGTATTGCCTAATTTATTTTTTTTTCTTTCATCATCTTGTAAAGCACTTTGAGCTACAACATTTGCGTGAAAAACATGCTATAGAAATAAATGTTGTGTCTTAGGGAAGTAATACAATGTGGGGCAGCACTCAACTGCTTTATTTTAAACATGATCCTCAATACTGTATACAAGAACAATCTGATGCAATCTAAAATTGGATAGATGTATTACGTGTATAAGGATATACTCTATCAAGGTGTGGTATACAACTGGAAAGAACAACTCTTTTACTGCCAAAATAAAAGTACCTTTTAAAACAGGCAAACCAACAAAGAATTCCTGTCTAATAGCCATGTGCGCATCTCATCACTCTGTAATGGCAATCAGACTGTTTAGTCCTTGTACCTGCCAACATCACATAATGAATAGTCTGCTTCGGAGAGATCTACAAAGCTAACAGAAGGACTTATCTACAAACCACAGGGTATACATTCCTTGTCCAGCCAAGTCAGCCATAATGATTTAAAAGTGTTAAAGATGGGCTGAAACTGTAAAAGGTGATGAATTGTTCACAACAAATTATCAAGCAAAATGATATCTTTCATAAATACTATATCGTTATTTGGAACGCATGCATTTCATGTGTGTTCCGTGTTTACAACTATCTAAAACATCTTTAAAACAGAAATGTTTTTCATGTTTTAGTAATAATTGACAAATTTTAGACATGAAGTGTATAATGTGTGAAGCCTTAAGTCCAAATATCAAAGAAACATTTTCACTTTCACAAAAGGTACAGATATAACAGAATAAGTGCGCTTCGGGCCTACAGCTGGAGGGTGCCCACTGCGCCCAAGGTTTGTTTTTTTTTTCCCTGTGATGCGACGCTGCTGCGGAGGGCCCAATGGAGCAACAGACTCCTTCACTCCAACCTCTATTACAAATTTTTTTATATATATAATTCACGGGCAACATATTCCATCACCCAATTTACTACACGTGGACATCTCCACTCGGCACTCCAATCTTCATTACGCTTCTCTCAGGCCCGCGTGCCTGTTGCCACCTCCACGGCTCATCTGTGCCTCTGTCCTCAGTAAGCAGCCACTTAAGCTTCAGTCAGGGCTGCTTCGCCGCACTGCATTCTCGACAGAGCATAAAAGGGGCCCTTCTCTTTGTAAAGCCATCACTTTCCTTCATATCAATATATTTCCATTTTGTTAGAAAGAACGTCTTGTAGATAGTAGTTAGGCCTTGCCAAATTTCCACAGTTTGAAATTATTTGTATTCCAAATGTCTTCGGGTCCACCGCCAAAGAATCAGGTGGTGCTCAAAACGTAAAGAAAAAGCAGTGAAAGATGAATTCTTCGCTACCCATAAAGGCGCTTTGCAACGCTTCCCAACGAAAATGGTTAGCTCTAACAGCAGCACTAGCACCAGGACTGAACTTCCATTAGTCAAAGATAACGCAACGCCGTCCAAGCTCCACAAACCTGTATCCGACTCCGAGGAGTCAGAAGCCGATGACGTTAAGAATGACATGGACATGGGTTTTTCGTCAGGTTCAGCAACATTGCCAGCCAATTCAGTTTCTAACCAGAAAGATGAAGATCACGACGAGGCTGATAATGATTTCGATTCCTTTAGTTGGGGATATCCAGGTTTGTGGGGTGCAACAATCAACGACAAGGAACGTGTCTTCCTAGTCCAAAAGGGGCCCTTTCGCAAAACCGGGATTCAATATCCGACAAATGATAGGCGCCATTTTTCTGATTCATTTTATTCCCGAAAACAACCAAATGGGGAATTTTCTGACAGGCACTGGCTTGTTTACTCAAAGAACAATTTTTTGTTTCTGCTGCAAGTTATTCGCGAATATCCAGATCAAATTGACTACTGATGGTTGCGGTGATTGGAGAAATTTGTCCCGAGACGCTTATAGTCACGAAATATCTGCCAACCAAATACGTGCCTTTAAGGATTGGTTGGAACTTCAAAATCGCTTGAAGGTGGGATGTACCATTGCTAAGCGTGCACAAGAACTTCTCCTAAGAGAAATTGAGCATTGGCGCAATGTATTAACAAGAATTATTGCTATTATTCAGTTTCTGGGTGAAAGAAACCTGGCATTGAGGTTCTAGCGATCGTATATTTTCCCCGCATAATGGCAATTTTCTTGGGTTAGTGGAATTGTTAGCCAAATTTGATCTGTGCATGCAAGAGCATGTTCGAAGGATTACAGACAATGAAATCCATGATCATTACCTGGGCAAAAACGTGCAAAATGAAATAATTCAGTTGATGGATAATGCTACGTTAGAAGAAAATAATTTCCCATATTCATAAAGCCAAGTATTTCACAATCATTCTTGACTGCACTCCTGATATAAGCCATGAAGAGCAGATGAGGATGATAAGGATCGTTCATATTGATGGCTCCTCAGTGGAAGTTTCTGAATATTTTGTAGGGTACATAGCCAATGATGATAGCACTGGCTCCAATCTCACAGACCAATGCTTACAGATGCTCTTGGAGTTGAAACTGGACCTAGGTAACTAGGGGACAGGGATAGGATAACAGTTCCAATATGAAAGGCAAACACAGAAGCGTTCAAAAACGAATACTGGATAAAAATCCACGTGCATTCTACATCCCATACGGTTGTCATAGCCTTAATTTTCTTGTTGGAGACATGGCTAAATAGTCACCAACTGCCATGTCACTTTTTGGAATGTTCCATCAGATCTATTTTCTGTTTAGTGCTTCTACAATATGCTGGCAGATTCTGGAGAAGCACATCAATTTCACTCTGAAGCGTATTTGGGACGCTAGATGGGAATGCAGGATTGAGTTTTAAAGCTGTCAGATTCCATATAGGCTGTGTATGGCGCACTGGTAGATGTTTCTGAAGATTCTAAAGATCCTAAGGCTAGAACTGAAGCTGCTGCATTAGCCAAGCAGCTGAAAATATACCATTTCTTGTTTCCTTAGTGATTTTGTACGACATTGTTTCACAGATCAATATAGCCAGCAAAATTTTGCAAAATGAAAATATGCACTATGATGTTGCTCTCAAATGCATCAACAGTTTTCTCTGACTACTTCGTTTCATACAGAGAAAATAGACTAGAATTAGCATAAGCTACAGCCAGAGAGCTCGCTAATAAATTGGAGATGCCTTCCAAGGATGTCACATTTCCTGCAGTAACCAGTTTACGCAGGAGATGAATAAAGCGCCATTTCGATTCTGAAGTCTGGAATGAGTTAATAACTGATCCAAAGGAAAAAAGTTTTGCACAGAATTCTCTCTTGTCCTTCTGGATCAAACAACCATGTCCATGAATGAGAGGTTTGATCAAATGAAACAGCATTTCGACAATTTTGGATTTCCGCACAATTATCAGTTAATGGATAATACCTTAATGCAATTTTCTAGTCCATAGAGTATTTCATCAACTGACTCGAAGAATAATGAATCAGACATTGGTCCACACGCACTATGCAATAAAATTTCGCATGTTTGCCAATTTAGTTCCTATCAACTCAACTGCCATGCAAGCACTGGAATATCTGTATGAGAAAGAGTCAGCAACTGCCATGCCTAATGTTACTGTAACTCTCAGAATAGCATTGACTGTGCCTAGAACTGTATCTTCGGCGGAGAGTTTTTCAAAACTCAAGCTTATCAAAAATTACTTGCGAAGCTCTATGAACCACGAATGTCTGAATAGTCTGGCATTGATTTCAATTGAGCAAGAGATAGTCGAATCTCTTGATTATTCTTAACTTATGAGTTTGCCAGTGCCAAGGTTCGAAAAGTGTCTTTTGTGTGAAATAGAACTGCAGAAAAAGAACCCGCGTTAGGGTGCAACATTAACACGCATTTTCTACGACTGCTTTGGTGGCCCAACGTATCAACTGTTGACTAGTAACCAAACTTCATGGGTTCGAAACCGGGCTAGTCCGTTTTGAGAAGTGAGCTGCTCTTATTCTTACCATTTTAGAATAAAAACATACATTTGATTCCAGTCTGAAACAGCAAGCGCTTTTTTCTCTCAGCCGCGATCAAGATCCTCCATCCCCCTCACATTTGACACTGCTGTTTTCACATAGACGCGCTATAACAGGTGAACTCAGATCATGAGGACGGTTCTACACTACACATCATACATGCAAACACCGTCTGTTGTATCTAAAGGCCAGTTCGAACGTTATTTTACTTACTTCCTTCAGCGTAAAGTCACAAGTGGAGTGCAGAGCTTCCCATGTACATATACAAAGTACAGTGATGGCAAAAGTGCATTCTTGCACCGATGTAGATCTGTCGTCATGATCTGAATTCAATTCAATTATAGCACATCTTTATGTGGAAAAACAGCAGTGTCAAATGCATGGGAGGTCGGAGCTTGAAGATCTTGAACGCGGCTGAGAGAATAAAACTGTATTAGACACATTTACAGGAGAAAAGACGCTGATGGTGAGGTGCGAAGTGATTTAAGGTGGGACGGATCTACGAGTTTCTTTTCGTAGGCTGTGGTAATTCTAATGTTATACAGTTTGTAAAATTTTACTGATTTGACACCTGCACAAAACATTTGAAATGCTTTATTTTATATAAAACAAACACGACCTATTGTAGCTCTCACTTGAGACAGTGCCCAATCTTTTTACCCAACTACTAGAGGTTCAACCACTCAGAGTGTCAGGTATACCCTGACAATATGACACCTGACACTATAAAACTGAGACATGCATTAAAACAGAGGACACAAAAGAAAATGTTTTTTACTTTGGTTCATATTTTTTGATAATTACTACATACAAGTTTTTAACTGGAAAATAATAAAGGGACCTGAATAAAAAAAAAGGAATTTTCTTGAGATAATGCAAGAAACTGTATTTACTATTGCAAAAACTTTTGGCCACCTCACTCCTGTCCTCCTGACTGTGCTCAAACATTAGGCCATTATTGGCATGGTTTGGGTATGCTCTGTGGTGCTAGGATTTGGATGCAGGGCAGATCTACTATGAAACTAATGGAGCTTAAACCTAAATAGACCTAAGTTCACTCGTACAATTTTGGGTGTATAGGTTATTATAGTGTAGACCAGTATTACAGCCACCTTAAATCAAAACCTGACCTAATGGGTACATTTAAAAAAAAACACTGAGGTGATCTGTCTTGTGATCACCCTAGTGAAGAAGATAACTGTGGTTACTTAACATTTATTTATATAGCACATTTTCATACAAAAAAAAAAGTAGCTCAAAGTGCTTTACAAAATGAATAGAAAAATAGAAGACACAATAAAAAAATAAAAATAAGTCAACATTAATTAACATAGAATAAGTAAGGTTCCGATGGCCATGGTGGACATAAAAAAAAAAAAAAGTCCAGAGGCTGGAGAAATAAAAAAAAAAAAAATAATAAAATCTGTAGGGGTTCCAGACCAAGAGACCGCCCAGTCCTCTCTGGGCAATCTACCTAACATAAATCAAACAGTCTTCTTTGTATTTAGGGTTCTCAAGGAAGGACTTGATAATGGTCACGTAGACTTCTGGCATTCAGTCCATCAATGTTGGAGCATCATAATGCTTTGAGTAGGTGGTGGTGGCGCAGGCCGCCACCACAAAGAAACCGGAAAAAGAAACAGAAGAGAGAATAGGGGTCAGTATGGATTTTGGAGCCACTATGAATAGTTATGATGAATCGAACATACACAGTATCAGTATTAAGTTAAAGTGAAGTTATAAAAAGGCCATGTTAAAGTAATGTGTTTTCAGCAGTTTTTTGAAGTGCTCTACTGTATTAGCCTGGCAAATTCCTATTGGCAGGCTATTCCAGATTTTAGGTGCATAACAGCAGAAGGCCACCTCACCACTTCTTTTAAGTTTAGCTTTTGGAATTCTAAGGAGACACTCATTTGAGAATCTAAGTTAACGATTTGGAATATAAGGTGTCAGACATTCCGATATATAAGATGAAGAGAGATTATTTAAGGCTTTATAAACCATAAGCAGTATTTTAAAGTCAATCCTGAATGACACAGGCAACCAGTGTAGTGACATCAAAACTGGAGAAATGTGTTCAGATTTTCTTTTCCTAGTTAGAATTCTAGCAGCTGCACTCTGCACTCGTTGCAAGTGATTTATGTCTTGTTTGGGTAGTCCTGAGAGGAGTGCGTTACAGTAATCTAGTCTACTAAAAACAAAAACGTGAATTAATTTCTCAGTATCTTTCAATGATATAAGAGGTCTAACTTTTGCTATGTTTCTTAAGTGAAAAAATGCTGTCCTAGTGGTCTGATGAATATGTGATTTAAAATTCAGATTACAGTCAACAGTTACCCCTAAGTTTTTTACTTCCGTCTTAACTTTTAATCCTAATGCATCAAGTTTATTTCAGATAACCTCATTGAATCCATTATTGCCAATTACTAAAATTTCAGTTTTCTCTTTATTTAGTTTGAGAAAATTACTATTCATCCATTCAGAAATACCAGTAAGACATTGTGTTAGTGCAGGGGTCCTGAACCCCAGTCCTGGAGAGCCGCAGTGGCTGCAGGTTTTTGTTCTGACCTGGTTGCTTAATTAGAAAGCAATTCTTGCCAATAAAGCACTAACAAGCTATGAAATTAAATTAACTCTGCTATGTCAGGTCATTCTCATATCCTAGATTCTCTTTCCCTTTCTATCATGCAAATGATTTGAAGGCTAAAATGGACAAGTAATTCTTAGTCCTTCACTTTTTTCTCTTCATTTTTCAATAGTGCAGATAAATACACACAGGTGTAAATGTAAATAAGCTAAATGGAGAAATGCTGCTCTCTCTTGTCATTTGCATGTTATTGATAATAAGGAGCAATTAAAATAGCTGTTTAAGACAAAATTAAGCAATAAGGGCTCAAAATCAATAAAGTGAAGCAGAAGTGTTACTTTAGCAATAAGTGCTTTTTATTAAGCAACTGGGTTGGAGCAAAAACCTGCAGCCACTGCGGCTCTCCAGGACCGTGATTGAGGACCGCTGTGTTAGTGAATTGAGAGAGTCCGAGTCATCAGGTGCTATTGATAAGTACAGCTGTGTGTCAACAGCATAGCTGTGGTAGCTCACGTCGTAACCTGAGATAATCTGACCTAACGGAAGCATATAGATTGACTTAAGATCTCATTGCAGATTGCAAAGAGGCTCCCACAACAGTTACAGCTTCAAGGCCAAAAATTTAAGTCCACCACTGTCTGGATGACTGGGAAGTCATGACTAGTAGCTGAAATGAAAAGTACAGCTAGCACTCAAGTATGTATAACAGAATGGCCAAAATGAAATAAATTTGTAATAGTAAATACGAAGTATTTCATTATCTCAACACTTTTTTTTTAATTCAGGACCCTTTATTATCCACTTAAGAAAATGTAATTATTAAAAATATGAACCAAGAAAAAAAAAAAAAAAAAACCACACTCTCTATAGGCTTATCTAATACAATTCAAGGAGTAAATATGAATATACCGAATATTTCAGACTAACATTCACTGCCAGGTGACAGATGATCCATTTGTGATTGTTACTTACATGTTTCATGTTATCAATGTAAATTGCTTCAGTACACTGCCTAACATTTAAATCAGTTGTATTTTGGTAAATGTGTAAATAACCACTTTGATCAAAAAGCTGACACAGAGAATGAAGAAACATTGCAGCAGAGATGAAGGCATTAACCTAGTGCTAATTGACAATATTCTGGACATAGTTAATTCGTCATTAGATACGGGGGTCTTTCCAGACTGTCTTAAGACTGCTGTAGTTAAACCCCTGCTCAAGAAAAATAATCTTGACCCCTCTGCCTTTGAAAATTTTAGACCCATCTCCAACCTGCCCTTCTTAAATAAAATTCTAGAGAAGGCAGTCATTTTGCAATTAAATGACCACCACAATAAACATGCTATTCTTGATAAGTTTCAGTCGGGTTTCAGAACAAATCACAGCACAGAAACTGCACTCATTAAAGCAGTAAATAACTTGCGGGTAAATGCAGACAGAGGCCATTTATCTGTTCTCATCCTCTTAGATCTGAGTGCTGCATTTGACACCATTGACCACAATATTCTTAGAAATCGCCTTAGTCAATGGGTGGGCCTCTCTGGCAGTGTCTTAAATTGGTTTGAATCCTACCTGGCAGGTAGAAAATTCTTTGTGAGTTGTGGTAATCAAATCTCAAAGACACATGATATCCGATATGGTGTTCCACAAGGCTCTATCCTGGGTCCGCTGCTGTTCTCAATCTACATGCTTCCGTTAGGTCAGATTATCTCAGGTTACAACGTGAGTTACCACAGCTATGCTGATGACACAAAGCTGTACTTATCAATTGCATCTGATGACTCCGACTCTTTCGATACACTAACACAATGTCTTACTGGTATTTCTGAATGGATGAATAGTAATTTTCTCAAACTAAATAAATAGAAAACTGAAATCTTAGTAATTGGCAATAATGGATTCAATGAGGTTATCAGAAATAAACTTGATGCATTAGGATTAAATGTTAAGATGGAAGTAAAAAACTTAGGGGTAACCGTTGACTGTAATCTGAATTTTAAATCACATATTCATCAGACCACTAGGACAGCATTTTTTCACTTAAACATAGCAAAAGTTAGACCTCTTATATCATTGAAAGATGCTGAGAAATTAATTCACACGTTTGTTTTCAGTAGACTAGATTACTGTAACGCACTCCTCTCAGGACTACCCAAAAAAGACATAAATCATTTGCAACGAGTGCAGAATGCAGCTGCTAGAATCCTAACTGGGAAAAGAAAATCCAACACATTTCTCCAGTTTTGATGTCACTACACTGGTTGCCTGTGTCATTCAGGATTGACTTTAAAATACTGCTTATGGTTTATAAAGCCTTAAATAATCTCGCTCCATCTTATATATCGGAATGCCTGACACGTTATATTCCAAATCGTAGCCTTAGATCTTCAAATGAGTGTCTCCTTATAATTCCATAAGCTAAACTTAAAAGAAGTGGTGAGGCGGCCTTCTGCTGTTATGCACCTAAAATCTGGAATAGCCTGCCAATAGGAATTCACCAGGCAAATACAGTAGAGCACTTTAAAAAAACTGCTGAAAACACATTACTTTAACATGGCCTTTTTATAACTTCACTTTAACTTAATACTGATACTCTGTATGTTCAATTCTTCATAATAACTATTCATAGTGGCTCTAAAATCCGTACTAACCCCAACTCTCTCTTCGGTTTCTTTTTCTGGTTTTTGTGGTGGCGGCCTGCGCCACCACCACCTACTCAAAGCATCATGATGCACCAACATTGATGGACTGAAAGCCAGAAGTCTACGTGACCATCATCATCAGGTCCTTCCATGAGAACCCTAAATACAAAGGACTGTTTGACTTATGTTAGGTAGATTGCCCAGAGGGGACTGGGCGGTCTCGTGGTCTGGAACCCCTACAGATTTTATTTTTTTCTGTCCACCCTGGCCATAGGACCTTACTTATTCTATGTTAATTAATGTTGACTTATATATTTTTTTATTGTGTCTTCTACTTTTCTATTCATTTTGTTAAGCACTTTGAGCTACATTTTTTGTATGAATATGTGCTATATAAATAAATGCTGATTGATAGTATTATTACCACATAAATCTGCATATGGTTTGCATTTTTCGCTCTATGTAAAATCCCGTTGCGGCACGGTAGCATAAGATGGGAGGGCTGAATAGAGAGGACCTTTTGGGAAGTACAGGACTGTCATTGCTATTTCCGGGAGTGCAATGGAAACGGACGCACTATTAAAATAGGGGCGCGAAAAGGCAGGAAGAGAAGGAAGGAAAGACAGCCCGAGTTTTTATGGTGGATATATACTACATGTCTACAGGGGAGCACCACAAGTCCAACGCAGTCTGGGGTAGCCACCTTGAAGATTCTGGATAAGCTGAGGGACGTGAACCTTACTGGTGAAAGGGATCGGAAGCAGTGTGAGCCATAAATCTTTTATTCTGGGATTGGCATGTCTAAGAAATTGAACTATGAGGAAATGGGAGAATCGGAAAGACTAAATCAAATGGACAGTGGGGAATATTCTTGGATATATAATGTTATGCCTTGTGTTTTTTGTATATATTGGAAGTGGGGGAGTTGTGGGAGATTGTAGAAAATTTACTTTTTTTTGTTGCATCTTTACTCGGTGTGGTTTGGTAAATATCACTTATTATTATTACAAGTCATCTTTCTGCGCTGTGGGAAGGGGCTGAAGGCAGTTTGGGGTTGACCTGCAATCCTCAGTACAATATCACTGAAAATTTAGTGAAGTGTAGCAGATACAATCATTACAACCTGTTCATTAGACTGCAGCTGATTCTTAATGGCTTCAATAAGCAGATTGCAGTCTTATTACATTTACCAATATGCAAAACTGAGTACCGCATACTACAAGATGTCCATTTAGATACGAGGACAATCCATTGTTGATAACAAGTACAGTATACATTTGATTTAGCAAACAGCTTATTCTGCTTTCCTCCTAGGTTGAATAAGAACAGAAATTTCATGTTAAGGGCTGTTAATGTCTAGTGATTGCTGGACACTATATGAAAAACAAAAGCCATGCAAATTACTGGCATTGCAGAAAGCAAAACGGATAATTAACTGATTCATCAGTGTACTCTTTCTATATGCATAAATATGTACATTTAATTTCCCTGACCTTTCTCTGTTGTAGGAGGCAGTCTCCACCCATTAAACTTATTTCAACGTAACTGAACAACACTTGTTTTAAGGAATAATCTATTGATAAATACAAGGATTATAGAAACTACAAATAGAATGACATACAGTGGTGTGAAAAACTATTTGCCCCCTTCCTGATTTCTTACTCTTTAGCATGTTTGTCACACAAAATGTTTCTGATCATCAAACACATTTAACCATTAGTCAAATATAACACAAGTAAACACAAAATGCAGCTTTTAAAGGATGGTTTTTATTATTTAGGGAGAAAAAAAAATCCAAACCTGCATGGCCCTGTGTGAAAAAGTAATTGCCCCCTTGTTCAAAAATAACCTAACTGTGGTGTATCACACCTGAGTTCAATTTCCACAGCCACCCCCAGGTCTGATTACTGCCACACCTGTTTAAATCAAGAAATCACTTAAATAGGAGCTGCCTGACACAGAAGTAGACCAAAAGCACCTCAAAAGCTAGACATCATGCCAAGATCCAAAGAAATTCAGGAACAAATGAGAACAGAAGTAATTGAGATCTATCAGTCTGGTAAAGGTTATAAAGCCATTTCTAAAGCTTTGGGACTCCAGCGAACCACAGTGAGAGCCATTATCCACAAATGGCAAAAACATGGAACAGTGGTGAACCTTCCCAGGAGTGGCCGGCCGACCAAAATTACCCCAACAGCGCAGACGACGACTCATCCGAGAGGTCACAAAAGACCCCAGGACAACGTCTAAAGAACTGCAGGCCTCACTTGCCTCAATTAAGGTCAGTGTTCACGACTCCACCATAAGACAGACACTGGGCAAAAACGGCCTGCATGGCAGATTTCCAAGACGCAAACCACTGTTAAGCAAAAACAACATTAGGGCTCATCTCAATTTTACTAAGAAACATCTCAATGATTGCCAAGACTTTTGGGAAAATACCTTGTGGACTGATGAGACAAAAGTTGAACTTTTTGGAAGGCAAATGTCCCGTTACATCTGGCATAAAAGGAACACAGCCTTTCAGAAAAAGAACATCATACCAACAGTAAAATATGGTGGTGGTAGTGTGATAGTCTGGGGTTGTTTTGCTGCTTCAGGACCTGGAAGGCTTGCTGTGATAGATGGAACCATGAATTCTACTCTCTACAAAAAATCCTGAAGGAGAATGTCCCAGCCATCTGTTCGTCAACTCAAGCTGAAGCGATCTTGGGTGCTGCAACAGGACAATGACCCAAAACACACCAGCAAATCCACCTCTGAATGGCTGAAGAAAAACAAAATGAAGACTTTGGAGTGGCCTAGTCAAAGTTCTGACCTGAATCCAATTGAGATGCTATGGCATGACCTTAAAAAGGTGGTTCATGCTAGAAAACCCTCAAATAAAGCTGAATTACAACAATTCTGCAAAGATGAGTGGGTGAAATTTCCTCCAGAGCGCTGTAAAAGACTCATTGCAAGTTATCGCAAACGCTTGATTGCAGTTATTGCTGCTAAGGGTGGCCCAACCAGTTATTAGGTTCAGGGGGCAATTACTTTTTCACAAAGGGCCATGTAGGTTTGAATTTTTTTTCCTCCCTAAATAATAAAAAACATCATTTAAAAACTGCATTTTGTGTTTACTTGTGTTATATTTGACTAATGGTTAAATCTGTTTGATGATCAGAAACATTTTGTGTGACAAACATGCAAAAGAATAAGAAATCAGGAAGGGGGCAAATAGTTTTTCACACCACTGTATACAGGATGCAAGACAGACCAGGCCACTTTACAAATCCTAGAAGAGATTCCTGCAGCAGGTTTTAAAGTGTAACCTCTGGCGAGTGGATTAATGTCCTTTCCAGTTACAGATTTAATGTCTGCTTATAGCAAAGTTATTTTGTCCATCACATACGGGAAGGCTCAATTTGTAGTCACAAGTCTACAGTATAATCAATGTCCATTTGGCAGAACCTTTTTGTCTGAAGCTGCTGCTACAGAGTTGTTCGCTCAGCTCTGATTTACACCTTTATCATCAGATGAAGTACAAGGGGTGACAAGAAAGTTAGTATGAGCTGCATTTCAACCATTCCTTCAGGAATGCAGGTGGGGGGTGCAAATTGTGTTCAGCACTCATGTTAAAGCTGGTATTTTAATAGGTCTTGTGCAAATAAATGCCCAGCAAAAAAAAGGGATATGACCACTTTGCCCAATATGCAAAAAAAGTACTGCTTGCGATACATTGTCAATACTACAAGTTACAATGATCTATAATTTGTGGTGGATTCAATCATAAAAAAACCAAAGGAAATTCAAAATTGAATTTAGCATTTATTCACAAATATGAATTTGCTCTCAAGAGCACTCACAGTAACAGCAAACATACAAAATGTTTTTCTTCAGCTGGAAGTTCCCCCCCATTCAGTCACTGCCAAAAATCTCTACAATATGTATACAAAATAATTTACAGTTTACAGATGAACATTCAAAGTGCTCAAGTACCTGATTGTATATAATTTTATGTACAAGATTTTATACAAATTCTTTACAGCCAGAACTTTAAATATATTATTCTTTTGACCTGAATAAGCCTTTTATGTACACTAAAATCCAATAAACATCCAAAATGAAAAATGGCATGAAAACTTAGCAAAATATTCCAGATCTTGTTTAAAATAGGTAACAACCCAATTTTAATTGGTATAATGACAACGTGTACATTGTTATTTGGTTAACTTGGTTCCCCATAGCTGAAGTTGGCTGAAATAAATCAGGAACTGGCAAAGTTAAATGGTTAAAAATGTTCACAAACCGTCTTCTGTAAATAAACACTGTACAAAGATGTATGCCATTACAAAAAAGTGGCTAATATGATCTTTAACAGTCACTGAAGACAAAGACATACTTCAAGTGATGAACATAGTTCAGAATGAAGAGGCATATCTAGGCAACCATGTTGACCTTGTATCCACTGCCATCAAGGTAAATCTTCTTCTGTATTTACCACAGATATCTGGAGTTGAAAGAAAAGAGGAAAAATATTCAAAACCATGGCTTGCTGTCCGAGCAAAATGCTAAGATAATACAAATACTGAAAATATGGGAATGCATGGAGCTGGCAGCAGACCTTCTCAATAAAATACATAAAATGCAGCAGTCACACACAATTAAATCAGGAGTTTGAACCAGCAGAATACCAAAGTCAATACATACTTCAATAAACTAAGGCTATTCTTGAAATGCTACCCATAACCTAGCTGTGCATGTCCTTTAACTTCTAACACCATGATCAGGAAAATGAGGAGCCGGTTTTAAAAAAGTATATTTCTGCAGCTACAGAAAGTTTGGCAGGTAGAACTATAATCCTTTAACTGCTCAATGGATAAAATTGACCCATCTTCATGTTACTGTACAAAAAGTCAGCAACCACCACCACAAACAGTAGCAGGCAGGTATGTTTGATTGGTAGGTACTATATGTAGCATCAGGTTGTGCATTAATAAAACACCAAATGTTGGAACTAAATTTTGCATTTACATTATGTATCACATGAAATATTCAGTAAAGATTCCATTTACCAATACTTGATATGCCAAGATTTAGCCTCTAGACTGGGTGTCCAGATGTGGTGGTCTCTCATTGTTATTCAGGCAGGTGACAGACACCAGATGTTTCAAAAAGCAGTTCTCAACTCACACCTTATGAGATATGACACATTACATTCAGTAGAATTTTACATATACATTAAATGTTTGACCATATAAATGAAATTTTCTGCAATTCATTTAATCATCAATAAGCAAATAACCTTTGCATATAGAAACCAGCAGTTTTAGGAAACTTCACTATTATATGTTATCTTGCATGAAGAATAAACTCTAGTGCCTGAACATGGATTGTTTAACCCAATAACGATATCGATATATGGTCAGCCAATTACAGATAGATATTGCACTGCTGCAGTTGTATAAAACATGAAAGGTAATGAAGTATGATTTTTTGCATAGGAACACGTTATGGGAAAGAAACGTCTAAAGCAGAACTCTATTAAGAGCGGTGTAATTTTTTCTCTTTATTAAAGAGGCTCAATTAAAGTATATACAAGCATATATAAACAAGACCTGCAGAAAAAAAAGGCTCGAAAGAAATGGAAAAGACAGCTGAAGCATCATCCAAGCTCAGAAAGGCATCAAGTCCAAGCTCAAGGTACGGCCTTTCAGAGACTGACCTGGAACAGATAGGCAAAAGCTGAGATTTCCTGGGACCCGACGCTGCTGCATTGTCTCCAGTCGAGAGTGAAAGTGGGAGCAATTATACAAGTGAGTTGGGCCACGATAGCTTTTCGATTCCAGATGATTCATTGAAAATAACCCTACGTTCTGCATTGGCAACTACTTCTTGCAAACCGGGAACACAGACTGGGCTTGCCACTTCGTCCGAGGAGCACAGAGAAGACCAAAAGATCTGTCCAAGCTGAAGGTAATTATCACTGCAATGGACACCGCTCAAGACATTAAGGAGCTTAAGAATAATATAAAGAATATAAATGACAGAAACAAAGAACATACACAAGACAAATGAGAAGCTGCTTCAGGATATAAAAAGACCAAGAAAAATATTTAAATAATTGCTTTGAGGCAACCTTTAAAAGGCACAGTATGCTAGAAAAAATTGAACAAGTACAGGAAAATGCATCTAAGTTTGAGAATAAACTTTGAGCACTTGACGCTCAGTTTGAAGATGTTGGGCCAACATTCACGACTTGTATTGAAACAGCTGAATAACTGGTATCTACCACTGACAGAAAAGCAATGGCTATAAATTCTGAATGCAAAGTACTTTGAGACAGACTAGCTGCACTGGAAGATTAATGCAGAAGGAATATTAGACTTTAACTAGTTAACTTAGTATTCTCAGGGAGACCTTAAAGTCCATACCCAATGGAATTCATACCTGAACTATTCTCTAAAATAATTGGAGGGGACTTCAAAATCAGACCTAGAAATAGCAGCAGCTTACCACATACGGGGATCAAATACCTCTAAAATTAGGACTCCTAACATGCGTTTAGAAAAGTTACAATTTAATTACATATGTTACTTCTCAGACAGAAAAAAAAGATTTGAAAAATGTCACATGTGTATTCAACCCGATTCCTCACCCTCAACAGCTGCTGAACATGCCACAGTTTACAACATTAAACAGCACTTGCAGAAAGCAGAGATCAGATACAACCTCTTGTATCCTGCCAAACTGAAAATGGACATTCAAGGCAATCTCTACATTTTTACTTCTACGCAGGATGCAGAAAATGAGCTGAAAAAACAAATCCTGACAGTTTTTTTGAAATATGATCATTGGTCACATCCTGCCCTGGCAAAGAAGATCTTACCAGCGGTTTGATCCATTTGCAATGATATTTGTACCATAATTAAACATCCCATTTACTTCACTGGCACTTTTTGTTTTTATTACAATTATATGCATATATATGTGTACTTTTTTCTTTTTTTTTTTTTAGGCGGCTGTTTAACATCATACCCTTGGTTTAGTGTAATGGGGCTTATGCTTATCCAGGGCTACTGTTTAACATCATTCCCTGGGTTTACTCTCTCAAAATGGTTCAAGATTGTATTTTATGCTTATAGTATTTGGGCTGTATTGTCAATAGATCTCTATTTTAATCCTTATAAGATGTTGCTGGGGGGCTTGTTTTGTTTTGAATGTGCTCCACCTCTAGGTATGTCAGAGGACTGGGACTTTGTGAAGTGTGGTCTGACCTCATGTGGGGAGGCAAGTAAGAGAAAAAGAGCAAACTATTTCTAAAGTTCCGAAACAATGTCTCCATGAACAAAAAGTTAACTTTGTGAGCTGGAATGTTCAAGGGCTGAATCACGAATTAAAGAGAAAGAAATTATTCTCTGAACAGGTCTAAAATAACAGTAAGCTAAAATAGTATTTTACAGGAGACCCACTCATTAAGCAAGGATAAGTTTCAGCTGCACAGAGACTGAACTGGCCAAATATTCCATTCCTGCTTTACAAAGAAAACTAGAGGTGTAGGAATTCTTATAAATTTAACAATTTCATTTGTAGTATCAGATGTAGGATCTGATCGAGAAGAGAGAGATGATTGTCATGGATAATTTAATTGTAAAGCGATACTTGATAAATATATATGCAACCAATACGGATGATTGGGACTTCATCCAAAACAAATTTGCATCCATTCCCAATGTGAACACTCAAAACTTTGTGTTTTAAATCCAGACCTAGACAGGTCCCCTTGCCACAGGGGAGATGAAATCTAACACTGCAAAAACAATTACACAGTTTGTAATTGATCAAAACTTATCAGACCCCTGGAGATTTCCAAACCCACATTCAACAGTGTATTCCTTCTACTCATCAGTGCATCACTACTACTCAAGAATTATTATTTTTTTTTAGGACACAAATATATCCTTTGAAGTTTCTGCAGGAATACTCTGGGGAAACTCTGAATGCTTTAAGAGGCCAGATTATCTCATATCTTTTCCACAGAAATAAATTGGAAACCTAGAAGGTATCAGAGCTAAATCAATTAAATTACCAGAATAGATCAAGAACATGCCAGATGTCCAAATGAAGCACTTTATAGGAAAGACAAGTTCTGCATTCAGAACTCAACCTCTTGACAACTAAAGAAACAGAACAACTCATTCTAAATCAAGACATCATTTACGAACCTCGCTGAACAAATCCACAGGCAGGAAGTTCGCAATGCAATCCCAGCAATTACCAGACGGAGACAAAATCATTGACCATAAAAATATAATGCACACATTTAGAGACTACTATAAGTCTTTATATTTTACTGAGATTAAAGATGACAAACCATAATCTAATGCATTTCTGGATGCATTATAGGTACCACAACTAGATACTCTCAGTGCAGAGGAATTGGATAAACCTCTGGCACTAACAGAATTACTAAATGCTATAAACTCACTTAAAAGTGAGAAAGCAATAGGCCTTGACGGTTACCTTGCCAAATTTCATAAAAATCTCAATTAAGGTAGCTCCCCTTTTATTTGCAACACTTACAAAAGCTAGAGACAAACATTCTACCTCAAACTTTGTCACGCTTTAAAATGACCATTTTTCATAAGCAAAATATTATAACATGCATCATACAGACCTATATCTTCTGAATAATGATGTTAAGATACACTCCAAAGTCCTAGCTAGAAGGACTGAGAAAGAGCTTCCTTCGGTAGTATCACAAGACCAAACTGTTTTTGTTTTGGTAAATTATGCACATTATACAACCCTTTTTTATTATGAAAAGGTTAAGTAAGTGTTGTAGTGGGAAGTTCGGAACGCATTATGGGTTAGCCTTCGCAAACGAATTAAGTTTGTAAGTCAAGGGTCCACTGTATTGCATATTTAAGTTAATCAAATTTATAACGAATCTCCGGAAATCCACCCGCCCATGTACCGTATTTGCATATATAGTTTCAACAAAAAGGTTTCATTTTACCACACATCTCCGCATTCACTTCCTGGTTTCCATCAAAAATGCCGACGGTCTCAAATTCTCGCCGATAAACATGATAAATATACCTGAAGAGACACTTTTAAGGAAATTTAAAAAATTTTGCTTGGAGAAGGTCAGCTTAAATACTGGTCATCTGCAAATACATGTAATTTAGTAGGTAGAGAAGGGGTTTGGCTTATATACCGAGTCGGCTTATATTCCGGGATCTACAGTAGATGCTAACCGACTACAGGACATGTGAGGAAGGTTTTCAGCAAAATCAATGCTAGAAAGGCAGCTGGACCAGATCAGTCAGAGGTTGTTTTGGGACATATTTAACACTTCCCTCCCGAGTGAAGCAATGGCTACAAAATTGTTTTAAAAACTACTATCATTCCAGTGTCCAAGAAATACAAAGCCTTAATGACTATCGTCCAGTAGTGCTAACTCTGGTGGTAGTAGCGTCAGAGTGATGATTATGAAGCTGGAAATTGAAGATGTGATGATGAATGTTGTGAATGGATGTGTGATTGATGGAAACAAGATTTCTGGAGTCATTTGGGTGAAGGGACAGAGTGGTGATTACAGTGGATTTCAATAGATACATTGGTGAAGGAAACAGATGGGATGAGGAGGTGATGGGTAGGTATGGTGTCAAAGACAGGAATGAAGGTCAGATGGTGGATATTGTGAAAAGGATGGACATGGCTGTGGTGAATATATTTAAGAAAAGGGAAGAACAGAGGGTGATGATCAAGAGTGGAGGAAGATGCACACAGGTAGATTATATCCTATATAGGAGGGTAAATCTGAAGGAGACTGAATACTGCAAAGTGGTGGCAGGGCAAAGCACAACATAGGATGGTGGTCTGTAGGATGATGTTAAATATCAAGAGGAGGAACAGTGAGAGCAGTGCCATGGATCAAATGGTGGAAGACGGTAAGGTGGAGTTCAGGGAGAAGGTAAGATGGGCACTGGGTGGCAGTGAAAAGCTACCAGATAGCTGGGCAACTACAGCAGAAGTAGTAAGGGTGACAAGCTAGAAGGGTGCTTGGCATGACATCTGGATAGAGGAAGGAGGAAAAAGGAAATCTGGTTGTGGAATGGGGGAAGTACACCAGAGTATAAAAAGGAAGAGGTTGCTGAAGTGGGAGAGTCAGAGAGAGATGCAGAAAGTAGACTTGAGTACAAGGAGATAAAGCACAAGGTGAAGAGGTGGCAAAGGCTAAAGAAAAGGTTTATGATGAGTTTTATGATGAGTTGTGTGAGAGGTTGTACACTAAGAATGGAGAAAAGGACCTGAATTTATTGGCTAGAAAGAGGGACCGAGCTGAAAAAGATGTGCAGCAGGTTAGGGGTAATAAAGGATGAAAATGGAAACATAAAAGTAAGGAGAGAGTGTTGAGCAGATAGAAAGAGTAGGAGAGGCTGATGAATGAAGACAGAGAGAGAAAAGGTTGGATGATGAAGCGATAGTGAATCAGGAAGTGCAACAGATTAGCAAGGAGGAAGTAAGGACAGCTGTGAAGAGGATGAAAAATGGGAAGGCTGTTGGTCCACATGGCATACCTGTGGAAACATGGAGTTTAGGAGAGAGGGCATTGGACTTTTTTTTAAACCAGACTGTTTAATGAAATCTTGGAAAGTGAGAGAATGCCCGAAGTGTGGAGAAAAGTGTACTGGTACAGCTTTTTAAGAATAAGGGGGGTGTTCTTAGCTGTAGTAACTAAAAGGGTGGGGGATAAAATTGATGAGCCACAGCATGAAGTTATGGGAAAGAGTAGTGGAAGCTAGGTTAAGAAGGGTGGTAATGATTAATGAGCAGCAGTATGGTTTCATGTCAGCACCACAGCGATGTTTGCTGTGAGGATGTTGATGGAGAAGTGTACAGAGCACCAGGAGGAGTTGCATTGAGTCTTTGTGGACCTGGAGAAAGCATGAGACATGGTGTCTTGAGAGGAGCTGTGGTATTGTATGAGGAAGTTGGGAGTGGCAGAGAAGTTGACGGAGTTTAACAGGATATGTACAAGTGAAATGTGACAGTGGCGAGGTCTGCAATAGAAGTGACAGATGCATTCAACATGGAGATGGGATTACATCAGGGAGCTTCTCTGAGCCCTTTCTAATTTGCAATGGTGATGGACAGTTTGCCAGACGAGATTAAACAGGAGTCCCCAAAGACTATGTTGTTTGTTGATGACATTGTGATCTGTAGCGAAAGCAGGGAGCAAGTTGAAAAGACCCTGGAGAGATGGCGATATGCTCTAGACAGGATAGTAATTAAGATTAGTAGGAACAAAACATAATACATGTGTGTAAATAAGAGGAAGTTCAGTGGAATGGTGAGGTTGCTGGGAATAGAGTTGCCTAAGGTGGTTGAGTTTAAATACTTGGAAGCAACAGTACAGAGTAGTGATGGGCCGCTCGATACTCAGGTTTCGACACTGTCGAGCTTTTGAAGCACTGGAGATCGAAGCACCACTTCGAGGCTTGCTTCAAATGCGCCCGTCACGTGATTGAGTCACGCTAGCGTAATGACGTCACTGATATCTGCGCAGTAAGCAGTCGATTTGGTCAGTTACTAGTCTGCTGAAATGCTTTGTCTCAAAGCATAAAAGCGGTTGTCTGTGCTACAGCGATAAAGTGCGCTAACCCGAGTTCAAATCCTAGTTGGGGCACAGATATGTTGAAATACTGATTTTGTATAAAATAGTTAAGTAGTACTTGTCTGAAAGTTAATATATTTTGGAGACATTATGAACGATTTACATGGGGCACCTTTTTCCTCTGTGTAGAATCGTGTCCACCAAGAATCTGTAACAAATTGATGAGCATATTTTGCTTAAGGTAGCACATATTATAACAATCCAGAATCTATTCTACCCCATGTCAATTATATCAGATTGGCTAAGAAATGCTTCACTAAAGCCGACATGGTCATTACACCAGTATATGCGCAAGACATTCCTCATTAAACGTTTTTACTATTCAGTGATTCCCAGATCTGTTGCGGATTTGTATTATTGATTTCCTAAACGCAATGCGAGTAAAAGCGTTTGCTGCATAACTAATCCCAACTGCCTTTAAAACAAAACCAGCGCCATCAACAGTGTCTTCTGCAATTTTAGGAAAGCCTCGGGATATCTGCGTTAATGAGACAAAAAGTGGTAAAGAAACTTTGCAAATTCATCCAGAGGTGAACGTAAAGATCACTCAAGTACTGACAAGGAGCAGCTGGATAAGCACCTCTGGAGGCAAACTTTCAAAAAAGCATCTAACTTTGTCAGCAACATCCTCTCTTTCTGAATGCATCTTATCAAAGGCTGCGCTATGGGGTAAATAAGTAATCTTACGAACTGCAACACAGAGTAAATAATTGACGCAAGTAGAATTACTGAAGTTTTTGTCGTTTCTGTATTCTTAAACCATCTTCCAGTTACACAATCCCCCGCAGTCACTGTCACATTCAATGTCCCCTGCTTACTTAACCTGTCTTGTTACCAAAAGCATCAACACTGAGTTTCATTCAAGGCTTTACCGTCCTTCCTTTCATAGACATAAAATAAAACATTTCCTCTACATATGTGTCCAATAATAATAGTAAACTTGCAGGAACGAGAAAAAGCACAAGATGGGAATATTCATGACAAGAGCCTGGGCATCAGGATGAGAATGTTCCTTGTCACCCATTACGTGAGCTCGTCTGCCATCCCTCGGTTACACTGGCACACGTTACACTCGGGGGCAAATGCAATGGAGAATACCGACAATGCACACCTTCAGAAGTGAAATAAATCGACTGTATAAATAGAACATTTCAGATAAACAATTAATTTTGATAATCGTAAACAATGCAACAATTATATGTTGTGTTATTTTTTATTTATACTCACCAAACGTTACATATCTACATGGAAAATGAACATAGGTAATATGTTTATAATCATTTTGACTAAAATACACTGTGAAAACATATTAATGAGCAAATTGAGACACATTAGCCTTTGGGAAACAAAGCGTGTGCGCTGTCATTTAGGACAGAATGCATTGTTAACGTGACGCACTGTCTACTGACACGATGTCACAAAAAAAAAAAAAAAACAGCACAGTCCATGCAAACTCAAATCCTCCTTGATGTTTGACCTTATGAATAATTGTCAATATCAAATCAATAAAGTAATTTTAAGAAGATGACAAGTCTACTATAGTCCGTTCAATTAGCGCTCCTTTTAAAAAGTTTGCTTATACGGAATATAAAACAGAATCTCAATGAAGCAGGACTAGCGAGTAGGAACAAATAATATGAGACACTGAGATATTATAATTCCTAATAACGGGAACAAGTAAAAACGACGACTTCCTGAAACGGACACTGTAAGTGTAGGCATTTCAATAAATAATTTAGGAGGCTTCTGTGTGCATTTCAATATCGATTTAAGAACTAGGTAGGCCACCTGTTGTACTATAAATGGTAGCTCAAGCAGCACTTAACAGTACATAGTCCAACAGGACAATGACTGACTGAAACGAAGATGCTGCGCCGCTACAATAAAGGTTCACACTGTCATTCTGCATGTTTAGAAGGCGCTGATTGGCCAAAAGTGTTTATAGCTAATTGTCCCAAGTTAGAAGTGACATATAGCGATCAGAAACGAAGACACATTTAGGTATGCTGGACAGTAGTTCGTTTTTCTACAATACAAATTCAGTACGACACCAGAGTCTCCAAACACACAAATATGAAGCTTATTACGTTTTACAGTGAAACGCTTTACATACACAATATAATTAGGGGCATGTGCCCCCTGCCCGACTAAGGTGGCCCGACCTTCCATCGATAGCTCGATTCGCTTGCTATCCGTCCAAGATTGTTAAAAACTTTCACAAGGAGGAGGATCAGTGACGCGAACCCCTGGTGTTTTTACTGAAAGACAGTGACAACACCAATGAGCCACCCAATTGGGATAATTAACAAGCTCTGCACAACTGAACTACTACTACTGTTCTTACTGCGGTGGATGAAATATGTTTGACATATGCACGTTAAAATGGTTTAATTGATACGAGTATCATTGTTGTATTCACCTAATGAAGACGAAAAAATTATATTTATAGATGTATACTATGACGTACGGTTTTGAACAAAATTAAGTGTTCCATAAAAAGGTTGCACGATTTACCTAATCTTTTCATATTATATATGACAATATATCTTTGACACTATGTCTCAGACAAAGGAAACCACAAGAATCCTGAATTGTAGTTTAACCATAATCAACTGAAATGTGTAATGTCAATCCGAATTACAAAATATAACTAGAGTAGTTAAGTGTCATATAGACTCAAAATATAGAGGTCACTGCCTTTCAGTGTGCTAAGGCTTCACAAAGATTCAGTAACCAGTGACCATGTCTGCTCGAAGCCCTGTCATGATCTAATCTCGGTACTACGCATGTCTGAGACTTCGGAGCCCCGTCATGATCTCAGTAGTACACATGTCTGAGGCTTCGGAGCCCGTCATGATCTCAGTACTACGCATGTCTGAGGCTTTGGAGCCCGTCATGATCTCAGTACTACGCATGTCTGAGGCTTTGGAGCCCGTCATGATCTCAGTACTACGCATGTCTGAGGCTTTGGAGCCCCGTTCGAACGCGTCATGACACAATCTCAGTACTACTAAAAAACTCAACAGAATGAAATTGAAATGAACATTTGTATATGATCAATACATGTTAAATGATTGTGCCCGATAATACTTTGTGGCAAAAAATAAAATTATACATCATACAAACACCGACTTGTTGAATGCATAATTCTGCAAAGAGCAGCTTTAGCAATACGGGTGACGACACATCTCTCACTATAATACTCTCATAAATATCCATTCTTCGCCTCATGCAACGTTTTCATGCAACACTGAATGTACGTCATATAGTATACATCTATATACAATTATTTTCATCTTCAGTACATACATACATGCATGCATACATTAAAAAAAACATACATTATATACAACCCTCATGAAAATAGTAGTGGTGCAGCGGTAGCGTTGACGCATCATAATAAAGCATACGTGGGTTTGGGTCCCATGTCCACCCACTGTGAATTATGACCCAACAAGAGTCTGATTTTCTTTTTATTTTCCCCATTAAACAGCAAATTCCAATGTGGACTGGGAGCGAGCAAGGCGAGAACACTAGTAAAGATATATCAAATGGAAATGTGCATTTTGTTTTATGTCTATAACAATAAAAAAAATTGAGTAATGATTTCAACTGTTTTTGTAGTTGTTGATGGCGGGTTTAGCGGTTTAAATTTTTTAAATATTAAATTGATAAGGTGGAATGTGTTCTTTGAGTGTTTTCTACACGGTAATTGTATTAGTAACTGGATTGCGCCTCTATTACTGGAAGATTGCTTAGGAATGATACAGACTGGACAACTATAGGTTTTAGGAAACGTTTTATTATTGCACTGTGCTGTGACTAAAAAACTTTTTACTGATCGCCTGTTCGGACCATGAAGATGTGTTCACGAGGGAGGGATGCTGCTGTTAAAAGCAAATGCTTTTTCAACAGCAGGTCCAAATCTGTTTATCCCGCTGCTTTTTGTTGCCTCAGCACTCAAGAGGATCTTTAATGCCGACCTTGATATGTGCACTGCTCACCTTGAAGTGTCCCGTGTGTGTCTATGTGTCGGAGACTGATCTGCGCCGTGACTCTCAGCCTCTCTGATGTGCTCCGGATTGACACCTTTGAATGTTTGGTGCAGCAGAGCAAATTCAACCTGATCTACCACAGTGGGTTTATCATCACCTTATTCCAGCATTTCTCAACCTTTAAGTATTTGCGACCAGAGTTTTCATAACAGTTTTCATCGTGCCCCCCCAACATTTTTTTGAAATGTAGATGCATATTTTATTATACCTACTTTTATCTAACTATTTTTTTTCCTAGTATCAGAATGTAGTTTAAGTTAATTTGTTTTGGTTCCAACAGCTGTTTTTTTTTCATATTTTTGATTCTTGTTTTCTTTTTTTCACATCTTCGGACCCCCCAGGGCCCGCCCACATGTTGAGAACCACTGCCGTATTCAATGGAGGGGTTCATGGACATCAAATGGCAATGAATAGAAATGGATTAATGTAAATACGTGAGCTGCCGTCCGCAATTAGACATCGCATTTTGATGGCGATTTTGATTAGGGGTGATTCCCGAACAGATCTCTTATGCGATCCTTCCACAGTATCTCTCAAAATTATTTAGTTCAAATTAGTTATAAAGATTTCAATTCTGATCATTTTTTTTTTATTATTGTTAATTTTGATGAGTCTTTAAGTCAGATCAAATTCGGGCTAGCACTACGCTCAGAATTTGAAAAGCAACCACCTTAGTTAGTTAAGCCATTGACAGCGTCATTTCTTTGTAGCAAACTCGTTACTTTCGTGCTCCACAAAATATTGTAAAGTATTAATAAATGAAATATTTCAACACTTGATCGAATAACAACAAGTGATAAGGATTTCACCTTTTTTCTCAAATGTGCTTACCTATATTGTGGCAAAGTACAGGGATAAACCTTAATTAAAATGGAGTAGATGGAAAATAAAGTCAAACCAAAGAAAACATTTCAGGCTATTAAATGTAATCTCAAGAAAAGATGAGGGTTAATTATAATACTAATAACAGGACCGATTATAATGATACAGTGCAAAAGTAAATACTAATTTAAAGAGCCGGGAAACCATGAGTGAGGTGTCTTATTTTGTTTAACTCTTGCTATCGTATAGTGCATTCAGCTTGTCGGCGTTAGTTTGTTAGGTTTGTCAGCAACTTAGTGTCTGATGTCTAAAAATATTATATATATATATATATTATATTTTTTTTTAGACATCAGACACTAAGTTGCTGACAAACCCTTCTCTTCATTGTCAGTCTGTAACAGCGAAAAAAATAAAAGCAATAAGTTATATAACAGACGTCATTGAAGTGGATCATTTGTTTGTGTAATGTTAATGAAAAGTGCCAGGAGGGGTCACTAGAGAGGAGAGTGTCAAATACTTCAAAGCTTCGATACGATTTCCGACAATTGCTTCAAAAGTTTTGATGCTTCGTGAGGCTTCATTCGGCCCATCACTAGTACAGAGTAATGCGTATTGTGGAAGAGATGTGAAAAAGAGTGCAAGCAGGGTAGAATGGGTGGAGAAGAGCATCAGGAGTAATTTGTGACAGATGGGTATAAGCAACAGTCAAAGGGAAGGACTACAGAACAGTAATTTACATGTTTTATGGATTGGAGACTTTGGCACTGACCAAAAAAACAGGCGACAGAACTGCAGGTGGCAGAGTTAGAGTTTAAAATTTGCATAGGAAGTGACAAGAATGGACAGGATTAGAAATGAGTACATTAGAGGGTCAACTCAGGTTAGACGCTTTCAAGACAAAGCCAAAGAGGCAAGATTGCATCAGTTTGGACATGTGCAGAGGAGAGATGCCGTGTATATTGGTAAAAGGATGTTAAGGATAGACCTGCCAAGCAAGAGGAAGAGAGGAAGGCCTAAGAGAAGGTTTATGATGTGGTGAGAGGACATGCAGGTGATGGGTGTAATAGAGCAAGATGCAGAGAACAGGAAGATGTGGAAAAAGATGATTTGCTGTGGCAAGCCCCAATGGGAGGAGCTGAAATAAGAAGTCCAGTAGTGCTAACTCCAATTATGAACTGCTTTGAGACACTACTGCTGGAAACACATTGAGTGCTATTCCAGATAGCTCGGATCTATACATTTTGCCTATAAACCACAAACATGTCTACAGAGGATGCAGGAATCCTTACAATGCAGAGAAACTTGAAACATCTGGACAAAAAGCTTGTTACCATTATTTGCAGATTCAGCACTACCTTCAACACTAATTCCAATCCAGCTGATCACCAAACTCCGACCTGGGTCTCTGTGCCTCCCTGAGTAACAGGATCTTGGATTTTGACTAGCAGAACACATGTGGATTGGTAGACAAGCCGCCTCCACGCTGATTCTGAACATCGATTTGGAATTGTATCTACCTATATAGTCATGAGTGAAAAGGAGTTCATCAGGGTATTTGTTTCACTGCCCTGTGGGATGTCAAAGTTCAATGACAGTTAAAACATTATAGGCCTGATCATAGATAATGGGACAGAACACATTACAGCAGTAAAAGAGGCCTATCAGCAGCTTTACTTTCTCACTTGTATTCTCAGCGGCCCACAGCAATTATAAATATACTGTAGAGTCCATACCGACAGGCAGACAATAGTTCAGCTAAGGACCACAAGGCAATGTGGAAGGTGGTTGAAACAGTGCAGACCATCATTGGGACATGGGTATCATCCCTGTGAGACATTTACCAGGCCCAGTCTGGGAAAGGCAAAATAAATCAATGTACCAGAAAAGGTATCACTCGGAAAGGGTATTTTTCTTTCTCCTTCCATCAAGCAGACACTATAGAACTATGGACTCTGAAACTGAGATAAAAGAACAGATTAACCCGCAGGTAATAAGGCTGCTCAACTGTCATACATTAATCAACTAAATGAATTAAGTGCCATTTAATGATTATTGTGTAAATGTTGTGCTTGTGTTATTTACTTTGATTAATAGATCAAATTTAAAATCTTTCCTAATGTTTGTCTACAAGTAACACTAAGCAAATTATGAGGTATGCACAGGTGTGAATATATTCTTATCACATGAACAGTGTACACTACGTTTTCCTAAACGGTGCTTACTTTTCACCCATTTTTTGTTAATTTGCAAACCCTACAGATCAAACCAAGGGGAAACAAAATGACCACATGAGTTTCAGTATACCTTGTACACATAAATATGAACGGAATTACACTGCATTATGCTTTTATTAAAGCCATGCATTTTTGAATGAGCTAAGCCAGATGCACACCACACTTTCCATGGCAAGCTATAGGTATGAACAATTTAAATAAAAACAACAAAAAAAAAAAAGTAAAAGGCATTGTATATGAAAGAGCAGATTGTCAAACCAGTTATATTTTTTAATGTAGGACAATCTTTCTTGCGGAGAAAATGGTATTAAAAGAATTTAACTTGCTGAATGAAAATTTACTGAAAGTCAATGAAACAAATCGAAAGATACTCAGGAAGAACATATAAATTCCATATAGAACCTGGCAGTGTAAGGCAGGAATAACAGCTTTGAGCTACCACTCTATGACATACATCTGTGCTACACCTCTTCATGATTAAAACATAGATGAAGAGACATTGCTGAATTAGTCTGAGAAACTGAAAGTCTACATGTGCTTGTGTATGTACATGCCCTGCAATGGACCGATATCCTGTCTGGGGAATTGTATGCTGGGCTAGGATCCAGCTGTCCCACCATCATGCTCTGGATAAGCAGATAAATGGAAGGACTATGATTGTCTATAGCAGAGGAAAAAAAAAAAAAAAAAACATGAATTGATTAACTGAGGGAAGCAATTATCAATGACAGTACTTTTTGAGTGGTGGTGGGGAACTGTGGTCACTGTGACAGACAGACATGCATACATAGTCCTTTTAAAAGGTCTAAATGCACAACATGACTAGTCAGTGTCATTCAGATAATTTGGGGGGGTACCCCATTGTATGAAACCTGGACAGTGCACCTTCTGGTGCAAGTTTTCAGAACATAATTAAAGCTAGCCATCTACTTGAAGCATAAAGATGTTACCAAAATGGTTTTCCACATGGAAAGAAAAGACATTCACAGTCACCAGTCAGAAGTGGTAAAAGGGGACTTCAGATAACTGCTACACATCATTTGAAAGGGGGCGTGGGAGTCAAGTGCTTGAATAGTCATCTCTGGACCAGTCAGATGCTCAGATGAGGCCTTTAGTCATCATCATTTTCCCTAAAAGCCTGGCTGAAAACTTCCTCTGCTGCTGGGTGAGACAGCATTTATTTTTCGGAAGAGATGGATTACCTCTGAACAGGCAAGGTGCCCTGGTCCTGTTAGACAATATAGCTAATATAAATCAGCTTTGACTCTTTGAAATCCATTATAAAACGAATGTACAATATTTAAAATCTAGCAAAGCCATTAGCTGAATTGTCTGAAAATGGCTTTTATATTAAACCAGTGACATAAGCATTAAATAGTAACATTAAAAACTGCTTACGACGAGGGATTAATATCCATAATTTGATCAATATCTCCCCAATTGTTTGATGAAATCATGCAAACACGTGACTTATAAAACAATGTAGCATCAGAATAGTTTGCTAGGTACAGCATGGTGTAAATAGTGATGTTGATTTAAATCAGCTATGTCTTACTGTTAAATATGAAGCTATGCCAAGATATCAGTATTGTGCAGTGGCTTCATCTATAGATGTGCACTAATGGACCATGGTTTAAAAAGTCGGAAAAAAGTAGTATAAAGTATAACAACTTATTTGCTATTTCAAGATGTCCTAAACTCTGATAAAACTGTGCTCTTCCACTAAAAATAAAAAAACATGGCTTAATAAAGATGGCATTGTAGGGCTAATTGAACAAAACTGTAATTCAGAGGTGCTTCTTTTGGTTTGCCAAAGTTTAGCGACTATTTTACCGAGCTGATTATACTGTAAATTTAAGTTTGGTACTTTCACAGCCTACAAATTTCTTGAATGAGTTGTTCAAGGAGGGATACAGTCCCTCATACTGAGTGTTTATAGACCCAAACCATAATTCCCTGATAAATGACGTTATCAGACTTAATATCCATAATAACTAAATATGATAGGTTCCTAATCGTAGGAGATTTTAGTTTTTGTGGATTATCTGTGTGACCGTAAAAACAGGAGAATTGGCTTGTTGCACTCCTTGCATCTTTATCAGCAGGTCAGCCAGCCTACACACTGTATTAAGTAATTTCAAAAGGATTAAAAGTTTGACATGATGCAGGGTGTGCATATTTGTATTCTGACCATTTCTGCATTCTATTTAATGTAGAAATGCTGGTAACTAGTACCAAGTTGACACATTTGCAGCATTGAGGTTTGTTAATATTTTAAATATTGGTCAGAATTCAGTGCTTGTCCTAGCTAAGTCAACAATGTTACCAATGAGGTGAAATATTTATTTTAAGGTGAGTGCAGTAGTCAACATAGCGGCTGCCAAAAAATGGCAATGAATGCCTTGAACATTAAAATACTCCAGAAAAAAGAGTGTGTCAGATCTTAACAAAAAATGTCTTCAGGCTGAGCAGAAATGGAAGAAAACTTATTTAACAATACATTATGAAATATTAAAAAGGCACAAACTACTGAGTACAATAAAGTAGTCTGTTTTAAGAGACAGTAGTATTTTTCTAAAACTATAGAAATTTGTTTCCAACTATTAGTCTCCTAAACCCAGTTCAATCAATTAAATACCTCCTGAAAAATTCTAACAAGGTTTTAAACCCTTTTTAAAACAAGATTAATAATTAGTAATATAATACAGCCTCCAAAAACAGTTAAACCTCAGTTTTGTTTTTTTTATTTTTTATATATAAACCATTCCTTCACTGAAACAGGTTTACCTGAACTGCATAGAATAATTTCTAAACTGTCCTACGCCAGGTTCCAACAAGCTTAAAACTCTGATGTGCTTATTGATAGTGTACCTGACATAGTTAACTTGCCCTTAAATAGAGGGGTCTTCCAAGATTGTCTAAACACTGCAGTACTTAATCCCCTGCTAAAGAAAAATTGGCTCCACTGTAACTTGACTACATAAACCTACTTCTAACCTGCCTTTAATTCTGAAAAATGCAGTTTTTCAGCAAGTACATGACTATTTGTAGTGTCATGGATTTTATACATTTTATTTTGCCCACACAAACAAGAATGAACTTAATCTTAAAAGGACAGTTAAACTTTATCACTTTAAAACAAATATTTTGGTCATGTGGACAGGATGGATTTAACACTTGGAAGGCAGGATCAAAGCATTCGATTTTCCCCGTTGTATCAGTGTCAATCATGGCGACATCTATTTAGACAAAGGAGAAAATCCAGGAGATACAATAATGGATACAGCTTAAGGTATCACCTGTGAAAAGATGGGCACCTAGGGCTAAAACTGGTTTACAGCTTGGGAAAGGATGACATCCCAATTGCTTCAAGCTGCATCTGCAAACAGAAAGACATGCCGTGGAACTAGTAATTGCCAAACCAGTCTACAGCTTGGACAGGAAGGTTCTTAAATAATAACCAACTTTGCTTGGGAAACTGACACACTCACAAAGATTAAGGAATTTTAGCAAATTCATCTATCATATTGAAAGCCAACCAAACAGGTCTATGCAACCATTACATGTTGAGAAACTCCCATGGAATTTTAAAATATGATAGACTAAACAATGAGAGCAGAGTGACATCAGTAGGGGCACCAGCAACATGCAACCATTTTCAGTTGATCATCAGCTTAAGCATTCCATGAACATCAATTGCTAAATCAATGCTGCCTACACATACTACTTTCTATCCATCCAGACTTTGCTACCTACATTTATGCTTTTCTTTATTGTTAATAAATACCATGGCTTTTAACTTTCTATACTCTGTCTTATCTAGAGTGACTGAATAAGTTAAATATTTTTGAGCAGTAAGGAAGTGCCATATGATCCAAGCTTTAAGGTTTATCGAGCTGAGGGCGAACAGCTCTGTCAAATAAGACATCAGTAGACAAATGGCCTATAGCCAAGGATATAGAGCCTTTGTATGTTCAAATATATTCCTGGAGACCTAAAATAATATTTAGATCCGAGACATCTAAGACATTATACTTTGTGCCTATGTTAAGCAAGTCTGAGTACTAGGGAAAGCAGACTGTGCATGTGTTACACATACGGTATTTGTGTGGGTTAAAGTGCAAGGGAATAATGTGCATGTGTATATGTCTTTCATACGGTACTTGTGTGGTTAGGGTGTGTGTATGTTATTCTTAAGGTGAGACAGTAGACCAACCTAGTAACTAACCTCATGAGTACACTTCTCTGAAGAAAATAGATTAAAATATGATAATACACAATTTAAATAAACATTATATACTTGACAAGTTTGTCTGGTTTTAGAAGAAATGATAGTACAGAAGCTACATTGGTTGAAGTAGTAAAGGACTTAAAAGTTAATGTGGACAGAGGCGTACTTGTTCTTGTTCTATTAGACCAGAGTGCAACATTTGACAACGTAGACCACAGTATCCTTATAAATAGTATTAGTGAAATGAGGGACCTTTTTGCCAGAATCTTCCAATTGATTTCATTATAACTTAACATGTAAAAATTAAATTTTAAAGTTATGGCGATTGTAGATTGAGGATACATGATAGTATACAACAAAAGGATCTATTCTGGGAAGACTTCTTTTCACCATACATGCTCCAATTAAGCCAGATTATCTCAAAACACAAGGTGAACTACTGCAGATATGCAGAGGGCTTGAATGTTTACCCATCTATAACACCTGATGTTAACTCTAGTAGAAAAGCAAGGGAACTCGTTTCTAAGATAGATTTGATTCATTCAGGCCTTGTTCACAGGCGCGTTAAAATCGAGCGTTTTTTTTTGCGTCCGTAGCGTCCGGTGAGCGCTGATCAAGCGCCCAGTGTTTTCTACACGTAGGAGTCAATGAGAGTGTTCACACGGGCTTTGGTGACGTGCGTTTGGCCGGCAGCGCGTTTATAAGGCATCAAAAAAACGTTGCATGCAGCTTTTTCTTGCCGTTCAAAACCCAACGAACGCAAGGAAACCGCTTCTAGTTCGTTTTCCGCGCGTTTATTTTACGCTTCGGAGGACCGGATATATCCCATGATATTAATATTTTTTATGTTTTCATATGCAACATATATATTTTCATATTGCTTTTTTATTTTATTGTCTCATGTAATTTGTAAACCATGAACCTATTAATTTATGTTCTAATATAATATTTGATAACGATTATGTAGAGGGGCAATCCATGGCGGGGCATTTCAGTGCATAACACCGGTGTAAGCGCACACTTGACTACTGTTTCCTTACCTCAAAGTGACAAGTTGTCTCTCTTCGGCTAACACCAAGTCGCATATTGGTTGATCGGCGTGCAATGTGGCATTGCACCAGCTGCAGCAGACAATCAAAAGTGGAAACCGACATCCGACAGTAATTAAAAAACTTGCGCGGAAATTTTCGCATTTCTTCATAAAGCACAAAAAACTTCCTTTAACCCGACGTTGTGCAGTCAGAGGATGAACCCAGTAGTGGCGGCGATTTTTCTCTCCCTACGCCGTATTAAGAGTATTTTAAAACAAGAAGATTAATATCTAACATAGCAAAATGGTCCATATTGAAAGGAGGCACCTCAAATAAAACGACAAGGGCTTTCATATCCAGTTCCCGACACTGCCTCCACAGTTTAACACACAAACTACAATTTGGGCTGCAGGCTGGCGTTAGACACAAACGAACGCCGGTGTAGAAGTCAATCGATCGCCACCACAAAATGCAACATAAACGTCTAGGACGTTCAGAGCAAGTTCGTTTATCCAAAAACTTAACGCCGTGTGAACAAGGCCTTAAAGTACAGGCAGGCACTGGACTTCAGTGTGGAAAAGTGCTCTGTGTTACATAGGCAGGTGGCTACACTTAACGCACCAAATCAGGCACAAGCAGCTATAGTAGCAAACAGTAAAACATCTAGCAATGGAAGTTTAGCAAGCCAGCTTTTCATATTAAGGAGGAAAAAAAGTGTTCAAAAAACCAAAAAAAAAACCTAGTAGATCGAACAATTCTTAGCAGTCAGAAAAGTAGTATAGTTGAGTGTGACAGTGCAAGGGCTCATTAATGAGAAAAAAAATACAAACTGTATAAGTGGAAAGCTTTTAAGTAAGTAATTAGAGGGGTGCAAAGTTAGAACAGACAGAAAAGATAAATAGGCAATTGAGGGGGAAATATTAGAGAAGCTTAAGGAGTCAGAGTAAAATTGTAGTACTTTTTTTTGCTCCCCCCACTTTTACCACTTTATTTTTTATTAAAATTAAATGATTTGAGTAATTTTAGTAATCCAAAGTAAAATTTTAATAATGATGTCAGGGCAATACAAATCCTGTTGGACACTGGACTTTGAGGATGGCTTGGCGAATCTAGTCTTTTATGAGGGCTACATTTGCCAGCTGATCCAGCATCTAGCCTGCATTGTAGTAGAGAACTGGCAGACATGGCCTAGTTGTCCTTTAGAGAGACAGTGTGCATCCCTGGGTGGCACAGGAGGAGACTCTAGACCAGACAGAGTCAAATGGGTCAGAGCCACAAGACGCAAGGTGAAGGATACACATTCTCTGAAAGCATCAACCCCATAAATGGAAATTTTAAACTATTTTTAGGTCTGTGTGGACAGGACCCAAATAGGCCACGTAAAAAACAGCTCCTAGAATGAGGTAGTGATAGTTGGGGAATCAGTCATTAGGAACTTTGAAGTGCAGGTTTGCTCTACAAACAGAGTCCTGCTTGGTGTGTTGGCTTTAGGGCGCACACATAGCATATCTCCATGGAAGGGTTGGAAGGCTGATTGCCAGGGCAGGGGTGGATCCAAATGTCATTGTCCGTGTTGTAACAAATGACACGTGTAAGGGCGGTCTGTCAGTTCTGCAATCCCAATTCAAAGAGTTTAACACCAGGCCAAAGAGCAGAACTGACAAGGTAGTCTTCTCATAGGCTTATGAGTAGTTGAAGATTGTTTAAATTAGGGAATGGGGGGTTGGGGGCAGGGAATTTATCACAAGCCAGATTTACAAGTGTACAAGGATCAAACAGTAAAAATAAAAAAAATGCATAGACTGACAAACAGTAACCCCATCTTCTTTTCTGTTCAAACAGAATTTATAATCCACTTCAATAGATAATGAGCCTAATCTTAGTGAGGACATATGGCTTAGTCTATAAAAGTATGAGGAAGAGAGACCAATGAAAACAGTAATTTAATACACATCTTTTTTGTAATACAATAATCCCTCCTTGATCACGGGGATTGTGATCCAGAACCCCCCACGATAAGTGAAAATCTGCAAAGTAGAAACCACATTTGTATGGTTATTTTTATATATTTTAAGCCCTTATAAACTCTCTACCACATTGTTTATAAATATTCCCCACACAGTTATACAGCATAAACCCTTTATATTCTCTTAGGTTATTAGGCAAGGTTCGTTGAAATTATGTATGTAAACACACTGTTTATATACTACTTACAAACATACGTATCGTATATCATTGAGGAGTTTTAATATGTAATACAGTTTTAAACATATTGTAATTGATTAATATAAAAATAAGTGAAAAATCTTTAACATGCAAATGCTGTACATAAAACCAAAATGTTATTTTAAAGATACTGTACAGCATCTCCGATATCACGTTACAGCCATTAAGAAACAGGCCACCGGCAATAAATACCTACAATGCAAGAAAAATTGTATAAAATGTGTGTACAGTTTCAATAAACGTACGTACGTGTACCAAGTACGTAGAAAATTAGTTATGGGTACTCGCCAACAATGACACGATGACTTGTCCGATAACGAGTTTAATTTTACTGCACAACAAAGAACAGCGTTACAGCTCTTCTAAAGGAGCCTCTTCAGGCGATTATGCAGCACTGCCATTGTTCTTCCGGCAGTCTTCAATCCAAATCCCTAAAGCAGATTCCATCCGGACTACTGCCTTATTACACTCACTTACAACTCGTTTGCACCCTGGTTAAAGGACACTGCGGCCATAGATCTTTTATTCTTTTCCTCCTTTTTAAATAAAAAGAATCGTGGACTCATTGATGCTGTAATGGCGTCCTGCAGCGATGTAGCTTTTCCTTTACTTCAACATATCTAAAAATTTTACCTTTTTGGAAATTGTTAGCATCTTCCGTTGGCACCTGGGCATGGCTCCTGAAGCAGTAGCAGATCATTTTGGAGCCATAACGAAGGGCTTGACTATGCACAAAGATAAACAGAACAGTTAACACTTTACACAGCGAAACACGTTGATGCTGAATGAACAAGATAAGACTTCCTGGTTAACACAGTGGAATCGAATTCGGCGCTCCGTCACTGAGCCAATCAGCACACAGGAACTTAACTGTGTGCTTTGATTGGGTAGCTTCTCAGCCATCCGCCAATAGCGTCCCTTGTATGAAATCAACTGGGCAAACTAACTGAGGAAGCATGTACCAGAAGTAAATTGTACGCAGAAACACGCAAAGCAGTGAAAAATCCGTGTTATATATTTAGATATGCTTACATATAAAATCCGCGATAGAGTGAAGCCGCGAAAGTCAAAGTGCGATATAGCGAGGGATTACTGTACTGAAAAGGCAAGTTTACAGGGGTATAAAAACTTGTAGTGGGACTTTTACTAACCAAATATTAACTAGGCTACCTTGCTAACCTTGCAAAAAGAGCCAAACAGCAGGAGTTTTTAGAAGTACTGTAATCAGTGACTGTTTAACACACTACATTAAAACACCAACTCGGAAGATGAGTGGAGAAGCCTGTCTAGATTTAGTATATTGTTATAAGGATATAACTGAGGGTGTACAAGTGTTTGGACCACTAAGGTCAAGTGACATTAATACATTTATCAGTGTTTTGGGAAAGTGTGGATTGTTTTAAAATAATACAGGACAGGCACATGCCAAAATTTGAAGTTATTAGGAAATTAACCTTCTGCAGTGTTTGTTTTTTTTAAAAGCTACAAATGGAAAACTGGCTGTATAATGTGTAGGTTAATAACTCCAATATGAGTCATAAAAAGGATATATGGAGGCTCAGAGTGAAGTGTATCAAAAATAGCAATGGGCAATTAAAAAAGAGAATGTGAAATAGTATTTGCTCTAAATATACATTTTTCTGAGGTCTTCACATGTGAGGAAGAGGATAACCTCCCAGCAGTAAAAAGGTATTGCTAAGGAGGTACCAATTTAGAAACTGTAGAGGGAGAAGTACTGCTTAGACTAAATAGGCTGAAATCAAACAAAATCACCAGGACCAGAACTATCCTCTAGTTTTTAAGGAGGTTAGCTTGTACATAATCCCTTAACACAATTTTAGGAGGTCGCTGTGCACTGGGGAAATTCCAAATAAATGGAAAGGGGCAAATATCTTCCCATTATATAAAAAGGATAAATCAGGCAGATGTAAGCAACTAACTATAGGCCAGTAAACTTAATTCCTTCCATTAATTTACCTATAATGCACATTAAGGATCAGATTGAGCAACATGGCAAGAAAAGATGTTATAATGAACAGTCGACGTGGGTTCAGAAGGGGGAAGTCATTTTGCCAACATACTGGAATGGTGTGAGGAAGCAACAAAAGATATCAAAGTGGAACATATAATATTTGACATTGAGAAAGCATTTGATAAGGTGTCACATGAGGTTGGGCATCTAACTAAAAGTGGGAGTTCAGGGTGTTGTGTGAAGATGGGTGCAAAATTGGATACGAATACAAGTAACAAGCCGGTTAAGTAGGCAGAGGATACCAAGACGGGTGGATTGACAGATAATCTAGAATCTCTACAGAGGGACTTGGACAGCAATACAGGCTTGGGAAAATTAGTGGCAGATGTAATTTAATATCATTAAAAGATTTAGGAATCATAGTAGACTCAACACTATGAACTTCCAGACTGTGGTCAGAAGCCATTAAGACGAGAGAGGTAGAGTACAAGTCCAAAGAGGTTAAGTTGAAGCTTTATAATGCACTGGTTATTCCTCACCTGGAGTACTGTGGACAGGGTCTCCCGGCTTTTAAAAAAATAAATAAATAAAAAGGAGCAACTAGGGTGATTCCAGGGCTACAGAGAATGAATTATTCAAACAAACATGAGGAAGATTTTCTTTAAATGTTGGGACTGTCCATGATAAAGCACTATATGAAGGCCATTTATTAAATGTTCTTGAGTCACAGTATTTGTGCTGCATCAATATTAAAAAGAATTAGGATTTTTTTATTTTGCAGATAACTTAGTTACAAGGTAAAATCCCACCAAATGATTTTTATCTTTGTAATTTTATTTTTGCATTTTCTATTTCTGTATAATATCGTGACTATAAATAGTATCCCCCCCTTTAGAAGTTGACATTTTAATGTTATGCAACATTGAACCAAAGAGTATTAACATTTGCTTTTCTGCCAAAGATCAGCAGGAAAAAAAAATTCAATGTTAATATGAAAACATTTCTGCAGAGTGGTGTAAATTAAATAACCCACAAAATTGATTGCATAAGTACAGTATAGGATGCCACTAAGTCATTACTGCTGCACTCAAATAGTTTTATAAGTCAGTTAGTTAAATCAAGATCATCTGCTTGTAGTCAACAGTTTTCAATTAACTGTAGTATAAATGCACTACTAACTGAAAGATTGAAATTTGTGGGGAGTCAATACTGTAGCTTCACCCACAATATTTTATGCCCACATGCTTTTTAAAAACCTCTACTAACAAGGTCTTAAACAAGATTTATTCAGGCTCCACAACCTGCAGACTTAAGCTAAGGGAATAGCTCTTCTGATAGTTCAGCACAGAAATCTCCATTCCCAAAATAATTACTACTCAAATCTTAAAATTCTTACTAAACAAATATTTTGGCAATCTGAAAAAAAACATTACTTTTAATCAAACAGAGGACTATGTAACACTTGTTTACCAGGGCGTTTCCAGAACAAATATTGCAAGATCAGAAATGTATAAACTATCATTTTTACTTCAAAATACTCTGACAAAATTACCTTGCATTTAAATATAGGATTCAAATATAGTCCATGACTACAGGTTCAGTAACTGATTCAGATCAGGTAGGCATGCGAACACAAAATACTAAGTATTTTTAGACTTGCTAAGTGATTCCAGCTTTTCATAGAGGAATTTTAGTCACTTAGTAGTTGATGGTAGCCTAGGGGAATTCATGAAATTTGATTTAATGTTTAATCCATGATTGCAGTCTGCAGGCAATAAGCCTTACACGATTATAACTTCCTTATAAAATATCCTTCTGTACAATCTCTGCTTATGCTTCATTGCTTGCTTTATTATACATTTTGTTTTCAACATGCCACTGTGACTAAGACTTTTTTTGGGCTCCGCCAGGAGAGATACTCAAGTATATTTTTAGCATATGGGTGGGTGGATCAAAGCTCCTAGTTAAAACAAAAATATTATACATACGTAATGTGGGCGACAGACTTGCAGAAAGAGAGAAGGAGAGTCTAGATTTCCAAAAATTAAATCGTTTTATTGTCATCTCAAACTTATCCAAACAGGAGCGGTCTCTTCAGAAATCTCTCAAACACCAGCATGCATGCAATGATGCTGTCATCTTGCAGTTGCTCTCTTCTCAGATTAAGAGGAGTCAACAGACTTCACGCAGCAGCAGGTGGACAGAAGGCCAAGTCAGTGGTCGGTGTTAAATGCTCCCTGCAACCACCAGCGGGTGACAGACGCATTACATGGGGAGTCTCTGAACTTTCAGCTGCCCTGGCAGCAGACAAGCAATTCCTGCCTGCGTAAAGAGTACTGCCACAGCACATCTGGGCGGCTTCTGGGGTCTCAAATCTCACAGAAAAAAACCTTAACTTTTAAAAGCTAATTTGTACTGCACATACAAACACGTTTCCGAGATGAGAAAAGTACAGGTGCCAGTCATAAAATTAGAATATCATGACAAAGTTGATTTATTTCAGTAATTCCATTCAAAAAGTGAAACTTGTATATTAGATTTATTCATTTCACACAGACTGATGTATTACAAATGTTTATTTCTTTTAATTTTGATGATTATAACTGATAACTAATGAAAGTCCCAAATTCAGTATCTCGGAAATTTAGAATATTGTGAAAAGGTTCAATATTGAAGACACCTGGTGCCACACTCTAATCAGCAAATTAACTCAAAACACCTGCAAAAGCCTTTAAATTGTCTCTCAGTTCTGTAGGCTACACAATCATGGGGAAGACTGCTGACTTGACAGTTGTCCGAAAGACGACCATTGACACCTTGCACAAGGAGGGCAAGACACAAAAGGGCATTGCTAAAGAGGCTGGCTGTTCACAGAGCTCTGTGTCCAAGCACATTGAGAGGCAAAGGGAAGGACAAGATGTGGTAGAAAAAAAAAAAAGTGTACAAGCAATAGGGATAACTGCACCCTGGAGAGGATTGTGAAACAAAACCCATTCAAAACTGTGGGGGAGATTCACAAAGAATGGACTGCAGCTGGAGTCAGTGCTTCAAGAACCACCACGCACAGACGTATGCAAGACATGGCATTCCTTGTGCCAAGCCACTCTTTAACAGCGTCAGAAGCGTTTCGACTGGACTGCTGCTGTGTGGTCCAAAGTTATGTTCTCTGATGAAAGTAAATTTTGCATTTCCTTTGGAAATCAAGGTCCCAGAGTCTGGAGGAAGAGAGGAAAGGCACAGAATCCACATTGCTGGAGGTCCAGTGTAAAGTTTCCACAGTCAATGATGGTTTGGGGTGCCATGTCATCTGCTAGTGTTGGTCCATTGTGTTTTCTGAGGTCCAAGGCCAACACAGCCGTCTACCAGGAAGTTTTAGAGCCCTTCATGCTTCCTGCTGCTGCCGAAATTTATGGAGATGCAGATCATTTTCCAACAGGACCTGGCACCTGCACAAAGTGCCAAAACTACCAGTATCTGGTTTAAGGACCATGGTATCCCTGTTCTTGATTGGCCAGCAAACTTGCCTGACCGTAACCCCATAGAAAATCTATGGGGTATTGTGAAGAGGAAGATGCAATATGCTAGACCAAACAATTCAGAAGAGCTGAAGGCCACTATCAGAGCAACATGCTGCTAACTGCTAACACCTGAGCAGTGCCACAGACTGATCGACTCCATGCCACGCTGCATTGCTGCAGTAATCCAGGCCAAAGGAGCCCCAACTAAATATTGAGTGCTGTACATGCTCATAATCATGTTCATACCTTTCAGTTGGCCAACATTTCTAAAAATCCTTTTTTGCATTGGTCTTAATTGATATTCTAATTTTCCGAGATACTGAATTTGGGACTTTCATTAGTTGTCAGTTATAATCATCAAAATCAAAAGAAATAAACATTTGAAATACATCAGTCTGTGTGTAATGAATGAATCCAATATACAAGTTTCACTTTTTGAATGGAATTACTGAAATAAAATCAACTTTGTCATGATATTCTAATTTTATGACCAGCACCTGTATACTGGGTCTACATATATAGGCTTATTCGCTAGCAGTAAGCGAATCTACTCAGATCAGCTGATGGAAAACCATGTGAATAAACTTTACGTTTTTAAAAAGCACTAGAAATCCATTAAAATCTTACATTTTAAAAGCACTTTATGCACAAATAGCTGTACATGTTTTCTATAGGAGCTTAAGGTTGGTGGTTGTATTGTGTTTGTTGGGTACCTAGGCTAACTCTGCTGGGCTTGCGAACAAGCTCTCAGAATTGAACTTGTTCATATGTAGGGGACTTTGTATTGACATGATGGGAAAAGAGGTACACTAACAGCTCAAATTTTGCATGTCAAGCATTCATTTGACAAAGGTTCATTTATCTTTGTTTGCTTAAAACAGTACATCGAATAGTCAATTTTATCATTTGCAGATCACATTCTTACTTATTGGATGAATGTTGGGCAGACAAGCAAGTTGCCGTGGATAAAGGCATCACTCAATTTCCTAATACTCCTATACAGTTTTTACAACATTTGAGATACAACTGGTTACATTAATGTTTCTCAGTTGGAGCATAGACAGATGGACTGACTTGCTTACATAAAGAGAACTATAGTTGCCAAAAAGGGAAAATTTGGCTTTTTACAGACGATCTTTGAATAAAGAAATATGAACACACACCAGAACGACTAAAGGAGGAAATTGAAAAACTCCACAGTGAGGAATTGTGTATTCTGTTAGTATAAAAAGGACCCCAGTAGCATTTGACACTAATGCTGAATGATTTATTGACTGAAAGTACTCGGAGTTAAAGTACACCATTGTTAATAATGGCACACGGTTTTGTTAGTTATCTCCTTTGCTACCACATTCAAGGGGTCCAGAGTGCATCCTACAACTGAGCCTGCCCTTTTAATCATCTTATTGATTTAGTTGGGTCTCTTTCGAAAAGTTGTTAACCCCCCCACATACATACACTAGCAATCAGAGTTGAAGTGAAGAATGTCATTTCCCACCTTCAAAGAAGAGTCTAAGGGAAGAAAACCTCTTTGCCCTTTCTTATATACTTCAAAAACCAGTCCAACCTGTCAATGATGTGGGCCCATAAGTACTAATACGTATATACTACTTCTACCTCCACTCACTGAACAGTGACTGGACACAGTGGCTGTTTGGTGCATTGAAAATCAACCACCTCTTTGATATTGCTGATATGGAAGGTTTCGGACAATTCCTATTTGCACCAAGAAACAAAATTTTCTCCACCTGACTCCTATACTTATTCACGCAATATCAGTAGTGGGATTTAAACTAAAAACTTCAGGGTTTGAATCCCAAAACCTTAACCACCCCACAATAAATATAAAAATTTTATTTATACCCACTTACTGCTGGATATGTATGGCCCACTGATGTGTGCCTGCTAATATCTATGTTGAGATCCTCTTCTGTTGTTTTCAGATACACAGGATTATCGAAGTTCATACTCTTCATGTTCTTGTTTTGCCAGTTACGCCACATCAGAAAACCAACAGCAGCTATCATTGCAAAAAGCACTGCAAAAGGAGAGACAAGTTAGTTGAGCTCAAATTAAAAACTGGTCCGTCATTCAACTATGCATGATCTATTAGAATGACTACCATAAACATTAGCACAGAAACACTGCCATTATGGGACAGTGGGAGAGAAGCAGCTTGGACTTCAATTTAGGGATTTAGTATTTGCATCATATGCCACAACATTTGTTTGGAGACCAGCTCTTCCAAATAAGTGAGCAAGACCAGGTTTACTCATAAATGATACTTGACTATCAGCAGTTTACACCAACTTCAATAAGAGTTGACATGTAAAATATTAACAGTTATGAAATCAGCATCTAACTTCCACCCATCTATTAAGTGTGAATCGCGGTTCAGCATCTTAAGCAGTCTACTGTCTATCTGCAGAACACAGTATGTGGAGTGAACAAACCATGGATAGGACACCATAACATCACATCGGACACCTATGCACATCAGGTCAATTTAGAATTAAAGATATGAGTAGGGATGCAACAATACCACCACTGGTATCAAATTTTGGTTCAATGCAGTTCTGGAGTACTCATGCTTGTAAAAATGCCCCAATGCCTATAACCAATATTACAACGCATGGATGACTGTGGGAACAGAAATGCTTGCTCAGTACAGTGGAACCTTGGTTCACGACCAAAAAGCTCGCCAAACTTTTGCCTCTGTTCACAACCACACACTCGGTATACAAAAAAGCCAGTTTCCCTTGCCTGCCTGAGCAGAGAGAGAGAGAGAGAGAGAGAGAGAGAGAGAGAGAGAGAGAGAGAGAGAGAGAGCTCTGTTCATTGTTCTCCTTCCATTGGCTTCTAAGCAAGTGAAGAGAGGTGAGAATTTTTTTGAAGAAAATTGAAATCGAAGTAAAGAAAGAAATTACAAGAGGTGGAAAAATTGTTTACCAGTTTACTCATTTACAATCTGAGAACCCTCGTGCTTTCAAGCAGCATAATGTAAACAAAGCCAGACTGCCAGCAAACATGAAGGGTTGGGTCACAAGAACTTTGTTTTTGGAATGGCTGCATGAAGCTTTCACTCCCACCAGCTAAACAGCTAAAAGCACCAGAAACCCAAGAAATCACAAGAGAGAAAACACCTGAAGGAAAACACTTCATGCCAGAACTCGACTCATGCAAGGTTAGTTTTCTTGGTGGTTTTGTATTACGATTTTCAAAGTTAATTTTTCAGTTCATAACGCGATTTGTTGCAAATGTTAGCTTTTTTCCTTGTGCTTAAAACTCATGAAAGTGTTTGCAGATGGAGTTTTTCATAGCGCGATTAGGTGCAATGTTACCTTTCTCTTTTTTCAAATGTTCGCTTTTTTCCTTGTGCTTAAAACTCATTTTATGAAATTTGTTTACAGCGATCAGGCTTTACGTTTAATAGCGTGATCTCCTGCAATCTTACTTTTTTGGTTGCTTGTGAGTTGGTTTTTAAATGCACTTCAGATTTGGTCGATGTTCCTTTTTTCTGCTGTGCTTAAAACTCATTTTTAAAAAAAAATGCTGCACGAGCACCTGCTACAGAGAGATTAGAGAGCACGAGTGAGCAAGCTCAGAGAGCGCACAGCCGACAGGGAAGGGAAGGGGGGGATAGGGGTGTGTGTGTGCACGCTCGTGAGAGAGAGAGAGAGAGAGCCAGGCTGCTCCTGTAGCTGAGGGAGGGAGGGAAGGGCTTTATTGGTGTGTGTGCTACAGAGAGGAAGAGCGCGCGAGCGAGCCAGCTCGTGTAGCTGAGCAGGGAGCCTGGGTGTTTTGTGTCAGTGCTATTCAATGTTTTTACATTAGTTTACTATTACACTGTGCATTCCATGGTGTAATTAACTATACAGTATTTGTGCTTAATCTTTACATATTTACATACAGTTTGTACAGTCTGGAACGGATTAATTGTATTTACATACAATTCTATGGGGGGGAAACTGCTTCGGTTCACGACCAAAGTTCTGGAACGAATTATGGTTGTGAACCGAGGTTCCACTGTATATTGTTCTTGACAACCTAACACTGTTGGTTGTTAACATGGGATTTCAGCACCCCCGAATGCGTTAGAACCCAAGTACAACATTCCAAGACGTGTACACATCACAAATATAGTCTTACAAAGGATGCACGATTTTGTTCTATATCTATATATAAATACACACACACCCCCCAACATCACTCAGCTGTGCAACTGACAACTGGAGAAGCAGTATTTGTTCAATGTCCATCAGATTAAATGCAAAGTGGATAGACGAGAGTTTCACTCACTAGCAGGTTTATGCAGCTTTGAGGCTCCCATACAGGCCAAATAGTAGATGCACTCCAGGAAATGCTTCTGTGCATGTTGTGGTCTGTGACAATGCCAAAAATATGATAAAAGGCATTGATGATGCTGGAGTTCAAAGCTTTGCCTGTATTGCTTATACATTCAAGCTGGTAGTAGCACAGGACATTTTTAGACAGCAAAAGTGTTGCCAACTATTTTATGTCCAACTATCCCAGCATCTGCATTTTAAGTATTCTGCCTTAGCATACTGCCATTTAGAGGACAATCTGCATCCCCCACTTTACTCAATCCAAGGTGTCCCTTTTTAATAGCTTATGTGATGCACTTCAGTTAAAACCAGCACATTTGGACATGCCATGGTTTGTTTTTCTCTAGGTCACAGTCTATAATTGGGAAGCTAAACAGTAAATATTAAGAAGCTTGATTAAAATAATAATAATAAAAAAAAAAAAAAATTGAACTTCACTTTTTAAACCACACTACATAGTTCCCACATATTAAATTTGGAAATGTCATTTTAACCTTCTAAACTTTTGGTAATTTTAAGAGTTTCTGACACGATACATGCCCAGTTGGTACACTGCGTTTTTATCAGTAAAATTAAATGCTCAAAGGGCACTTAATATAAATACTAAATTTTAGTGAATCAAATTAGAAGCAAATGCGTTTTTCTTTGTATATGTACACAGTGGGTACGGAAAGTATTCAGACCCCTTTCAATTTTTCACTCTTTGTTATATTGCAGCCATTTGCTAAAATCATTTAAATTAATTTTTCCCTCATTAATGTACACACAGCACCCCATTTTGACAGAAAAAAAAAGAATTTTTGAAATTGTTGCAGATTTATTAAAAGTCAGGGCTCTGGCTGGGCCATTCAAGAACAGTCACAGAGTTGTTGTGAAGCTACTCCTTCGTTATCTTAGCTGTGTGCTTAGGGTCATTGTCTTGTTGGAAGGTAACCCTTCGGCCCAGTCCGAGGTCCTTAGCACTCTGGAGAAGGTTTTTGTCCAGGATATCCCTGTACTTGGCCGCATTCATCTTTCCCTCGATTGCAACCAGTCGTCCTGTCCCGTCCCTGCAGCTGAAAAACACCCCCACAGCATGATGCTGCCACCGCCATGCTTCACTGTGGGGACTGTACTGGACAACTGATGAGCAGTGCCTGGTTGTCTCCACACATACCGCTTAGAATTAAGGTCAAAAAGTTCTCTCTTGGTCTCATCAGACCAGAGAATCTTATTTCTCACCATCTCAGAGTCCTTCTGGTGTCTTTTAGCAAACTCCATGTGGGCTGTCATGTGTCTTGCACTGAGGAGAGGCTTCCGACAGGCCACTCTGCCATAAAGCCCTGACTGGTGGAGGGCTGCAATGATGGTTGACTTTCTACAACTTTCTCTGGAGCTCAGCCAAAGTGATCTTTGGGTTCTTCTTTACCTCTCTCACCAAGGCTCTTCTCCCCCGGTAGCTCAGCTTGGCCGGACAGACAGCTCTAGGAAGGGTTCTGGTCATCCCAAACGTCTTCCATTTAAGGATTATGGAGGCCACTGTGCTCTTGGGAACCTTAAGTGCAGCAGAAATTTTTTTGTAACCTTGGCCAGATCTGTGCCTTGCCGCAATTCTGTCTCTGAGTTCTTCAGGCAGTTCCTTTGACCTCATGATTCTCATTTGCTCTGACATGCATTGTGAGCTGTAAGGTCTTATATAGACAGGTGTGTGGCTTTCCTAATCAAGTCCAATCAGTATAATCAAACACAGCTGGACTCAGATGAAGGTGATCTCAAGGATAATCAGAAGAAATGGAAAGCACCCGAGTTGAATATGAGTGTCACAGCAAAGGGTCTGAATACTTAGGGCCATGTGATATTTCAGTTTTTCTTTTTTAATCTGCAACAATTTCAAAAAATTTTTTTTGTCTCAATATGGGGTGCTGTGTGTATATTAAATGAGGAAAAAATTAATTTAAATGATTCTAGCAAATTGCTGCAATATAACAGAGTGTGAAAAATTGAAGGGGGTCTGAATACTTTCCGTACCCACTGTACGTAAAGGAGTGCGATTCTTTTCAAAACACTGTATCTGATGCATCTGTTTTTGGACAGAACACCACATACTGTGCTTCATCATTTGTTTCACAGTGTGAGGAATTATTGCTGTAGAGTTTTGTTATTTACTGTATAACAGTGCAAACAAGCACTGAACATAAAACGTTTATGTTGGCTTTATTGGTTGTGTGTATCTGGATCAAAATTGATAACTCTACATTCAAACTGTTTGGCTGGAGCAATTTTTACTTTTGTCTAAGAAAGGTCACATATTTCTATCCCAATTCATTTTAAATTTTCCATATACTCACTATTAAACATGTATTCAAAGGAATATCTCATTCTCTCACAAACACAGACACTATGGTTTGTTTCATTTGGCTGTACAAGTCCATCTGCAAGTCCATAAACACTTTCATTTTACACAATATCCCATTTAGCATCAAATGGAGGCTGAATATAAATAGACAATTCTATTACTTGAAAGAATGAACCATAAGGTGAACTTTAGGCACTATACCTGCTGGTGTCCTTCAAGCTGCACACCCATCTAGTATAAATACATTTTTAACCTAGATCTGTAATTTCTTCAAAAACTATTTCCAATTGCAGTTTCTTTTGTAGAGCTGTACCAAGAGACAAGCACACCTTCATTAGGAAGGAACTACTACTATTCTTTAGTTCAATATCAAGACAATTCTTCATAAATTAGCTGAGCCTATGATTCCAGCAAATCTAATCGGGCTCAGTGTTACACAAATTGTACCAACATTTACATTTTCCCTCAGCTTCTCCTACTCGTGTAAAAATTTGTTTTATACTGAACCCGTCTCTCAGAGTATCTGATAGCTTGACCTGGGTCCAGTGCAAGTGCGGATTTATTGTTTCTCTGTCTACTTAATGTTATTGTTAATCAAATCATTTCCTGTCTTTTCTTTCACATTTTCTGTGGAATTCTGCCCTGTTGAGAAATAGTCTATTTTTTGACCATCTACTTTCCTTAATCTTGAGTGTTTAGAACAATCTAAACAAGCCAATCAGCCCAACAAGCTTGCCAGTCCTATCCACTTAAATATTTCTAAAAAATATCAAGTCTAATTTTGAAAGTCCCTAAAATCTTACTGTCTACGACACCACTTAGTAGCTTTAATCGAAGAGTCTACGGTTCTCTGCGTAATGAAAAACTTCCTAATGTTTATGTGAAATATACCTTTAACAAGTTTCCAACCGTGTTCCTGACAAATTCATTTAAAAATAAAGTTTCGATCCACTGTACTATTCCCTTTAGAATTTTAAACACTTCATGTCACCACTTAATCTTTTGCTTAAGCTGAGAAGACTTGGCTCTTTTATTTCCTTTGCAATTCATCCTCTGCAGCCCTGGAATCAGTCCAGTTGCTTTTCTATGGACCTTTTCTAGCATTGCTGTGTCTTTTTTAGCCAGGAGACCAAAACTGCAAACAGTACTCCAGATGAGGCCTTACCAGTGCATTACAAAGCTTGAGCATAGCCTCCTTGGACATGTGCTCCAAACATCCTGCTATATTACCTAACATTCTTCTGGTCGTCTTAATGGCTTCTCAACACTGCCTTGAAGTTGATAGGGTACAGTGTACTCTCAATTTTCACACCTACCATTGTGTATTCAAACCTAACATTTTTACTTCCTATGTATAATATTTATTGACATTTAACTTCATCTGCCCAAATCTGTATGCCGTCCAAGTCCTTTAGTAATGATTATCCGATTCCAAATTATCTGCCAATCCACCTATCTTGGTATCATCTGCAAACTTAACCAGATTGTTGCTTATATTCCTGTCTAAATCATATACACATATATAATTGTGCTTGAAAGTTTGTGAACCCTTTAGAAGTTTCTAGATTTCTGCATAAATATGGCCTAAAACAGATTTTCACTCAAGTCCTAAAAGCAGATAAAGAGACACCAGTTAAACAAATGAGACAAAAATATTAACTTGGTCATTTATTTATTAAGGAAAATGATCGAATATTACATATTTGTGAGTGGCAAATGTATGTGAACCTTTGCTTTCAGTATCTGGTGTGACCCCCCCTTTGCAGCAATAACTGCAGCTAAACAGTTCTGGTAACTTTTGATCATTCCTGCACACTGGCTTGGAGGAATTTTAGCCCATTCCCCCATACAGAACAGCTTCAACTCTGGGATGTTGGTGGGTTTCCTCACATTAACTGCTCGCTTCAGATCCTTCCACAAAATTTCGATTGGATTAAGGTGAAGACTTTGACTTGGCCATTCCAAAAAATTAACTTTATTCTTTTACCATTCTTTGGTAGAATTACTTGTGTGCTTAGGGTCGTCGTCTTGCTGCATGACCCATCTCCTCTTGACATTCAGTTCATGGACAGATGTCCAGACATTTTCCTTTAGAATTATCTGATATAATTCAGAATTCATTGTTCCATCAATGAAGGCAAGCTGTCCTGGCCCAATGCAGCAAAACATGCCCAAACCATGATACTACCACCACCATGTTGTTTCACAGATGGGATAAGGTTCTTGTGCTGGAATGGAGTGTTTTCCTTTCTCCAAACATAATGCTTTTCATTTAAATCAAAAAGTTTTATTTTGGTCTCATCCGTCCACAAAACATTGTTCCAATAGCCTTCTGGTTTGTCCACGTGATCTTTAGCAAACTGCAGACGAGCCACAATGGTTTTTTTTTTTGGAGAGCAGTGGCTTTCTCCTTGCAACCCTGCCATGCACACTATTGTTGTTCAGTGTTCTCCTGATGGTGGACTCATGAACATTAGCCAATATGAGAGAGGCCTTCAGTTGCTTAGAAGTCACCCTGGGGTCCTTTGTGACCTCGATGACTATTACACGCCTTGCTCTTGGAGTGATCTTTGTTGGTCGACCACTCTTGGGGAGGTTAACAATGGTCTTGAATTTCCTTCATTTGTACACCATCTGACTGTGGATTAGTGCAGTCTAAACTCTTTAGAGATGGTTTTGTAACCTTTTCCAGCCTGATGAGCATCAACAACTCTTTTTCTGAGGTCCTCAGAAATCTCCTTTGTTTTTGCCATGATACACTTCCACAAACGTGTTGCGAACGGCAGACTTTGATAGATCCCTGTTCTTTAAATAACACAGGGTGCCCACTCACACCTGATTGTCATCCCATTGAAAACACCTGACTCCAATTTCATCTTCAATCTAACTGCTAATCCTAGAGGATCACATACTTTTGGCACTCACAAATATGTAATATTGGACAATTTTCCTCAAAAAATAAATGACCAAGTACAATATCTTTGTCTCATTTGTTTAACTGGTTTCTCTATCTACTTTTAGGACTTGAGTGAAAATCTGATGATGTTTTAGGTCATATTTATGCAGAAATATAAAGGATTCACAAACTTTCAAGCACAACTGTACATATAATTTATAATTTGATACTATGCGTATCTATGGTGTTTGCGTCAATACCTCGACTCAATACAAGTTAGAACCATGCAATGGGACTCTGCCTCTGTAGTTAGAACATAACATGGCAAACGCAGTACTGCATGATTGGCTAAGAATGTTCGAATGCTTCAGTGACGCCGCTGGATGGCTGAATATAGTAAGTCGGTGTTGGCTTGAGCAGAGAACAGCAAGTTTGGTTGGTTTTTGGAACGTTGGTTTGGTGGAGCGTATTTTCCAGGACTAACATCATCGACTGACTTAAACCCTTCGATAGCTCTGGAACCGTAAGTAATTTGGAACGTATCACCATTTGCTTAGTACGTCGAAATCCATCTTTGGGCAGGTCGGTTTTGGCATCTTTCCTGACATCTATTGGCAAACTAAGTAATGGGTATTAACAGCGGCCATGGTTTAAATTTTAGTTGATCTCAGATCTAAAATGACCACGGCAACATAATTATTACTCCTACTCTAATTAGAGTCGTTAAATACGGTTTTGAAAATTTGTTTGCCAGAAAAAAATCGAATGAGGTGTGCTGAAGAGCTGAGTTCACGTCTCGCAGCCATATTTAAACAGGAAGTTCTTCATTACATCAGTCGAAAAGGTCTATTTTAAGCACAAATCAGAGCCACGATAAAATCATTTCAAGGACTTAAAAAAAACAATTCTTTGCAGAAAGTATGGATTTCACAAACGTAGAATTTGTAGCCCGATTCAATCGGGCCCCCAGTCGCTAGTATTATAAAAACTTGGGTCAAGACGTGATCTTCGAGAGACACCGACGTTCCGTGAGACAAATGGACAGCTGCTGTACAGGTTTAAATGATCGACGTGCAGCATGACAAGCAGCACACACAGCTGGGCAGCAGGTGCAGCTGATCCGTTCGCATCTCCCTAGTGTGCATTCAGCCTCCACCCCCTTCACAATACGGCAGAGGCACGAAGTGGCCGATGCGAAGCATGCCCCATTGGGGGTGAGTGAGCGAAGCAAGCAGGGGTTCCTCGCACCATCACCCACCCTCTGCTTCCTGTGTTTGAGCCAATTCTGCACCCATCTAAAAACATCACCCTGAATTCACACTTTTTAGTTTGATGCCCAAACTCTCATGTGGAACCTTATCAAATGCTTTCTGAAAGTCAAGCAATATCATATACTACATTTTGACCATATCGTTTTTTCGCTTCCTTAGAGAATTCCAGGAAGTTAGTAAAACATGACCTCCCTCTTCTGAACACATGTGGACGGTTAAGACAATCTTCTGTACTTCCCATTTGCTGCTCAATTTTATCTTTAATTCCTTCCATTAATTTTCCTGTGATACACTTTAAGCTTAATGGCCTATAGTTTCTTGCATCTGCTCGGTCACCCTTTTTATATAATGGGATAATATTTGCCATTTTCTAGTGCTTCCAATTCTCCCCAGTGTGCAGTGACATTCAAAAAAAAAAAAATTGTCAAGGTTTTAAATATGTATTCACTAGCCTCCTTAAGAACAAGGGTAAATATCTGGTCCTGGTCATTTGCTCAATTTCAGCCTATTTAATCTGAGCAGTTTACCGCTGGGAGGTTATCCACTTCCTCACTTGGGTAGACCTCAGAAAAAATTTTAGAGTGTCCTTTATTTCACTGTATCTTTCAAATTCCCTTTACTACTCCTGATGCACTTCACCTTCTCCTTGATTTGTTCTTTTACTAATAAAACACTGAATCTTAGGGCCGCCTTTCGCCTTATTTGCTATATTCCAAACTGTCCTGTCTAGGAGACACCGATTCTGAATTTTTGATGACATTAACACTAGAATTACGAGAGCCTACGAAAAAACTCGTAGATCCGTCCCACCTTAAATCGCTTCGCACTTCTCGGTTAATGTTTTTTGTTTTGTAAATGTGTGGATAAGCAGCAAACAGCTTGCTATCACATCCCCCACCCTAAACAGTTTTCTCAGCTCAAGTCTGTTCACCTGCGTGTCAGTTGCTTAGAGTTGTATAGAGTGAGAAGTCAAGCAAAATGACTCCTTTTATAAATACTATATCGTTATTTGGAACACTTGCATTTCATGTGTGTTCCCTGTCTACAATGATCTATGTAAACATATTGTTAAAACAAACGTTTTTCATGTTTCAGTAATTGACAAAATGTAGACATGAAGTGTATGTGTGAAACCTGAATTCCAAATATCAAAAACACTTTCACAAAAAGGTACAAACAGAACAAATGCAGTTTTATTCAAAAATAAAACAGCAGAAAAATGACCCACGTTAGGGTGCAACATTGACACACATTCGATACGACTGTTTTGGTGGCGCAACGGTATCGGCTGTTGACTGGTAATCAAAACTTCACGGGTTCGATCCCGGATGAGTCCGTTTTGAGAAATGAGCTGCTCGTATTCTTACTATTTTAAAATAAAAACAAACACTTGATTCCGGTCTGTAACAGCCGGTGTAATTTAAGATAGTTGTAAAAGTTAGGATTTTTTTTTTTTTTTTTTTAAAATTGTTTTATTCTCTCAGCTGCGTTCACAAACCCCCAACCCCACTTGACACTGTTGGTTTCACAGACACGCTATAACAGAAAGTAAATAGGTAAAGCCTTGCATATACTATAATAAAACCCTTGGGTTGGGTAAATACAGGATAGCTCAGGATAATAGGAAAAAAATACCGCTGCTAACGGAGCACTGCTTTTTTTTTTTAATTTCCTATTAATTACAAATTTAGTTATGCAGTTGTCCTGCAATTACACGTAAAACATTTTTAAATGTTCCACTGCTCCACGACTGTCTACACTTAAAAGCTTATGCAAATGGTTCAATCTCCTCAACACCCTTAACTCTACTTTGGCTACAAAAGACTAAATCCAGACAAGCTTCACCCCACGTTGGTGCTTTAACATACTGTGTTAATACAGTCACTGATTTCTAAAAACTCCGATGCTCCTTCATTTACAAAGGATTTCCCAGTTAATATTTGGATAATTAAAACTCTCCCACGACTATAATATCCCTTTGTAAACATACCTTTTTAAATTTTTCTAAAAAAGATGTGTTGAAATTATTGTCTGCATTGGGTGGTCTAACAATCCTAAAATAAGGGCTCTTTACCTAATCCTTTCCAGACAAAGCAACATGTCCTCACTAAGATGGAACTCAACCTCCTTTTCTGTTTGGTCTACCATTCCTAAAAAAAACAAAAAAAAAACAACCCCACCCCAAGTGCATCTTTCCATGTTATACTCATCCTCATGTTTGTTATTTAGTCAAGTTTCCATTATTGCTATACTATCATAATTATGTTCTGCTACATATAGCTCTAACTCACTTTTTTTATTTGTGATATTGTTTGCATTAAGGCAAGCTATTTTTAATTTGTTACTTTTTCTACACGTGTATTGGTGTAGAAAAACAAAAATGCAGCAATTTAAATTCTAACCTGTTATTTGCTCATCCATGTACAGTAGAACCTCTGGTCACGAACATTTCTGAACACGTACAAATTGGGTTATGATCAACAAGTTTGCCAAAATTTTTGCATCTGTTCACGACCACATGCTGTGGTGGCGAAAAAAAACACTGGCAGCCAGTTTCCCTACACACGTTTGTATACGTTAATGATTTCCCATTCTCCATATCCCATTTTCTTTTGTTTGCGTACACAGGACCCAACAAAGCAGCTGATGCTGCAAAAGGAGTAACAATGTTAACCAAGCAGAGGCTTCAAGTGCTGAAAGAGGTGGAAAAACTGTTGCTGGTGTGGTTGAACGAGAAGCAACTTGCAGGGGATAGCGTAAGCGAGGCGATCATATGCGAGAGAGCCAGGAAGATTCATGGCATTTTGCTTAAAAAAAAAAAATATTGAGTGGCAAAGGTGAGAAATTTAAAGCCAATAGAGGACAGTTTGCAAAGTTTCATAACAAAGGGGGCATTTAATTTTTTCTCACCCCGTGCTTAAAACTCAATTTATAAAAAAGTTAACAGCAAGCGGTTCAAGGGTGTAGCACAAAATCTTGCAATGTTAGTTCTCTGTTCAAGATTTTCTCAGTGTTAATGTTTTTACATTTAGTTTACTATTACACTGTGCATTCTATGATATAATTAACTTTTTGTGCTTGAAAAATATACATTTACATACCATCTTATGGGGTAAACACGTTCGGGTCAAGTCCAAAGTTTTGGAACTAATTACGTTCGTGACCAGAGGTACCACTGTATAGTTCTAAACCTGGCCTGTCCTCAAATCCCAAAAGCCAATGGAAAACTCATAAATCCGGCCCACCTTAAATCCCTTTGCACCTCTCCAGCAGAGTGTCTTCTAAATGTGTCGATAAGCCCAAGCAGCAAGCAACCTGCTATACCACCCCTCCACTGCCTCAGAATGGGCAAGTTGTCTTCCCAGTTTCTGCCTTGATTGATTTGGGAGTGAGCTACCCAGAATTGTAAGGGTAAATAATTTGGTGTGTTTTGTGTCTACAACTATCTGTGTAAACACATTGTTAAAACAAACGTTTTTCATGTTTTAGTAATACATAAGAAAATTGACTGTTTTGAGTAGGGAGCTGCTCTTATTGTTATTATACAATAAAAACATTTGATTTGTGTCTTAACAGCCAGTGTAAATTTATAGTACTTGTAAAAGTTAGCTTTTCCCCCCCCTTCTTTCGCTCAGTCACGATCACGATACAACACCCACCCTCCACTGCAGATCTAAAGTGGTAACTTTTTATCTGAAACTGGGAATACCTGTAGCTGTGAGTGGTGTTTTGAGACAATGGAACTGGAAATTCTCTGACATGGAAGAATAAAAACTGACACACAAACGCTGGTGAATCTGCCTTCTTCATATCTCACCATCACTTGAATTTTTTATTTTTTTTTCTCAATTCAGTTTTAGAGAGTTCCTGCTAATGCTGAATTAGTATGCACCTTATAGTCCATGATGTCAAAGCTGCACTGACAAAAAAGACATACAGTAGGTATATATGATATTTGAAATAACTCATTTTATGACCTGTATAGTACATTTCGGAAAGCATTGTGGCACTGATGCAACATTCATATTCTATATATTGCCCATGCAGTTTCCACTTTTTGGTGCATGCTGCTATTTTTGTACTCCAGGACATGCAGAGGAAAGAATAGTATAAAGAGGTCAGTTCCACTGTACAGGTATATGTAATCATCAGATTCATATGTTAACAGTTCACACACACACGCAAGGACAGTCCTTCCGACATTTACTGCAGGTGTACCTGTTGCAATGTACACACTGCTCTCTATGCTGTGGTTCCTATTGCATTGAATGGATGCCAGACACTGACTGATGACTGAGTTTGCTTTCCTGGGGGAAGCAGCTGTCTTGGAACAGAAGCCTGTCAATGTTGCATCCTCTTTTGCTTTATCCATCACCTTTTCTTGTCAGAAGCGACGATGAAGTTCCTCTGCAAGGTGAGCAAAGAACACTTTTCTTAGTGGCCGGCGTGCATGCCTTGTACAGTATATGTGTGTTGATCCCCACCAAGTCAAGCGTGTTATAGCACACAGCAACCAGCCACCTGCGTACTCCTGCTTGCACTGAACAAGCTCACGCCTTCTGGTGCACAATGTCAACAGCACCGGGGGGGGGGAAAAAATGAAATGTGTGACACTTTGAAGAAATCATTTTATGACCTGAAAAATACCAATCACACAACAAGCACACTAATTCATTATTATTTAAAAAGCACACACACCATGTCAACTATAGTTTTGCCGGACTTTGAACTAACCTAAAAGCCTCCATAGTCTGATTAAATTGAACTTCATGGCCAAACTAAATGTCATGTTTGCCATGAGCCAAACAATGCACATTAACAAAAATGCACTGTCCCCACTAGGGAGTATGGTAGTGGTAGCATCATGCTATTAAGGCTCTTCAATGTGGCAGACAGGAAAGGCTTGTGTGGGTAGAGGGAAAAATGAATTCAGTAAAATGCATGGGAATCCTGATGCAGTAAGCTGGAAACCTGACCCATGGGGAGAAGGGTGGTTACCCAGTAAGACAATGACCAGCATAAAACCAAAAGCTATTCAGGAATGGCTTCAAAACAATGTTGATGCCACCGAGTCAGGAATCCAGATATGAATCCAATTGACAATTTGTAGCAGGACTTAAAGGCTGTTCACTCTTAATTCCATGCAACTTGACAGGACTTGAACCAATTTACACACAAGAGGGGAAAACTGTAGTGTCCAGATTTGCCAAACTGATTGAAAACCATCCATTGAGACTCAAACCTGTAATGGCTGCCAAAGATGCAATTTCTAAACACTAAGAATATTTATGTAATTTTATTTGTTAGTCTACAAAAACTGACATCACTGAGCTTTCCTTGTATTGTTCCATAATCTCAATGTATAAAATGTGAATCTACCTTTCTTGCTTTGGTAGGTACATATCAAAAAAACTTAATGTTATCCTAGTCACTACCATACTTTTTATCAATTTACATAAAACTGATGTAAGGATAACCGGCATAATATTCATAGTCAAATTTAAATTCAGGTTTTCATATACCTACAATACCTACAAAAACAAAATACCAACACAAATTCAGAGAATGCAACATTATATGCACAAATGTAAACAAAATAGTATTGTACCCTAACAACCTGTGAATGGAAACAGTCTCTGAATGTACTACAGATGTCTAAAATGACCTGTACGGTTTGCCATTCTGCATATTTATTTATCGCTCTACCCTTCTGGCAGAGTTTTTTTAGTAATACTACATGGGTTTCTAAGGCAGCACGTTGTATACTATACAGTAATCCCTCGCTATATCGCACTTCGACTTTCGCGGCTTCACTATCGTGGATTTTAAATGTAAGCATATCTAAATATACCAGTATATCACGGATTTTTCGCTGGTTTGTGGATTTCTGCGGATAATGGGTCTTAATTTATGGTACATGCTTCCTCAGTTTGTTTGCCCAGCTGATTTCATACAAGGGACGCTATTGGCGGATGGCTTAGAAGCTACCCAATTAGAGCATGTATTACATATTAACTAAAACTCATCAATGGTATAAGATATGCTTCCCGCGCTGTGCTTGATTGTTTGCTTTTCTCTCTCTCACCCTCTCTGACATTCTCTGTGCCTGACGGAGGGGGTGTGATCACAGAGGCTGTTTGCTTAGAAGATACAGATGCTCCTCTAAAAAATGCCGCTTTGTCGCTTTGCTTCGGCATACTTAGCCCAAAAGCACATATTGATTTTTTAGTAGTCTCTAAATGTGTGCATTACTTTTTTTACAGTCAATGATTTTGTCTTCATGCTTGTGGATTTGCTGAGCTAAGATCTCATTAGCTTTCTCTCCATGTTCATAATAATGATGTCTTGATTTAAGTATGTTGTTCAGATTGAGTTGTTAAAAAGGTTGAACTCTGAATGCAGAGCCCTCTTTTTCTTATGAAGCGTCACATTTGGACACCAGGCATATTCTTGATCTATACTAGTAATTTTGTTGATTAGCTCCAATAACTTCTTAGCTTCCAATTTATTTTTGTGGGAAATATATGAAATAATCTGTCCTCTTAAATAATTCTGGGTTTCCCCAGAGTGTTCCTGCAGAAACCTCTGATGGTGCATTTGTCTCTTAAAAAAAAAAAAAAAATTTGCTTTAATATACAAATTCTGTACAGTTCTCGTCTGCTAGTAAAAGTGGATTAAGAGATGGCTATGTGGGGCATAGTAATTTTAGCTCCAAAATCAGGGGGGCATGGTCAGAATAGTGTCGTACTTACAAGGTTTAATCATAGGTAAAATGTTATATACAAAGAAATAATCAATTCTTGAGAAACAATGATGCACTGGTGAGTAGAAGTAATATGCTGTTGAGTTTGTGTTTAGAGAAAGTTGCGGTCAATTACAATTACAATTTTAATTGTCTTTGCAGTGTTGGATGTCATTGCCGCTGTGGCAGGAGACCTATCTAGGTCTGGATTTAAAACACAGTTAAAGTCCCCAGCCACTATAATTTTATGAGTGTTCACATTGGGAATGGATGTAGACACATTTTGCATGAATTCCCGAACATCGATATTGGGCGCATAAATATTTATCAAAATCACTTTACAGTTAAATTTCCTATGACAAATCACATCTCTCCCCTCAGGATCAGATACTACATCCGATACAAATGAGACTGTTCCAAGTATAAGAATTCTCACACCTAGTTTTCTTTGTAAAGGTGGAATGGAATATTTGGCCAGTCAGGTCTTTGTGCAGCTGAAACTGATCCTTGCTTAATAAGTGGGTCTCCTGTAAAAATACTATTTTAGACCCGTTAGGTGAGAGAATACTCTTTAATTCATAATTCAGGCCTTTAACATTACAGTTCACAAGGTTAACTGCCCAGTCTTTGAGATATTGCCTCTTTTGTCATTTTGTAGTCTTACCTGAAAATGAAACAGCTTTGACCTTAATTTCCAATTTTCCCCAAGTGTTAATGCCCTGAAGGCTGCCGTTACATTGGCATTTATAAATTACAAGGATTAAAAAGATAAATTAGAGATAGCTCTCTCTCTCATCCCCCAACCCCCATTTTGCCTTACCACATGAGGCTGGACCAGAATTCCCAAAGTCCAAGGCCTCTGACATACCTAGAGACAGAACACGTACAAAACAAAACAAGCACCTAGCTGCGGCATATGACGAATAAAATTGAGATAACTATTGCCAATACAGGCCAATTACTATAAGCATAAAATCTAATCTTCGGCAATCTTGATATAGAAAATATTAAGCCCAGGGAATGTTAAAAAGTGGCCCTGGGTAAGCATAGTAAACCCTAATATGATAACAATAATAAACAAAGGATATGATGTTAAACAGTCTCCTTTAGAAGAGGTAAAAAAATAAAATTCTTTGACATATACATTCATATACGTATATAAATTGTAATTAAAGCACAAAAAAAAAAAGTGTCAGAAGGGGAAAGAATGTATAATTACAGTACCAGTATAATTGCAAGTGGATCAAACAACCGGGAAGATCATCTTTGCCATGCCACGACAGGATGTAACTCACGATCGTATTTCAAAAAAAAGTGTCGGAATCAGCTTTAACTCTTTTTCTGCTTCCTCCGTAGTGGTAAAGATGCAGTGCTTGTTTTGAATATCCACTTTCAGTTTGGCAGGGTACAAGAGGCTGTATCTGATCTCTGCTACCCGTAAGCACTTTTTAATGTTGTAAAAAGCCGAACGCTTAGGAGCTGTTGAGGATGAGAAATCTGGGAAAATACGAATGTGGTTATTTTCAAATATAATCTCGTTTCTGAGAAGTGACATCACATGTAATTTAAATTGTAATTTCTCTAAGCGCACGATAAAACTCCTAGGTTTAGAGGTATTTGATCCCTATAAGTGGTAAGCTGGTGCTATTTCAGTTTCAGATTTACAGTCTTCTCCAATTATGTTAGAGAATAGCTCAGCTACAGATTTCCAGATTCTCTGGGAGACCTACGATTCCAATATTCTTCCTTCTGCATCCATCTTCCAGTGCAGCGAGTCTGTCTCGGAGTTTTTTGCATTTGGAATTTGCAGCCATTGCTTTCCCGTCAGCAGCAGATGCCAGATGTTCAGGTCTTTCAATTACAGTCGTGAATGTTTGCTTAACGTCTTCCAACTGATTGCCAAATGTGCTCAGTTTTTCCTCAAAAACCAAAGGTTTCCTCATGGCACACCTTCTACAAAAGATCTGATTTGTGTAACCAGTAATGGTAGAGTCACCCAATTTGAAATCGGAGGCAAGAGGTACCTTTATATCCCATTATGAAAATCTGGAGCTCCAACAGATTTCATTAAGCATCTTGTATTCCACTCTCTGGTGTTGGCAGTTGCTTGAAATCACCTATATGTAAATGATCTCCTGGGCAGAGGAATAGGCGATTTCCCATTGTTTAGAGATTTTCTCTCTTCCGAGACTCCTAGATATCTGTAACACTCTTTCCAAAGGCTTTTGACAGACTTCCAATTTAGTCATGGTGAAAACACACTTTAAACTAGAAAGAGTAAATCAAACGACTGAAGTTATACAAGACAGGTTCATCCAAGTTCCAGTCTAGTGATGTGGTAATCATTTACAACTAAATCAGAGGACCCAATACTAATTGATTTTTTTAAGTAGTGATAAATGTAGGGATGTGCTTCCTTTTACCAGTTATACTTGCATTTGTTTATATGAATCTACAATGGACTATGAAACAAACACATCACAATTGTCTATAGATACTGTTAAACAAATCAAATCTTAACACATCCACATATGTTGAAGAAACATTTCAAAGGGTGCACTTTCACACAACTCAATGCTGGTGGGGTCCACATTCTCCTTCCTGATGGCTAAACAGCTACTTACTTTCCTCAGGTATTAATGGATACTTTTGTCCTGGCAACACTATGGCAGCAGGTAAACCTTTATGCAGACTGTCATATCATTATCATCAGTCAGACCTGTGATGGTGTTATCAGAAAATGCAATGAAGGAAGTGCAGCCATGTAGTCATAGGTGAACAAAAAGAACAAAAGGGGGTGCAGCACACAACCCTGTGAAGTACTGGTGTTGAGAATCAGGCTGCAGAATATGCTGACGACATTCTACACATGCTCAGGTCTGCCAGAAAGCCCAAAATAGTTACACTATGTTGAGGAGTTTGGCAGGCAGCTCTGATGATACAACAGTGTTAAAATGTTGAGCTACAGTCTATTAACGGAACCCTTTCACAAAAAAGATATTCAGGTGTATTTAGATGTCTAATGTTAAGAGCAAAACGTGATTAGGACTTTACTGGTCTCTTTTTTTTGTACTGTGCAAGGCATGGATGGGGCCCCACTGAGAAAAAGTGTTCTTTGCTCACCTTGCGGAGGAACTTCACCGCCACTTCTCACAAGAAAAGGCGATGGAAAAAGAGAATGCAACATCGACAAGCTTCTGTTCCAAGACAGATACTTCCCCCAGGAAAGCAAATTCAGTGTGTGTCAGGTGCTTGCACCTTCAATGCAATAGGAACCACAGCATAGAGAGATATGTACATTGGAACAGGTACACATGTCAAATGTAAGAAGGGGAATCCTTGGGTGTGTGGGAACTGTTAACATTTGAATTTGATGATTTTATATAGTGCAGAACTGACCTCACTGTGCTATTCTTTCCTCTGCATGTCCTGGAGTACAAAAGAAACCACCATGCACCAAAATGTGCTAATGAATAGGAATGTTGCTGCATCAGCACCACAATGGTTTTCTGAAATGCACTATACAGGTCATAAAATGAATTATTCCAAACATATATACACCTGTGTCTTTTTTTGTCAGTGCAGCTTTGACATCATGGACCATAAAGGTGCATACTAGTTCAGCGTGAGCAGGAACACTCAAAACTGAATAATTTTAACAATAAGAGTAGCTCACTACTCAAAATGGTAAATTCACAAAGTAACCAGTATCAAACCTGCGGCCTCTTGCTGACAAGTCAGCAGTTCTTACTGCTGCACCATAGAAGTTGTGTTATACTTTTTGTGAAAGTATTTTATTCACCCTCTAAAACTCAAGCATTTCACTCCAAGAAAAATCAAGGCTTAAATTGGCAGAATTTTGCCCTTTTTGTGGCCACAGGGGGTGATGGTATAGCCAGCTGCTTGTGCTTAGACACATTTACAAAACAAGACACAGACAGAGAGGTGCAAATGTATTTAAGGTGGGCTGGAATTAAGAGTTTGTGTGTATTTTTTGGTAATTCCAGGGTTAATGACTAGAAAAACAGTGTAAAGAATTGCCAAGGAATTTCTTATATATTGATGATCCAGTGTAGAGGGTAAAGCAAAGATACTGAAATGGTGAGCTTGTTTGGAACCAAAAGGTCTCAAAGCAACTGCAAACAAGGCCAATGTGATGGCTGGAGTTAAAGCAGCAGAAGGGATGCAAGAGAGGACAGAGTTTGTCTCAACAATGCACACACACAGAGAGAGAGAGAGAGAGAGAGAGAGAGAGAGAGAGATAGATAGATATCTATAGGTGTAAAGTGTGACTTGTTTGTAGAAAGTGTACACAGTATATGAGGGGGAGCATAATGCAGACGTATCAAGTGTAGATTTAGATATCAGCAAAGAAGTTGCTTTGGAGACTTACGTTATGCTGCTTAGCTGACAAGATCTGTGGGTCAACTGGCTAAATGCCAAAAAATTGCCATTTTATCTACTAATATTGATATGCCAAGATAGAAAGAATGGTTAGGGCAAACATTTGTAGCCTGGTTGGAATGATTTAACATTCGGGTGTACCCCGATTGCAGTATCTGTAATAGTAGGTTTTTACATGTACTAGCAACAGTCCCTCAAAGTAACAGGAATGGGTAACAAACTGTCTGCACTAAGACACTAAGTTTTGTTTTCATAGGTACAGGAATGGAAATTGTTCTTTAAAAAGAGCCAGAGGACCAGACTCAGAAAAACATTAAACATGTCACAGAAGATACCAGCTCATGCTACAGGTTAAAAGGCACCTTGAAATTCCATTCAAAACAGATGCCTTAAAAAGACAAAAAAAATATCACCTTTATGCCACATACAAAAGTAAAAAGATGGCAGGCTGCTTATAACTGCAATTAAAAAGGCATAAAAGGCATTAAGTTGAATCAGTGAGAAAATGTGGATGAGACTTGATTAGGCCTTACTTTCTAACTTAAGCATCTATACACCTTGCTCAAGTTTAGATGAATTACTACTGTTATACTATACCCAGTTTCTCCTACCTACTGCCATTTATCCACCTTAATTGCTTTTCTGAGGTCATGGTTGCATTTCTTGTCTTTTTCCATAAGCAGTTTTCATTTATTATACCACTAGGGATCCACTGTTTATACGAAAATATACAAATTGTTCTCACAGACACACTACTTGTACCCATTCATCACAGTGCCCAATAATGTAAAAACCTATGATTGTTTTCTCAAAAGGGGCCAGTTTGAAAATACTAAATATCTTAATGGGCAGATTGTTATAGAATTTCTGCTAAAGGATCCTTACTAAAAACTTGGCCTTTTTTTTTTTTTTAAAAAAAAAGATTAAACAAAACAGGGATTGCTCTCCTACACAAGATTGAAGTTGGAGCATGACATCCTACATTAATAAAGGTAACTATTAATCTTGACATATCACCACATTTAGTTTGTCAAACTTGACACGGAGCTTCATCAAGGCAACTCTGCTTCCACAGGCTCCTTTAACAAGGTAAAAATCAAGCATTAACCTACACTTTGGTGGGACGTTCAACTTAAGGATTCACTCACAGACAGGAAGGATTGTCCATGCTGCAACGGATCCATTGGCAGATGACTCCATTTCATGTATTGAAGTACTTCTATTTCCCTCTAAAATAAAAAAGACAAATCTACACAATTAGCCATTTTAGATATTTTGAGTTGTAGTACTTAATAAGCCTTCAGATTTGCTTCTAACACAAATACAATACCATGTAGGAATTTCACAAAAACCACACTTCATTTTGAGCAGCCCCCAAATGGTCCCCAATTTAAAAAAAGTCAGTGATATTTAAAGATGGAAAACACTGAATCATAATCAAAAAAGTACTATGAGTGCCCATTTATAAGTTACATTCTTGAATTTGCTTATTAACGCATTTGACCTAATCAGTTATGTTGTAACAAAGTAGCATGGGTATAAACGTCCCTATCTGATATAAGGCTCTCTCTGGTTATAGAAAGTTTATTTCATAATAATTGTCAGTCAATGCAAAAAAAATTAAGAAACTTTTAAAGTCACAATGAACTCTAGCATTATGATGAAACCTGGACTCGTTAAGACTTGCACAGGAAAGGCATACCAAAAAAGTAAACTATTACAGAGATTGATGTCAACTGCCTTACCAAAAACAAAAAAAAAAAAGCCCACACACAAACCATTTCAAACTGTTCAGAGGAGACTTAATCAGTCCTTCACAGCAGAACTACTGTAAAGAAGTCTCTACTGAAGGCAAGACTACTTACTCAGGCTGAAAAAGAAAAATCACAGGAACCAGACTTCAGACCACTAGGGGGAGGAGAGAAAAAAAAAAACAAAACACACCCTACTCTGCTCCACATTTGCATGTCCCAAAGGTGGGCAGATGTCTGCATGTATGGTTCCATGGCATGGCGTGGAAAAGGCATGGATATGAAAGTGCTTTGCTGGTAACACCATTTAGGTACCACTGTTAACAGAATTCTGTAGCAACATGTCATCCCAATGTGGTAGGGAAATTAGTTTTTCAGCAGGACAGTGACTTGTAATGCACCTTAGGGCTATTTATGAGGTATTTGGCAAAAGAGGAAGTGGGGAGAATGCTGCTGCACACAAATTTCTCTCAATTATCACCCAACCTAAACCGCAGTTTGCTTTGGATGTGTCTGACTGGAAGTCAAGTTAAAGCAGACAAGGGCACAGTATATAGAATCTGAACTCGTACAATACTAACAGAAATATTCTAACAGGTGAAGCTAGCATATTGAATGCCAGATGAATGCACAGCTAGTGAAGAAAATGGACAATTTTTTGGCTATTAACTAGCTCCATGGAAGTTATTGCATAGTCTTGTAGTCTTCACTATTATTGTGCAATGTAGAAAATATCAGGAATAAAGAGACTTCAAGTAGGTACGTTACCTCCAAATATTTGGATGGTATTGCTGGTATATACAGATATAAATACAAAAGCCCTGGGGGGGGGGAAAAAAATAAATAAATAGACGCATTACTCTTTTTTGATTTAATCTAAATTTAATTCAGATTAAGGTCGAATTCCCTTTGATTAAGATTTGGGTGGTTATTTCCAAAATACAAACTCATAAAGCAGTCTTGAGAAACCAAAGCATAAGCTTACCATAATTTCACAGTCTACTTTGTACAACTTGTGTTTTGATGATGGCACTACGTTTTAGAAAAGATCTATAGTACAGGACATACAAATTCCAATAAATTAGATCAATGTACTTTAGAATTGCTTTGTTTTTAAATTGTAATTATAATTAATACAGTGCTTTTCAAAGTGTCCTGTGCAGCTCACTGTACTTTTATAACTACACACCGGTCCCAATTCCCTAGTGTCTCTAGAATCCTCCCATTTGAATCGGAGGTCTGGATTTATGGAGTCTTTTCCAGGGATTTCTGAAAACACCTTGTTTTATTTCAAGTTTTTTCTGTTTCATTTTTGTAACCGATAATTAGCACTACAAAGAAAGATATACACTGGGAAATAACCATGGTTTGTTTTTATGGCCATTTTTGACATGGGGCCCTGAACCACTATCACCTGGTCAAGTCCTCTGCAACCATCTGTAATGTTTAAGAGAAATTCACAAGACTCTCCAAAATTTGAATTGGACTAAGACTACTATAAATTATCCATGCATCAATGTTCAGAGTGAATAATTCCCTTCTGCTTCTTGGCCATTTGATCATTGATGTACTTGTAAAATAAAATATAAAGCCTGTCTGCTTCCAACTGGTTTTTGAAATGTCTATAAGCTTTGTAACTAACTTTTTGGGAGGCAATTTAGACTATGACTATATATATATATATATATATATATATATATATATATATATATATATATATATATATATATATATATCTCAGCCATGGGTTACAGGAAGAAAGCTTTCTGGACAAAGGGGCTGATTAGGAAAAAAAAACAAAAAAAACTGTACGCGTTGGGAATCTGGCAGGGGGTGTAGATTGAGCAGCAACTCCATTGGGTCAGTCACTATTCAAAATGCCTAATTGTTAGACATGTGGGAAATAAATTTTGGATCTATTTTCCAAACCAAAAAGATGTCAAGTATTTAAAAAAAAAAAAAAAAGGGGGGAGGGGGTTGGGTGCGGGAGAAACTAACTTGTACCCCAAATGGGACTGCAGTTTAATTCTCTTGAGCACCATAACATTGGTGAAGGTCGATTTCCCTTCCAACTTTCTGGACATGTTGCATCGAATTGACTTTTTAAAAAAAAAAAAAAGTCCATATAAGGCTTATATTGTTTACCCTCTCCATACACAATTTTACTGCCCTTACCTTAACCAACTAACTTAAGAGAGTCCCTAAAATAGTAAAGTGGCTGCCTAAATTAAGATTTAGGAACTTGCAGATGCCCATCTTTCACCACCGAGAAGGCTCAATGTTTTCATCCACAAACAAAGCTGACAGGGGTTTATTCAAGATTATACCACCCCTATATACAGAACCATGCTTTCAATTGATTGCATTCACATTTAAACACCAATATCTCCAAGTGCAGGATTCAACAGTTAACTGAAATAACTGGAAACCAAGATAAATAAGTCTTCCTATAGCTATCTCCCTCCGCTCTAGATACAAGAGGTTAAGTTTTGTGAACTGGCTGTAATGTACACAAGGTAATGAGAAAGTAAATCTTCAGATTTTGCATGAATGGAATTTTGTTTTAACCTTACATATCTTTAATAGGCACCATTTTAACATTACATACTTTAAAAAATACATTACTGCACAAATATACGCCATTCTTTCACTGTATCATACCTGTAAATGTGGAAAAAAATTTACCTGAAGAAACTGAAGCCAGCGTTGCCACTACAGTAGATGCTGTGTTAAAAAAAAAAAAAATTCTAAATTGGTTTAAGAATTATATATCTTTCAGCATTTCAAGTATGGTAGGTTACATTTTGGAAAATACCTATTAGAAACACATTCAAAAAGTGAATAAAAGTTATATAAAGCAGAGCCTGTGCCTAATGAACTTCATAAGCATAAGTAGCTTGAGAGCAGATGTTATAGGAACAAAAACTTTAATGAAATCTGCTACTCAGATAATAAACATTGATTTAAATATCAACTCTTTATTATCCTAAATCTAAAAAAAAGTTAATCCACCACAGCTCTACACATTAACAAAAATGTAGATATTGTAATACAACAGTATAGGAAAAAGGATTGGTAGGTGCAGGTCTGGGTGCTCACATTATTCTGGAGGGTTTTAGTAGCCACAGGTTTTTTTGTCCTGCCACTGCCAAATACTGCTGATAAAGCAAAAATAAATTTGTTGCAATTAAGATCAAGACTGACCACTTCAGAACAGATACATTTGTTGTAGGAGAGGGACACCAGAGGCTCCATGCATAACGCCGTGCTTAGAAGTCGCACTATAATATGGTGTGCGGACAAAAGCAGAAATGTGCTTGCGCACAAACAAATCCAGATGCATAAATCCGTGCATTCGCCAATTACCACGTTCTTCTGCTCCGTAAATCCCAGTCAGTGTGAAAAGTAATGCACGTGCACACTGTCCCCCTCCCAGAATTACACCTATTTGAATATGCAAATAAATATAAATAGCCCTTAAGCTCAGCCTTCTGTGAAAAGACAATGACAAAAGCAGAAGGAAGAATAGAAGAATTTCAGCAAACACCAAGTGGAGGCAAGGAAAAATGTACTATTTGTTGGTTTAAACTGTGGTATAAACAAAAGGAAGTTGATCAAGGGACATAACATGTTGGAGAAACTCGAAAGCTCAAGTTGAAAGTCGCACAGTGCCTGAAATAATAAAAAAAAAAAAAAGTTGTCACATATCAGTCACCATGAAAACGCGAGTCGTAGCCCACTGTCCAAGTGTCATATGAAAGCTTATTAGGGTACAGATGAAAAAAAAAAAGTCACAGTGGGGGGGAAAAAAACAACGAAAGCACCTTTAATCTCTAAATTTCCACTTTAATCAGTTAGTTTATTTTGTCATTAAAGTAGATCATCATAAACTTAATCTTAAAATTGTTTAATTTACTCTTTTCTCAAATCCCATCGTAACTAAAGTAGCATGTTAAATGCTTGGTTTTGTATTTGATTTTCTGTGCTCTGTGTGTGAGAATCACTATGCGCTTCCAGGCTTTCGCTTCATCCGACAGGACACAGAATCCATTACATTCGTAATATTACAGCTCTCTGAATAATTAAAATACTGAGATGTATATGTAATATTTTCATGATGATAGGAGTTAAAGCATGTAATTAAATATGGAAACAGTCGCACAGTGATTGTTCATGTCTCACACAAGATGCCTGCTGCGCCATGTGCCACCTTCAGTAATACTTTATTATAGCAATACTGTCTTTCAAACATATTAACCCAGAATTTAAGTCCTTACTTTTCTTTCTCCAATCGCCACACAATTGGCTCTATAATAAATGTTAAGCCATCTTTAAGCTTAGAACACCAATTCTTCAACGCTTAAGGAACACTGAAATATCTTCGTAGTACATGTTAAATTATTCTATCCATCTATCCTTCCAGCGTCGTGCCAGCATCAGCAAGAATACAGCACGAGGTTGGAACAATCCGTGAAAGGAGTGCCAGCGACTTGCTAGCGCTGCGACACAGTGTCCTCACAGGTTTAATTATTAACAATATAGACTTAAATGAAGTTAAAGTTTTATCTGTGTAACATTTTGCTGCATTTCATCTTAAAAATGATAGTCATCATACATAAATAGCGCTTTATAAAGTGGCTCAGGATGTGCGATATTATAACTATCGCAAGTTTACAGTGAGGTAATTGTACTTAAGTACAAAGCATTCTACAAGGAGCAGTTGGACTGAAGGAGTGCATTTATAGTTCTTGGGATGAAACTGTTTCTGAACCGCGAGGTCAGTACAGGAAAGGCTCTGAAGCATTTGCTGTGTGAGAGCAGTTCAATAAACAGCATGGCTGAGGCAGCGTGGGCTAGATGCTGTATAACGATAATTCTTTCTGATCAGCTGCTGTACATCTGTGATTCCCCACTCAGATACAGTGATATAAATACTCTGAGTAGTGCAGTGAGAGTAATATGGAAAAAGATGATCCAATGTGGCAACCCCTAGCGGAAGCAGCTGAAAGAAGGTGCAATGAGAGTAACAATGCTAAAGCAACTATTGTATTTAGAATAGTTTGACCATTCTGTGGACCATTAATATTGTTAAAGGTTATTTAAAATCAGATGCATTAAACTAATAGGCGGTTAATTTCAGTGTATTTATAAAGCCGCTTCAAGGATGTGGATCTGAAAAAAAGGGTAACCACACAGGAACAGTAGCACTGCTTTGACGCTGGGTGCCGCCAGTCTGCAAAACCGAGCGCAGAACTTGCGTATGACAGGGTATGAGCTACCGTGGAAATGTGTATGGCTTTACGCCAAGTGTAGGTTTTATACATTGCAATTTGAATGTGGAAACGTTCTTACACAACATTTTTGTGCGTACGCACCGTTTATTCATGAGGCCCCAGTTCTCTGGCGTAGCATGAAATCAGGAGATTTTTTTCTATTTCTATTGGTCTATTTAATTATTTTACAATTCTGTAAAAAGTCATTAATTGTGTAGAACAAGTATGCCAAACTCTGTTCTCAGAGGGTTAAAATGGTTGCAGGTTCTTGTCCCTGTCACTTTCTCCATTAACAAATTAGTATTCAGTTGCATAGATGCCTAGAGTTTAAGTTGCATTTTAATTATTTTCTTTAACAAGCAGCCAAACCAATTAAATGCAAACCTCCCATGTGCATCACTGTGTCTTTCATCAATATTCATATCCAAGTATATGGGGGGAAGCCTGCTCTGAATGGCAATTTCAGAAAAAAGTAACCTGGTTTGAAAATGAGAGGCACAACGCTAAGAAGCCACAGAATTAAATAACTGCTTTCACGGACACTTAAATGGGAAATTAGTTGGAGTGAAAATAGTGGCCCTCAAGGTCTGTTTGAGACACCCAAGTGAGCTTGGCATCTGTTGGCTTGTTTTTAATTTCTTTATTGCTTAGCTACTGATTAAGGCAATAACAATTAAGCATGTCAACCATAACAAACAAGCAGCAGTAAATGGTTACAAATTAAGTAGTTCACTAACAAACCTGCAGCTTTCCCAAGGCTGTTGGTGGACTACCCTGGTGTAGAAGCAACCGCTCATTGAAGCAGAATGAAGACATTAGAACAACTTTGACAACAAGCCTTTCAGCCCAACAAAGCTCTCGAAAAAAAAAGTAGAGTTTAGGAAGTTCCTAAAGTCTTACTGTCTACCACACTATTTGGTAACTTATTCCAAGTGTCTTTTTGTGTAAAGAAAAGCTACCTAATGTTTGTGAAATGTTTCCCTTAAGTTTTTAACTGTCCCCATGTTCTTGATTAACTCATCTGAAAATAAGTCTCAATCCACTGCACCAATTCCCTTCATAATTTTAAACACTTCAAATCATGTCACCTCAATCTTTTGCTTAAACTGAAAGGGCTCATATCTTTAAAAATCTATTGTCATAATTCATTCCCTGTAGCCCTGGAATTAGCAATGTTAGAAAAGGTCCAGAGAAGAGCAAGTAAGCTAAGTCCTTTTTAATAATACATTTTATTTATATAGCACCTTTCCCATGCTCAAGGCACTTCAGAGCCTTAGAGAAAAAAAAAAAACAAAACAAAACAGAAAGGTATATGTAACAATGGATACAAATGTTTTCCTGAATAGAACAATGAAACAGATCAAGCATTAAATAGAATAAAAGACAATAAACCAGAGTAAAATACTAAATACTAAAAGAAAAACCTAACAAATAACCTAATTTGTTAAGTTTTCCTAAATAGACGAGTTTTAAGTTGATTTTTTTTTAAAGAATGAATGGAATTCAGCTGATCTGAATAATTCTGATTGTCATTCCAAAGTCTGGGAGATATGGAGCTGAAGGCCCTGTCACCCATAGAGTGCAAGTTAGTGTGAGGCACAACAATATTACCAGAATCGGAGGACCTTCGTAGGCAAACAGGAACATAGTGATTTAGAAGGTCACTGATGTAGTCCGGTGCAAGGCCATTTAAAGCTTTGTAGGTTATTAATATAATTTTATATTCAGTCCAGTGAAGGCAAAGTAGGATGGGTGTCATGTGCTCACTGTTGCTGGTTCGAGTAAGGACAGGGGCACTTGCCAGCAGTGAGATACAGTAATCGTGATAAAAGCATGGACAAGTTTCTCAGCATTAGAAAAGAAGAGGAATGAGTGAACATAGGATATGTTACGGAGCTGAAAGAAAGAAAACTTCTTAATGTGATTTATGTGGGCGAAATAAGGGAAGAATCAAAAATGACACCAAGGTTCCTTCTATCAGAAGGTCTGATAAGATCACTGACAAGAGTGACTGAAAAGGAGCACATTTTCTTTAGCGCTTTAGTGCCAATTTGCATGAGTTCAGTTTTGTTGCAATTTAATTTTAAAGAGTTCTACTCCATCCAGGTTTTAATTTCACTAAGTTGTGAACTGAGAAAACTCTGATGAAGTTGCACTTTTGAAATTGAACTGGAGTTGAGGGTCATCTGCATAAACATAACCCAGTCCATAGCTACGAATATGGCCATGGGGAAGCATATAAATACAGAAAAGCTGAGGGCTGAGCACTGTGGAACCCCTTGCGCTGAACCTGCTGTTAACCTGACTGACTGTTAACGGCGCCGCATCCGAGTGGCAGCCTTTCCAGCAGCTCCGTATATGACTTTATCTTTTTACCTTTTTATCTCTATTTTTCTCTATTTCATTGATCACTTCTACCACTTTTTTTTATGTGGAATTGCTCCCTGGACACTTTTACACATTTTTACTATTTGACATGGATTTTACACTCGAGAATCGCCTATTCAAGTAGTCAGCTTAAAGCACTGAGAAGAAATGCTTATGCGGTGTGGTTCCTTATTTACCTGACGAGGTAAGAAGACGATATCGGGCAGCCGAGCGCAAAGATAAAAATAAGATTAAATGAGACAACTTGAGAGAAAATGGCGTTATAAACCGCCGGTGCCTTCTGTGATCCTGGGAAATGTAAACTCACTACCAAATAAGATCGACGAACTGGCTGTGCTGGTGAAAAATGTCAGAACCTACAGAGAATGCAGCTTGCTGTGTTTTAGTGAAACGTGGTTAACGTCTATCATCCCAGATGCTAACGTGGAGCTACCCGGGTTTAGCACAGTTAGAGCGGACAGAGACGCAAGTACCTGTGGAAAGAAGAAAGGAGGAGGACTCGCTCTCTATGTCAATACAAAGTGGTGCAACTCAGGACATGCAAGCGTTAAAATCTCCACTTGCTGCAGGGTACATCGAACTGTTGGCCGTAAGTCTGCGCCCCTATTACTTGCCCAGAGAGTTTGGACACGTGATTGCTGTTATTGTTTACATCCCCCCTCAAGCGAACGCGGAGATGGCGAATGACATCATCCATTCCGCAGTTGCTAAGTTACAAACGCAGCACCCTGAGGCACTTGTGCTAATCGCTGGAGACTTTAACCATGTAACGCTGGACAAAACATTACCTGCCTTCTCCCAGTATGTGGATTGTAACACTCGGGAAACAGGACTATTGACCTACTATATGCAAGCGTTAAAGACGCATACAGCGCCACCCCACTGCCTGCGCTTGGGAAAGCAGATCATAACCTGGTTCTGCTTCAGCCTCAATACAAACCAAGAGTGAGGCGCTACCTACAACCACACGCTCATTCAGGAAGTGGTCCCTGAGGCAGAGCAGGCTCTGAGAGACTGCTTTGGAACTACAGACTGGGATATATTGCTGGGTCACATAGTGAGAACATTGAAGAGGCTGTTGAATGCACAACTGATTACATCAACTTCTGTATGGACATTGTAGTTCCAGTAAGAACAGTATGCTGCTATGCTAACAACAAGCCATGGATTACAAGTGACATCAAGGGCCTTTTGAACCAGAAGAAAAGGGCTTTTAAAGGTGGTGATAAGCATGAGCTGAAGTGCGTGCAGAAGGAACTCGAGTCCAGCTCAGGGCGTGAAAGAGCAGTACAGGAGAAAGCTGGAGCAGAAGTTGCAGAACAACAGCATGAAGGAAGTGTGGGATGGGATGAAGATTATCACTGGCTGCAGCTCAAGCGGGTGCCGCCATCGAGACAGACGTGGAGAGCAAACCAAATGAACAACTTCTTTAATAGGTTTGATCACAGTAACCCACTCTCACCTCGAGTACTGCATCCTCCAACCATCCTTCTGCTGATACCAGCATAGGTGAGACATCCCCACCCACAATTACAGCAGCCCAGGTGAGCAGAGAGCTGAAAAGACTTTGTGCCAGCAAAGCAGCGGGTCCAGATGGTGTATCGCCACGATTGCTGAAGGCCTGTGCGTTGGAACTGGGGAGTCCTCTACAGCGCATCTTCAACCTGAGCCTGGAACAGGGAGAGTCCCAAAGCTTTGGAAAACATCTTGTATCACTCCTGTCCCAAAGGTATCACGTCCTAGTGAGCTGAATGACTTCCGGCCTGTTGCTCTGACGTCACATCTGATGAAGACCATGGAGCGGCTGCTGCTTCACCACCTGAGGCCACAGGTCCGCCGCCCTCGACCCTCTGCAGTTCGCATACCAGGAGAAGGTGGGAGCGGAGGATGCCATCATCTATATGCTACACGATCCCTCTCCCACCTGGACAGAGGCAGTGGTGCTGTAAGAATTATGTTTTGGACTTCTCTAGCGCCTTCAACACCATCCAACCTCTGCTCCTTAGGGATAAGCTGACTGAGATGGGAGTAGATTCACACCTGTGGCATGGATTGTGGACTATCTTACAGACAGACCTCAATATGTGCGTCTTGGGAACTGCAGGTCTGACATTGTGTGCAGCAATACAGGGCACCGAGGGGACTGTACTTTCTCGGTCCTGTTCAATCTATATACATCAGACTTCCAATATGACTCGAGTCCTGCCACGTGCAAAAGTTCGCTGATGACACTGCTATTGTGGGCTGCATCAGGAGTGGGCAGGAGGAGGAGTACAGAAAGTTAATCAAAGACTTTGTTAAATGGTGCGACTCAAACCACTTACACCTTAACACCAGCAAGACCAAGGAGCTGGTGGTGGATTTTAGGAGGCCCAGGCCCCTCATGGACCCTGTGATCATCAGAGGTGACTGTGTGCAGAGGGTGCAGACCTATAAATATCTGGGAGTACAGCTGGATGACAAATTGGACTGGACTGCCAATACTGATGCTCTATGTAAGAAAGCTCAGAGCAGACTATACTTTCTGAGAAGGTTGGCATCCTTCAACATCTGCAGTAAGATGCTGCAGATGTTCTACCAGACGGTTGTGGCGAGTGCCCTCTTCTACGTGGTGGTGTGCTGGGGTGGCAGCATAAAGATGAAAGACGCCTCACGCCTGGACAAACTTGTTAAGAAGGCAGGCTCCATTGTAGGATTAAAGTTGGACAGTTTAACATCTGTGGCAGAGCGACGGGCACTAAGCAAACTCCTGTCAATCATGAAGAATCCACTGCATCCACTTAACAGTGTCATCTCCAGGCAGAGGAGTAGCTTCAGTGACAGACTTTTGTCACTGTCCTGCTCCACTGACAGACTGAGGAGATCGTTCCTCCCCACACTATGCGACTCTTCAATTCCACCCGGGAGTAAATGCTAACATTAATTTTATTTTAATTTTTTCATTTTATTACTATTTAATTTAATATTGTTTCTTGTATCAGTATACTGCTGCTGGATTATGTGAATTTCCCCTTGGGATTAATAAAGTATCTATCTATCTATCCAAGACTAACAAACTCTTGCCTATCAGTCAGATAGGATATGAACTACTGGAGGGCAGTGCCAGAGATACCCAGCATGTTCTCCATGCTGGAGAGTATAAAGTCATGTCTGACAGTGTCAAATGCTGCACTGAGGTCTCACAGAATTAATATGCTGGTTTGTCTGCTGCCATAAGCAAATCATTGGCTGCCTAAAGAGCAGTTTCCCAGCTATGCTTCACCCTCAAACCAGACAAACTGTTCCATCAAATTATTAGAGGTTAAGCAATTGGTGAGCTGAGAGGCTACAACATGCTCAAGAACTTTTGACAGAAAAAGTGAGAAATAGGCCGAAAATTATTAAGATCTTCACCATCATGACCAGACTAACATGGGGGTTACATAAGCGATTTTAAAAGTGGCTGGCACAAACTCAGTGTCAAGGGATGTATTGATTATTGTTCTAACAGTCGGGATTATGGCATGAAGGCAGGATTTAAGAAGTGTGGTGGGAATTGGGTTCCAATACAAGAGTAGTTGGCCTCATCTTACAAAGCAGGTCATTAACAAAAGAAGATGTGACTGCTGAGAATTTAAATAAGGAGCTGGATGGAGTGGGAAGACAGGGAAGGATATAAATGGATGATGGACTCGTTACTTGAATTATTTAGATCCTTAATTTTATTATGGAAAAATGGAGGAATTTTTCACAGATTTCAGCAGAGGAGGTAATTGGGCCAGATGCAGGTTGAAGTAATGTAACTACAGAGAACAAAACTTAGGTTGCCATGGCCACTTTCTATTATTCTGCCATAATGTGTGTTCTTGGCTGCAGTTAGTGCATCCCTGTTAGCCCCTTGATGGTCAGAGAAAGCCTGGATGTGAACAGTGAGGCCAGTTGTACACGACATTCTCTCAAGGCGTTGGTCAGCTGCTTTCATAGATTGTAGCTCTGAATTACACCATAGAGTTGAATGCTTAAAGGAAACCTCCTTATGTTTTAAAGGAGCTGTTTTATCGAGTGCTGAATGAAGGGCTGAGTTATAGTGGTCAACAAGAGACTATCTAGTGTTGATGAAATAGGGGAAGACAAAAAAGATCAAAAATGGATCCAGCAAGAACAGATCATTTTTTAATTTGGTGTTTACAGGTAAGAGGAGGGAGAGGTAATGAGACAGTGAAAAGCACTGCTTTATTGTCAGTGAGTCCCAAATCACTGCTGTAAGTGTTGTCGACAGATAATCCAGATGTACAGATCAGGTCCAGTATATGACATCAGAGTGGGTGGGAAAATCAACATGTTGCACCAAGTCAAAACAGTCCAGTAAGGATAGGAACTCATTTCTCAGTTTACATGTAGTTATGTCAATATGGATGTTGAAATCGCCAAGAATGACGACTCTGGGAAAGTGCACTTAAGTGGGTTAATAATTCAATTAGCTGAGAATAATAAAAGCATTGTATTTTAAGGGATGATGGACAAAAAGCGAGACAGGACCAAATTTTGTTATTATCTTAAAAGCCAGACACTCTAAAGACAATGGACCGTCAATGGGGGGATTCTTTTGATGTTTAACTTCGATTTACCAATTGCTGCGACTCCCCCGCCTTGTCTTGAGCTGTGAGGCTCCATGAAGTGAATGTATCCGGGTGGGGTCACCTCCGTGACAGATGTAAAATCATTTGGTTTTTGCCAATTTTCTGTTAAGCATAGCAAGTCAATGCTTGAGTATGCAATGAATTCCGATAGCATCAGTGCTTTGCGAGTAAGAAATATTGAGTTAAACAATGCAACATTAGCCGATGTGGGTTCGTTGTGCACAGATCCATGACCAGAGTTTATTTTAACATATTGCAGATTTGGCACAGTGACACTCCTATTTCCAAAGCCCTGAATAGGAAGGCATATTTCTGAGCAAATGCTGCCAGTGAACTTTTCACTCGTAAATGTAAATATTTAGGGTGCTGCACAACACCATTGTCTTAAGACATTACAGTCTGACCATTTGCTCTGGACAAACTGTTTAATATGAAGGAGTTTGTCATGAGAGTATTTTAGCATAGTAGAGAGCCATACTTATCTGATAGTAGTAGAAAAGCAGCACAGCAGAGGTGGCGAGATGGGAGGATGGGGTGGAGTACATGAGTGGCAAGCAGCAAAAAAAGCATAATAGGAGATATTACAAAATGCACATGAAGATACCAAAATTCTGAGGTTCTGACATATAGCCACATGTGTATTTTTGTAGACAGAACAAAACTGCACACAGTACTCCTGGTGAAGCCTCACCAGTGTGTTATAGTTTAAGCATAACCACATTGGACTTCTACTCCACACATTGTGCTAAATAACCTAACACCGTCTTCTCAATGGCTTTTGAACACTGTTGGGAAGTTGATAGGTTAGAGTCCACTGTGACTCTTAAATCCTGCTCATAAGGTATACTGGCGATTTTCAGATTGCCCATTGTGTATTCAAACCTAACATTTTTACTGCCTACATGTAATAATTTCCATTTAACTTCATCTGCCACAAATCTGCCCAAGCCTGTATGCTATCCAAGTTAATCTGTAATAACAGATTCCAAATTATCTGATAATTCACCTATCTAGGTATCAGCAGCAAACTTCACTAGATTGTTACCTATATTTTTATTTATATCATTCATATATATTCAAAATATTAGAAGCCCTAGAACTGACCCCTGTGGAACACCACTCTTATCAGCCTGTTCTAATAAGGTTCCTCGCACCATCACCCTCTGCTTCCTGTGTCTGAGCCAATTCTGCACGCTTCTAAAAACACTCTGAACTCCCATTTTTTTAGCTTGATGCCCAACCTCTCATTTAGCACCTTATCAAATGCTTTCTGAAAGTCAAGATAAATATATGCTCCACTTTGATCATATCCTTCTAGTGCCTCCTTAAAGAATTCCAGCATGTTTTTAAAACACAACCTCCCACTTCTGAACCCATACCGACTGTTTCAAAAAAACTTATGTTCTTGCCACGTGCTGCTCAATTTTATCCTTAATTCCTTCCATTAATCTTCATGTGATGCATATGTTAAGCTTACTGGCCTACAGATCCTGGGATCTGCCCTGTCACCCTTTTTATATAAAAAGGATGGTTTTTGCCACTTACCAGTCCTTCAGAATCTCTCCAGTGCACAGTGACTTCTTATAAATGTTTCAAGGGTTAATATACATACTCGTTAACATCCTTAAGAACTTGTGGGTACATATCTGGTCCTGGTGATTTGCTTGATTTCAGCCAATTTAATCTGAGCAGTACCTCTCCCTGTACAATTTCCAAATCACTCAGTACCTCCTTAGAATCCAGTTTTCCTCTGGGAGGTTATCCACTTCCTCACTTGTGAAGACCTCAGAAAAATGCAAGTTTAGGGCATCTGCTATTTCACAGTCTGCACCTTTTACTATCCCCGATGCACTTCACACTCCTCCTTTACTTTTTACTACTAAAAAACTAAAACAATCTCTTAGGGTCTTTTGCCTTATCTGCTATATTCCTCTCCAACTATCTTTTAGCCTACAAGATTTCCTCCTTAATGGTTGCTCTCATAATCTCATACGCTTTGCAAAACACTTTGCAGTCATTAGTCTTAAATGCCTTATAAAGCGGTTTCTCTCACACGTAAGCTTATCCCAAGTCTATCCTCCTTAGACTGTCGCCTTTACTCAAAATTTGCCCTACCAAAGTTAAGCTTAAAATTTTTGGTCTTTGCATCCACACTCTTACAAAAAACTGGGAATTGGTCACTTGACCCTAGTAGTTCAATCATCTCTAAAACCCTCAATTCTATCTTAATTACCAGAAAATACTAAATCCAGTCAAATTTCACCTTGTGTTGGTGCTTTGACATACTGCGTTAAACAGTTACAGATTTCTAAAAACCCCTAATCAAGTGCTCCTCTATCTTCAAGGTTATCCCAGATATTTGGATAATTTAGTCCACCATGATCATCTCCCTGTAAACTTGCTTTTTGATATTACTAAAAAAGAAGAGGTGTTGAAATTACTGTCAGAATTGGGTGGTCTATAAACACACATAAAATAAAACCTCTTTCACTAATGTATTCCAGGCAAAGCCACACGTCCTCACTAAGATGGAATTCATCGTCCAACTGAAGAGGACTTGCATTTAAATTGTTTGACAAACCTCACCTTTTCTGCTCTGTCTATCCTTGCTAAAACTACGTGTATCCCTCTGTTACACTCATCCCCATCTTAGCTATTTAGCCAGGTTTCCGTTATTGCTATATTATAATTATGCTCTGCTACATACAGCTCCAACTCTCTTACCTTATTTTTGACACTTCTAGCATTAAGACAAGCTATTTTTAATATGTTACTCCTATATTTAAATGTTGGATTAAAATTTACATTAGTACACATTATTTCTACACCGTTTGTTCCTCCACGTACAGATCTAAACCTGGCCTGTCCTAAACTCCCTGCCTCTCCACCCACCCCATTCCCTTGTTTAAACAAACCGACTATCCTACTCATATGCTTCCCCAATACATTGGTGCCCCTCCTTTTCAGATGTAACCCGTTACGGCAGAACAGGTCCCATCTGTTCTAAAAGGAGTCCCAATGCCCCATAAACCATACCCTTCTACCCTGCATCAACATTTGAGCCATGTGTTAAGACTTCTAATCTCCTCAATTTTACCAGGACTGGCATATGACAGAGTCAGAACTTAAGACTACCTTCTAAGTTCCTCTACTCAGCCAGGTACCTAACTCTGAATTTGGACCACAGAACTTCTAGACTACCCTTATGTATGTCATTTGTTCCAACATGGACAACTGCATCCACTCCCGCTCTGGCCAAGAGCCTATCCACCCTTCCAGGGTGTTCCCCACCTGTGCAAGATTATCTCTGGAACACACCTGCATTTCAATCCCGCTAAAGATTGGAGTTCCCCAACTATCGCTACTTCTTTCTGGGATCCGATTCTGAGGGGGCCTGTCGGGGCTCCTCATTCCCAACTACCACCTCAGAATCAGAGACACTGTACAGCTCCTCAAGGACCTGATAACGTTTTGACACAAATTCTGGGAATGATGCCCCTGGTTGTTGTGCCCCCACCTTTTTCCACCTGTCTAGTCTGTAATCTACTCCCGCACCACCTTAGGGGTGCACACTCTCTCTAAAAGACACCTGGGTCAGGTCAGCCAATTCAACAATGCAGGCCAGCCATCTCCTCCTCCAGTTCAGTAACCCTGTGCTCAAGGTGCTGTATCAGTTGGCATCTCCTGCAGATGTAGCCCACACAGACAGCTGGCTCCTCCAAGCCATCATCTAAGAAGTCCAACACCCAAAAGGACTTGCATTACACTGGCCTCATTATTAAAATTTGATTCAGAATTAGTAATTAGGATTTTTTTTCTTTAAAATTAACTAAAATGGCAACAAGAACTGCTACAGCTATTTTATACCTTCTGTCCCCTTAAGCTCCTGTATTGTTCTCCCTCTCAGCTGCCTGCGGTTTGTCCTTCTAGGAGGTTTAACTTTACTTTCCTGTCTGTTCTCCTAAGTTTGATCCTCATTCCTTACTTAAAAGCTTCCCACTCGGAAATGTTCGTATTCCCCCTTAATAAACCCTTATGCGGTCGTCTGCTGAACTGTTCTACCTCTTGATCACCAAGAACTGTTCAGTCTAAAACAAGCAAATAAAACTTGCTTAGTGTATATTGGCAGCTAGTTAATTTCTTATTTCATCTGCTCCTACAGCCCCTTGTGCTTGACTGGGTGTCTTAAAGCTGCCGCTGAGCCTTCCCCTTTATTGCTTTGAAGTCAGCTGCATTCCGTAAACTAAGGAATTACTGTTATGGCCCAGTTATTTACTTATGGATGCCAATATCAGTTACTGCTGCTTTCTACCCTGCCTCCTCCATGCTAGTTCTAATACAGATAAGTATTGGTACAAGTATAGGTACAAGAACCTCCCCCAATACCCTGTTCCTTTTGCTATAAAAGAAAAATATTTTTTTTTTAATTCCCCACACGTTTCTTTAGCAGCAACCAAAACCTTTTAGAGCAATTTTTTTTTTTTTTAAACAAACACCACTGTAAACAGCAAGAACTCAATGTGATGTACTTTAGTTTGTGATATTTTCCAGGTTAACTTTCTACAGAGGGCTTTAGACCTACCTCTACAACGTAGATTTGTTATACAAGTACCTTTTGTGAAGGGGTTTGATATTTGGACTTCAGTCTTCACACATTATACACTACATGTCAAAATTGTTTAAGTACTATAGCAAAGGTTTTTTTTTAGGTATTTGTTCAACATTTCTTGCATTTCTCGTATTTCCTGTCATCCTACATTTACAGATTGTTGTAGACACAGAAAACATGAAATGCAGATATTCCAAATAATATATTATTTACCCTATACAACTCCATGCACCTTATACCGAAAAACTAGACTTGGGCTGGAAGACTTGTTTGCTTGAGTTGACTGCGGCGGTGAGAGACACTAGAGATTCGAAGGAATTTAAGATTAAAGAGTTTCTTCTTAGGATTCAGGGTTTCTAGTGTTAACTGAACACTGTTGTAACACAGTGTATTGGATAGGATTTTACAGTGTAGAAGTAATCATGAAGTTTAGTGTTTTATTTCTCTTTACAAGTTGCTTTTTAAAAGAATATTTTGGATAATAAGTGCATTCATTGAACTGTGACCTTTACTATTTTACTTGAACTGTGACCTTTACTATTTTACTTGAACTGTGACCTTTACTATTTTACTTGAACTTTAGGTTTATGTAAAAGCAGTAATTTTAACCTCAAAGAGGAAGTGTTAGTAGCCAACAGAAGACAAGCTTACAAAGGAAAATGAGCTGTACTTCTACAGAATAGAATGATTTAGAGAAAAATCAAAACCTTAAGCAGCCAAATTTTTCCTAGACTTTCCACTTGCTTAAGAGTGAGATACTTGACCATTACACATGCGAGCCTGGTCTGTCAGAGGACACTAGACAGACAGAGGGCTAGGGTGTTCACCTTGGCCCTTAACACTAGAAAACCTAAACGCTGCAAACAGCCTACTATCCCATCCCCCTGCAAAATAACCACACCCCACCCTGCCAATGCAGCTGAAGTTCTCCCAGCTCAAGTCTGCTTATCTGGGTGTGAGGGGTCTTGAATTGTATAGAGTACATCTTTGGAAAACGTACATTTCATGTGTGTTCTGCATCTACAATGATCTGGGCAAATGTAGGATAATAGGAAATGCAAGGCAAGAAATAAAAACAACTGGAACAATGTTTTCATGTTATAGCAAAAATTTGTGTAAAGACTAAAGTCCAAATATCAAACACTTTTACAAAAGGTATAAACAAGTACGCCTTTATTCAAGAATATAACCAAAGAAATTATTCAATTTACATGTTGCTGTCAGTATGTAAACACTGAAGTCCTTTTATCAATTGCATGGATGGGTTAGAGGCAAGAATGACTGCTTCTACAGTAAATCAAGAGGTTGTGGGTCCGAACCCAGATCTCTGCATTTTCTGTTTTGAGTAGTGACTGCTATAAAAAGATAAAAAACCATTTGATTTGAGTCTGACACCCATTGTAAATTTTTGCTGGTTGTAAAAGTTTGTTTTTTCTCTGTCACATTCACATGGTACAACGAACTTGCTCCTCCCACTCTGTGGATGGCGTTTATTTCCATTCTTTTCACAAGAGCAGCAATGGCCACAGTTGGTGCTGTGGTCGATGCCTGCTCAGAACTATTTGTTGTGACCACTATCAGTAAGTGGCACTTGCATTTTGACGACAAAGTGACTCTTGCAGAAAATGTAAAAAAAAAAATTTTTTTTTTTTAAATATACAAGTAGCAAAACTTACTTGTGAAAAGAATGGAGATAAACTCCAACTCAGAGAGGGAGTGTCAAGTTTGATGTACCATGTGAACACGGCTGAGAGGAAATAAAAAAAACAACACCTTTTACAAGAGGCAAAAATGTATAGGTATTATACTCAAATCAAATGTGTGTGTTATGTAATAGCAGCTCACTAATCAAAACGGATTGAACCTGCAACCTCTTGATTTATAAGGATTCATTCTCACCTCTAACCTACCCATGCAATGTGATAAATGGACTTTGGTGTTTACATATGGAGAGCAACATGTAAATTGAATAAGGCATACTTGTTTTGTTATACCTTTTGTGAAAGTGTTTGATATTTGGACTTCAGTCTTCGTATTTTTACTAACACATGAAGAAAAATTCTGTTTGTGTTTTCAACATTTCTTGCCTCGCATCTCGTATTATCCTACATTTACCCAGATTGTGTTAGACACAGAAAACATATGAAATGCATGTCTCTCTAATATTATTTACCCTATACAATTCAATGCACCTCTCACCCAGATAAGTAGACTTGAGCTGGGTGAACTTCAGCTGTGTTGGTAGCAGGGGATGGAATAGCAGGCTGCTTGTGCTGATCGACACATTTGCAAAGTGACGATGGAGAGGCGAAAAGGAATTTAAGGTGGACTGGGATTATGACTTTTTCGTAGGCTTCAGGGATTCTAGTGTTAAAAGCTTTGAAATGTTCAAGTATTGTGAGGAAAGAAGATAACTAGAAAGAATACAAATCACCAAGGCCACCTATGGTGTGATACTAGTTTCTTAAGAGACTGATCACCACACAGATTAGGTACATCCTATAGCATTACCCCATCACACCTGAAATAACCAGGTTGGGTCACAGACATTTAACAATGTTAAATTTACTGTGCTGAAAGCAAATAGTAGACTATAATGTCTGATTAAACATTTATTGAATGCTACTAGTTTTTGCCTTTTTGCTGTCTCCCCATCTCTGGTATAGAATTAAAATAACTTGTTTAGTATACAACCACATTCCTGAAGTAACATTCTCCATTTAAAAAAAAAAAAAAAAGTGTTTAAAGCATACTTGCTTAAAAATGAATGATATCTACCAGACTTTGCTGGTTACATAATCCTGCCAGACTTCTACACAGAGCATCAGGATTACATACACACATACATACAATATATATATTTTCTAGCCAAATACCCACACTTCGCAGCGGAGAAGTAGTGTGTTGAAGTTATGAAAAAAGAAACATTTTAAAAATAACGTAACATGATTGTCAATGTAATTGTTTTGTGACTGTTATGAGTGTTGCCATCATCAAGGATTTGATTATCATTATTTCTTTCAATCAGGTTCGTACTTGGAGGATGGGTTGTGTTCAAGTTACATTCCGTGTTTGTCAGCCCTTGTAAAGATAACAGGTTTAATTCATCAAAGTGTTCACTACCCAAATCAGTACTTGCGAATCTAAGATGTTTAACAGGCATTCCCAGTATTAAGTTGTGGATTTGCCTGTGAGTATTTAGCGACAGTGTGTCTATTAACTTGTGGATTCTGCAAGTATTTGGCGGCAGCGTCACAAAATTGTTTCCGTCTAGCTGCATCAGAAAATGTAGCACGACGTCTGACATGCCTCCTTTTTACTGTTTTCTAACCGCTTGGATTGCTGCCGACGGACGGCCTTATATGGGCAGGCAGTCAATTATGTGGGAGGCGTGGCGATGCAACTCCGCCTCACACGGTGACCGAGCTGCAGGCCATGGACATAAATATGTACTTAAGTAGTATTCAGTTATGACCGTTACGCATAGAATTTTGAAATGAAACATGCTTAACTTTCAGATAGATCAAGAGATATATAGTTAAAACTATAAAAGCTAAAAACCACCAAAAAAAGTTAACCTCTATTTAAATTAGGCAAACACTATGCATGAGAGCAAACCATTTCCTACCCCTCTATTTAAAACACATTGTAGGTTACTTGCCTTTTTTACACTTTTCTCCTGAAGAATCTAGCTCTGCATCAGATGGACAAACACATGTATATTTTGGAGAATGAGCATTTATCTGGGGGGCAGGTAAACACAAGAATTCACATCCTCCATTGAAAGCCTTCTCATTACACCAGTTTTTCCCTTAAGAAACAAAACACAGTTGCTTAATATAACCACATGCTTAACAGACATTTCATTTGAGTGCTTCAATATATTGTTTTAAAATTAAAAAAAAAATTTACCTTGATACACTTAAATCTAAACATTTAAGACAACAGGACAAAACAATTGACTACCCTGTTTATTTTTGTCAGATAGGTGTAACGGTTTAATAAGTCAATGGTTCATACATGGGATTTGGAAAATTCATCTTTTTGGACAGTATGATGGCCAGGGGTAATAAAAGCATCCCACTTATTATTTTCAGGCTGCATTTTCAAAGCTTAATTGCTTAAAATATGACTATGTAAACTTTGAACATAAGCTAATTGCAACGGTGTTTTTAAATGCTTTAATAACCCTTAGTTATTCTGGATTAAGGAGTTATACCACATGCACTTCAGAACAATGAATCAACCTGAAGATAACCATGTTTGGGCCAAGCCAGTACTTGGATGGAAGATCAACCAGGAAAAGCATGGGTTGCTGCTGGATGCTGCGGATGTTGGCATGGCCAGCAGGGGGCACCTACACCAGAGTCGGAATGTGGATTCCAATGCCCCAGGGCAGGGACGGGAACACCCCTGTCAAAATAGCACTGTCCTTTGGATGAGCCGTAAAACAGAGGTTCTGACTCTGTGGTCAGACAAGGGAGTCTTACAGAGTAGGGTGTATCCTGATGTCCTGTCTAAACAGCCCATCATGACCTTGTCATTCTGGCCCACTAATCATCCAGTTTCTAATTGGGGAACTCTCTCTCATCCTTCGTCACCCAACAGGTAATATGTGGAGAGCGTACTGGCACAAAATGGCTCCCGTTGCAACATCCAGGTGGATGCTACACACTGGTGGTTGTTTTAGTGACTTCCCACTTACTATGTATGTAAAGTGCTTTGAGTAGTGAGAAAAGCACTACACAAATTAAAAAAAAAATTAAAGCATCCCTAGTAGAACACTTTAATGTAATGTTGCAAATGTTACAAACAGCATGACAGGAGAATATCTAGACTTCCATCCTAAATGGTCTTTCAGGATTCCGGTCTGATGAAATCTGGATTAAGTTGGCCATTCAAGCCAAAACGCTTCATTTGGAGGAAAGCAGGAGGGTCTGGAATCCACTGAAAGATGAAAGTACACAGAGATCCTTGAATGAACCATACTCTGCAGTGCTCAAGACCCTCAGGTTGGGGTGATGCTCTAGCTTCCAACACAAAACTGATACAAAACCAAGGCAATGTAGGGGTGACTTCAGGACAAGTGTCTGTGACCAGCACAGGCAGTACCTGGGAGTTGAACCATATTGAATATCTCTGGAGATAAGTATATTCACACCAGCTATTCATCCTGACTGAGCTTGAGAGGCTCTGCAGATAACAGCTGAAGATCCACAAAAGCATGTGTAGCAAACTTTAGAGTCAAAGCCAAGATAACAGAAGGATGTTCACACTGCCAAAAGTGCTTCAAAGTACAGATTAAAGGGTCTCCGTACTTCTGTACATACAGTATGATTCTCTAATACATTTAACAAGTGTAAAGACTTGTTTTGGCTTTTTGATTACCATGAATTTTCTTTTTTTTGTTTTAATTTTATAGTATGGCTATATCACAATGTAGAAAAGTGAACTAATTTGAATAGTTCCTGATTTCACTCAATATGAGCTACCAAAAGTAGTGCCTCCATTATAATTATTTTCAACATTAGTTCACAAACATGAGAGGTGGTCAGCACTTTGTGAAAAGCAGAGCAAAATGAGCACAGAATGGATGGCTGCTATCAGTATGCTTTTTTAATTTGAGATATTCCCCTCTGTTCTTGTCACAGGGCACCATTATTGCACCTACTAGATAGCCAATTGTACACAGGATTCCAGCTGCCTCAAGGAAAAAGTTACTATTTTCTTAATCTCAATAGACTTCTGTACACCTTACTATCTGATTAAATCACATGTCAGCTACAGTTTATAACCTTGGTCATTGGGGTATAGCAGGTCCACAGCTCGCTTAGTAAAGGCCATTTTTTTAAATAAATAATCACCGCTCTCGCGGTGGCTTAGCGAGAGGGCGTTGGGCCATAGCAAGCCATGGGGCTATCTGCGGTGTGGGCGTTTCTCACCAAGTGCACAGGTGAGGAACTGCCCACATCCGTGATTGTTCCCGTGGCTAATGTGCTGCAGCTGCTATGGCCCCTCGCTGTATAAAAGAAGCGCGAGGTGTTTGGGAAGTGGAAGAGGATCTGAAAAGAACGAGAAAAAGAAATATCAGAGAAAGAAATAATGGAGATTGTACCAGGAAGCACATGAGGAGAGAGTGCGTGCAAGACGGTGCAGGAGAGTGAGCGAGAGAATGCTTGCAGGCAGCTGAAGGCAGCCTGGGTATTTGGCCAACACCTGGTCGTAGGGAATTCCCAAGTCGCTGTCCGGAGGAGCCGACCGGAGCCAAGGATCGGTAAGGCAACTGACAGCAGAGGCAGGCACAAAGGTCAGCTGCAGAGAGAGAGCGCGCGTCTCCCTTGTTGTGGGGCCCAGTTTGGTGAAGCAGGAGATACGCTAGTTTAAAAAGAAGGCACCGGGCTTGTTTATAGACTGTTTCCTGTTGGATGTTTTAACCTCGTTTTAAAGGATTGTTTTTTTTGTGTATTGCTTTTTAACCTCCACATTTCTTTTATGGGATTATTTATTTAATGAAGAAGTTTGAAGCACTGCACTTTATTTGAACACTGTTTTTGATTGACTCTTTAATAAAAGCACTTCTACACTTTTTGTGCCATCCCCTTGCTCAAATGTTGTCTCACTGTTTAGCTCATCTCGGTGACATTATTGACGGTGTTGGATTGAAGGGCTCCTAAACAGCGATAGGAGCGTGGAGCTGAACCCACATCGTCACAGTCATACAGGTGTTATTAACAAAATCTGATCGAAATGCTGGATGTATGAAGACACTATTACAAATTTAATTCAAGGTCAGTCAGCATATCAAAGTAGTACTTAAAGATGCAAGATCCTTTAGTGAGCAGAGAGGCCTTGCTATAAAGCACAATCAAAGCCAACTGCATCTTAACATCTAATTAATGGCTGGGTAATTTAGAATGTTCAGAGTAAAGGTGGCCCACAATGAAGTTTAGCCATTGCATTTTCACAAAAAGGTGCAAGTATAACAAAACCAGTGCATTTTTATTGAAGAACAAAACTTAATAAAAAGAAGTTGGCTTAGGGTAAGCTGCGGACTTAACTACTTGGTTGGTGAAGCGGTAAGAGTTACTATTAATCAAGAGGTCGCTGGTTAATTCCCAGGTCCATCAATAATCATTTTGTGCAGTGAGCTGCTATTACTATTATATAATAAAAACATATATTTGATTTGAATTTGTAACGGCCAGTGTAAATGCATGATACTTGTAAAGGTTAGTATCCCCACCCCCCAATTTTTATTCTATCAGTCACATTCACGCTGCAACCATGTATACAGCTTGGAACAGACCCTCTGTACTATTTTTTTTCCTTTGCATGCGCCAAAATGTGAAAATTGGGCAAGATCGGGGGTTGGGTGGGGAACAAATGTGGTCAGTGACTACAACTGTATGAAGTTATTCAAATGAAAAATGAATAATATGAATACGGTTGCATCAGTGCTACAATGTTTTCTGAAAATGTACTATATAGGTCATAATGAATTATACATACACACATACATTTTTTTTTGTCAGTGTGGCCTTTACATAATGAACCATAAGGTGCTAAATAAAAAAATTCAAGTGACAATGAGATACTAAGGCGGCATGATTCACCAGCGTTTGTGTGTCAGCTTTTAATCCTCTAGATCAGAGAATTTCCAGTTCCTTGGTCTCAAAACACCACTCGCATCCAGTTATTCTCAGTTTCCAATAAAACCTGAGATCGTCAGATCGGGGTGGTGTTGTTTAGGGGATTGTAGCGGGAACGTGACATAGAATAAAAAGGGGGCCAGCTAACATTTACAAGTACCACACATTCACACCAGCTGTTAGATTCATATAAAATATTATGTAACATTGTAATGAAAATAGCAGCTCACTATTCAAAACGACAATTGGTGGACCCAGGAATTGAACGAATGAGCAACCTCTTGATTACAAGTCTGCAATTCTTAATTCTACACCACCCAAGCAGTCATGTAAGCAGCTTACCCTAAAACAACTTTTTCTTCGGTTATATTCTTGAATAAAAGTGCACTTGTTTTGTTATACTTGCACCTTTTGTGAAAGTGTTTGAAATTTGGACTTCAGCCTTCACACATACACTTGTCAAAATTTTGTCAACTACTAAAATATGAAAAACTTGTTTTAGTGATGCATTTACATAGATTGATGACACGGAACACACATGAAATGTATATATCCCAAATGACGGTATATTTACCCTCTAATATTTTAGGCACCTCACTACCAGATAATACTACTTGAGCACTGAGAATCTTTGTGGCCTGAGTCCTGCGAGACGAAAGAATGGACACCGAGTGTCTCGCGATGATGTAGAACAGGGGTGCCCACACTTTCGGCTTGCGAGTTACTTTTAAAATGACCAGGTCAAAATGATCTACCTACATTAAAAAAAAAAAAAAAAGGATATACATATATTATACTTTATACATAAAATATATGTTCTTGTACCTTACATAACTGAATAACCATTATGGCACAATAACAGTTAAATTCATTTATGGTCACTACAGTATTTGGATTTAATAATCTTCATGTGGGAAAAAGCAGACTCGCATAAATAAGTAGAGCCGAATAATCCAGTCAAGGAGGTAGCACATTTCCTCATGTTTGGGTACTTTTCCTCTGAGTAAGTTCCAAAACTGTCCATGATTCCCATACTTCAGCTGAATGTCATCATGTAGTGTCAAAATCTCATCCTCCACTGTAGACGGGTTTTAGGTGAAACAGTGTTGCAATTTCTGATGCGAGTGAATCACCCTCAACGTCTTAAGTAAAGCAAAGACTTGAAAACATCTGTCAAAGTCTGACAGACAATTTTCAATCTGCTCTGTGTAGTGTATGCTGTCAAGTTGCGCACACGCCTTCCATTGCATCTCCAGCACTGATGCGAGGTTTTGGATGTTCCCCAAATCAAGGCGCTGAAAAATGACTGCTGTCTAATTAACTGCAATTTTAGTTCCCTCTCCTTTCTCTTTCTCAGATTGCTTTTCGGAAGGAAGTCAGTTTGAGTTTTTATGAACTGTTCGAAAGTGCCTTTCCACATTTTCCTTCTTTGGAATAGCAATGATAGATCAGACAAAATGCACTTTGACTGTGACATTGTGAGAAAAAAAACCCTCTTCCAATTCCACATCCAGCCCATACCCTCCCCAAACAATTTTTTTTTATATATATATATATATATATATATATATATATATATATATATATATATATATATATATATATATATATATATATATATATATATATATATATATATATATATATATATAAATAAAAGAGTTTTGCAGTAGCTTGCGTGTTTGATCATGCGTGCGGGATGAACAATGTGTTAGAAGAGATCTCAGACTGGCCACACAGTATGTTAATCAAGTGGCAAATGCCATAGGGAGGATATGATGCACTAACGTTTTGAATTAAACGCAATCTACCCGCACTAACTGAACGCCGCATTTGGCACCCCTCATGTAGAACATGATTCTTTCAAAACATGCCCTACTCACAAACAATATCAAAGAGGTTTGATAGGCTTTGAAGTTTAAGTCAGAGAACTTCAAACACGTGGTTTACCTCACATGCATTTATTGGTTACTTTGCAAAAAAAAATTAACTGATGATGTAGATCGTTTTGTCTGTGCTAAAATTCCAAACAGAGAAACCTATCCTGAATTATGGTACAAAGTCATTAAACACACGTCTCACTGATCTCATTTAAAAGATTCAGCATAATGGGACTCCAAAGATTCCAAATATTGTTTTTACTTAAGTTCTGAAATAAAAGTGAAACTAATGAAATAGCAACAATGGTGTGGTTTATGGGGTGAGGAAGCCCCCTAGTTATGTTAAATTAAATCTCATCATGCATCTTTGTATACTTTAATGAAAAGACCGATCAGAAGCATCTAATTGTTGCTGCAATCACACTCTTGAAGTTCAAACAACCAGGGACAAACAGGGTTCTGCAGTGGGACACCCAAGATCAAATTGGTTTGATTCTTACAAATGAGAATTTAAAAAAAAAAAAAATCACCCATAAAACAGGCAAAAGCTTGTTTGCATTTCCTTTCCAACTTATTATGCCATACTATTAAGTATGTCTGTGAAGATTCTCAGTCATCCAGGTAAAATTATCTGGTAGTTGAACCATGGAATGGATGGAAGGGAAGACAGGCTCATGCCATCTCTGAAATTTCCAACAGGATACTGGGGTAATTATACCCACATAGAATATATTCCAGTAGCATTACATTTTAATGTTTTTGGTTTACCCCTTCCTAACACAGATTTAAATGAGAAAGTGCACTTGGCTTTCCCTCACATGGCTCCAACAGGACTAACCGAAAATAGAGCAAGAAACATTAATACCACTGCTGAATTGATGAAAACCACCACTACAGGGCTAATATTGCAGCAGCACAAAGATCAACTTGCACTTGCGCATACACATGCATTTATATACACAATATTCCGTCATATGAAAAAGTACGGGAAACCCTTTTAATTGTTTGGATATTTGTTTATCATTGGCTGACCTTTCAAAGTAGCAACTTCCTTTTAATATATGACATGCCTTATGGAAACAGTAGTATTTCAGCAGTGACATTAAGGTAATTGGATTAACAGAATATATGCAATATGCATCATAAAATTAGATATGCATAAATTTGGGCACCCCAACAGAGATATTACAGCAATACTTAGTTGAGCATCCTTTTGAAAATATAACAGCCTCTAGATACCTCCTATAGGCTTTGATGAGTGTCCAGATTCTGGATGAGACATTTTTGACCATTCTTCCATACAAAATTTCTCCAGTACAGTTAAATTTGATGGCTGCCGAGCATGGACAGCCTGCTTAATGTCATCCCATAGATTTTCGATGATATTCAAGTCAGGGGACTGACAGCCATTCCAGAACACTGTACTTCTCCCTCTGCATGAATGCCTTTGTAGAATTCGAACTGGGTTTTGGGTCATTGTCTTGTTGGAATATCTAGCTCCTGCTTAACTTCAACTTTGTGACTGATGCTTGAAAATAATCCTGAAGAATTTGTTGATATTGGGTTGAATTCATCCGACCCTCGACTTTAACAAGAGCCCCAGTCCCTGAACTAGCCACACAGCATGATGGAACCTCCAAAATTCGACAGTAGGTAGCAGGTGTTTTTCTTGGAATGCGGTGCTGTTTTTCCGCCATGAAAAAAAGTGCTTTTTGTTATGACCAAATAACTCAATTCTTGTCTCATCAGTCCAAAGCACTTTGTTCCAAAATGAATCTGGCTTATCTAAATGACCATTTGCATACAACAAGCAACTGTTTGTGGCACGAGTGCAGAAAGGGCTTCTTTCTCATCACCCTGCCATACAGATGTTTTTTGTGTAGAGTGTGCTGAACTGTGGAACGATGTACAGATACACCATCTGCAGCAAGATGTTCGTGCAGGTCTTTGGAGGTGATCTGTGGGTTGTCTGTAACCATTCTAGCAATCCTGCGCAGATGCTGCTCCTGTATTTTTCTTGGCCTGCCAGACCTGGGTTTAACAGCAACTGTGCCTGTGGCCTTCCATTTCCTGATTACATTCCTTACAGTTGAAACTGACAGTTTAAACCCGAGTTAGATTTTTGTAGCCTTCCCCTAAACCATGATACTGAACAATCTTGGCTTTCAGATCTTTTGAGAGTTGCTTTGAGGATGCCATGCTGTCACTCTTCAGAGGAGAGTCAAATGGAAGCACAATTTGCAATTGACCACCTTAAATACCTTTTCTCATGATTGGACACCCATCTATGAAGTTCAAGGCTTAATGAACTAATCCAACCAATTTGCTGTTGCAAGTAATCAGTATTGAGCAGTTACATGCATTCAAATCAGCAAAATTACAAGGGGATCCAAATTTTTGCACAACCATTTTTCCACATTTAAATTTCATACAACTAAATACTTCTTCACTAAAAATCTGTTCTGAAAACACCCCAGTACTCAGATGTTCCTAGGAAAAGACAGACATACCATGGTTACCTTTTTTTGTTGAAAGTAGAGTAATTATGCAGGCTTATAGGGGTTCCCAAACTTTTTCAGATGACTGTATACACTAAATATATTCACACAAGATTACAAGTCATTAATTCACTTATACTGTATACAATAAAATTCTTTAGTCATTATCCCATAAATGTTGTACAAGTCCAGATTTATGAATTAAAATTTTCCCCATTTACAAAGGTTCACGGAGAACACAGAAGAAAAAACCCTACCTTACTTTGGAGCTAAAGGTTTATTTATTTAATTTTTTTTAATTTCCACAAAGCTTGTTTGGAGAAAGTGAAAAGCAGTAAGACTACTAAACAGTACATTTCTATCCAGTGGTATTTTAAACTTTAATCTGTTACACTAGATTAGAGGTGTGCTAAAAGCTGCAAATTTGGTTTGACAATTTTATTGTAGTTAGTATATGGAAGACTTTGTGCTGGTACATAACACTGCATACTTGGATCTGACAGTCATATGTCTAATACTTTAAGTTACAGCACTCTACCACTTACTCGTACAAAATATTTTAGACTTGAGGGAACAGTTGAACAAGGATTGGCCATAAATAACTTTTTTCTGAAATACAGCATGTCATAGAAGTTGAGTAATGAAGCAGAACTTTGATCCTTTTGCATTTTGACACTGCATCTTTAATCACATTTATATGATAGATGGTCTTTCAGGCACTGGAACTATAACTTAACTAGTATTTGCTACCCTTGACTTTGTGAAAGCATTAAGTCCTATTCATACGTACAATGCAAGCTTCAGTTACACATCCCAAAATTGTTTTACTGTATTTCTGATGCACTCTTATATGTCACAAGTGTGCGGTCGTTGCAACCATTACAAGACCTATAAGCATAGTATTTCAAGTAACAGTTCTTTCGTGAACAAGTCAGACAAAAAGTAACAAAGTAGAAATTGCCTATTCAGTTTACTTTCTTTAAACACCATACACAATTTTAGCAGCTGACAACCTTGCTTAGATTTAGGGAGGACGAACAATTACATTTTGCTAAAGAAGTCATGCACACACTTTGCCTACAAAGCCTGATTCAAGTTTAGCCCTGAAATTAGATATTTTGACACAGAAAATTCCATAGTAAAAACAGAATAAGCATTTTGTAAATCCTTTAATGAATATTTAACTCAAACATAACATTTTCACCTATAACTAACCAACTTCTCTCACAAATGGAAGTACTCAGTTTCTTGATACAAACCTGGAAATTGTATTAATTCGTGATACGCAATAATGTCTTGCGGCTCATTTAAGTTGGTTTTAAGAGGCTTCACATCTCCTCCTGTAAACTTGTTTGCTCCATAGATAGCTTCATTTTCTCCATCAGTCCAAAAAACACGATCCTGAAAATATTCAGTACACAATTTCAACCACACATTGGACAATTTATAAAACATCACAGTTTTCACAAATTCAAACCTCTCAAACATTTTCTATAAATAAACTGTATTCATAGTATTTTCATTTTTTGCAAGTGTCCTCATGTCTTTCCTAATCTAGCCCTTTCTACTCTTTTCAAACTAAAACAGTCATTGTGAAATTGGCACTGACAAAATAAATATAAAATTTAAAGATCCACGGTTTATATCCCAGATTTCTATTTTAATCCAGATATTCACACACACTTGGCTCATCACCCATTTGAAGTAGACATACATTCAGTTTTTTTTTTTTAAACATAAAACACACTTTATTTTGCTCCGTTTTATACTCGCTCCCATGCCACTTATTTGTCTGTTAACATTCCTGCTAAAAATTTAAATCAAAGCCCTTCTAGTTCAAATGCAGCCCATCATGATTATACAGATCCATTTATTCCAGAAAGTACATTAAATGTCTCAAACCTATGCTCACGAATCCTACACCAAAATATGGACCCCATGTTAAGACATATCATGTGGTTTATGCGGACTGGTATAAGGCTCAAGCAGAAGTTCTGTTAAAGTGGTAATCCCCATTTGCTCCTCCACTTAACTCTTTAAAATTTAGATTGTAGAACTTTCAGGCTACCCTTAGGTCATTTGTTATGAGGTATATAATAACTGGGAACAAACATTATCTGTCCAGAAGCATATCCATGTGTTCAGGTCATTTTAAAAGTAGCTCGCAAGCCAACAAAGTGTGGGCACCCCAACATAGATCATTGTAGACACGGAACACACATGAAACGCATGTCTTTCAAATAACGGAATAGTATTTATAAAAGGTGTGATTTTGAATCGTTTCTCAGACTTGAGCTGAGAAAACTGTGTGCCGGTTGGGGATGTGATAGCTGACGGCTTGCTCTTTGCTCCTTATCAACACATTTAAAGGACAAAAGACGCTGACAGAGAGGCGAGAAACGATTTAAGGTGGGACGGATCTATGAGTTTTTTCATAGGCTCTGGTAATTCTAGTGTTAGGCGATACACATTCAAAAAAATGTAAGGTTTCTAAACTATCTTGGAGAGCCCCCCAACTCCCAAACTGGACAACACATCGAAGAGCATCCCAAAGTGTGATCGCCGTGTCTGTGGAAGACGGTTTAATCTTTTGTTGGGGCAACAGCAGGCTCACAGCTCTGCTGCATCTCTCCGCAAGCTTGAGGGTGATGCAAGGAACATTGTAAACAAATGGAACAGGATTACTTAGCCACGACCCTGCCTGACTACTGTCTCTGTTTATAGGAGAGTGGGAGAACCCGCTACAATAACCGTGCAGTTCCTGTTTGAAGCTAAATAAAGCTGGTTTTGCTAAAGTACTGAGACTCCGCCTCATGTTTTGTGTTGTAAGACAGAGACTTAGTGTGACCCCGATCTTTTAGGATTCGCTTCTGTGGCGCTTAACTGCAGTGCTGTGAGCCTACTGTGAGCCTGCTGTTGCCCTGCCCCGGCAACGGGTAACCTTCCACAGATGCAGCAAAAGCGTTTTGGGATGCACTTCAGCTGATGATTCGGCTTCTGATTGATAACTGTGCTGCCAACAACATGCTTCCGCATTTAGATAACGTTTGAGTTGAATTCCTCCCACCCAATTGCCCAAATCCAATGGCTGAAGCTCTGCTGTGCATCATTCGCAGATTGAAAGTGTATTATCACAAGGAAATGCTGAGAAAAATTCTTGTAAAATGATTGCAGATGTCTGGACACAAGTTAAAGAACTATAGCAACAAATACAGAATCTCATTACAACAAAATATTTTTTAGGTCCCTGGCAGTTCGTTCTAACAGAATTTTACCTGTAGTTAACCCCACAAATTGATTTTTAGAGACAAATTCATCCACAGAGGTCTGTGCAGGAATATTTGCAAGAAACTCTGAAGGAGTTTAAAAAGGAAAGATCATTTCACATCTCTCAAAAATAAATTGGAGACCAAGAAAGCAGACAATCAGCAAAAATAACAGAAGAGATGAATACACCAGATCCCCAAAATGAGGCACTTTATAGGAAAGGACAAGTTGTACAATGAGAATTTAACCTCTTGACAGCAAAAGAAAAGGAACATCTCATCTTTAAATTACAGCATCATTGCTATGAACTTTGTGGATTTGTTGAATTAAGATCTTGTTAGCCTTCTCTCAAACAGTACATTTGCAATGCCTAACAAATTAGCAATGGAGATAAAATCATTGCCCATAAAATACAACCCACATGTTAAGGGAGTACTACAAGGTTTTTATATAATAACCAGAAAATAAGACTGAGTTTTAGGACTCAATACAGCTAGATAATGTAACTGAAGTGGAAAAGGAAAACCCTGAAACTCAGAATTACTGAATGCTATAAACTCACTCCAAAGTGAAAAAGCAACAGTGCCCAACGGCTACCCAGAGGAATTTTATTTAAAAAAAAACCTACTACGCTCCCAACTAAGCTGCTCCACTATTAACATTACAGAAGCTGGAGACAAAATGCAACCACAAGCTTTTCTTTAAAAATGTGAAATTACCATCTTTCCAAAGAAAAATAAGGACTTAATACAGTCTAATCATACAGACTAAATTCACTTCTGAATAATAAGATACTCTGAAGTTCTGGCTAGAAGGATTGAGAAAGTGCCTCCTTGTGTAATATTACAAGGCCAAATCACATTAAAAAGGCAGACAGTTGGCTTCAAACTCCAGGTGTCCGTTTAATGTAATATACTAACCCATAAAATCTAATACACCAGAGATCTTATATTGGGACACAGAAAAAGCCTTTCACAAAGTTGAATGGGACTGTATTCACCACATTGAACTAGTTTGGGCTTGGCCCAAGTACTGTATATGTGTATGGATTAAACAACTTTATATCAATCCAGAAACCTTGGTCTGTATTAAGAACATGAGCTCAAACTACTTAAATGTGCCTTTTGCTATTGAGCCATTTTCAAAACACAAATCCTTGAAGCCTACGAAAAAAAAAAAAACACACTTAATTCCGGGCCTCCTTAAATCCCTTCACACCTCTCCATTAGCATCTTTTGTGTTGCAAATCTGTCTATCAGCACAAGCAGCCTGCTATCCCATGTGTCATTAATATATTGTGAAGAACCCAAGCATGACAAGTGGTATCAGAACTGGTTGCACAGATGGATCCTCAAGACGTGTGAATGTTCTGGTGCTGGATATGGGCTCTGCACTTTGCCACATGGAAACGGGACCTGGATCACCCTGTTCATGCTCAGTTGCAAGATTTAATTCATCTTATTCAAAGCTGGTTTGAGGGGGAGCTGATCGAGCAGATTGTGGAGAAAATAGCCAGTGATATGGTACTGGCAGGGATTCCTTTAGTACTCTGGGATGAGCTTTATCGTCACAATGTTGACTCCTTCGCCACCATGGACAAACAATTGGATTTGTATTTGCCAGGGGCACACTCTTAACCTGCCCAAGACATTTGCAATAAACAGCAGGCTCAGGGCCCTGAAAATCCAGTTTCCTCAGATCAGTAACAACGGGAGCCCGGGATGACCTATGTGACCACATCTGGAGAGGCTGCTGGTTGTAGACACTGCTGTCTGTATTTCTGCAGTGGTGCAGAGTGCAGATGTTTCAGATGTGAAGTCTGCCATCTCGCCAGAGAATGTCACCTCTCCCCTGCTCGGTCCTTGGAAGTCGACTTAGCCAAGGTGTGTTGCTCCAGTGTTCTTACTTCACTGATAAAAGGCCGCTCTCTGATCTTCGTGATATTAGCGGTCCGAGAGATCCTGCCTCGGACTCGGGTAGTGACCTTTGTCTTGTCAGACACAGCAGTACGTCCCCATGTAGCACCGACACTGAACCTGCCCGGTGTACATGGAGATGTTAAGGATTATGAGACTGTGCAGCTTCCTTTAAAATATAAAGGGTCAGAACTTTATAGTTTGGAATGCGATTTCGGATTTCTGCCCATGGCCCTTACTGATCGGCAGGAGGAACACCCAATTCCCTAGGCTCTTCGCAGAGTTTGGGGCACCAGCCCTAGAGCCCCCTGTCATGAATGAAGGGGAGGAACTGGTGGCTTTCAGTGAAGGCTTTGAGCTCCGATTGGACATTTGTTCTGATCTCTCCAGTGAGACCGGGAGTGACTCCTCTAGTTTTTCTAAAGAGGCTGGCAGGCTCCTCTACAACTTCTCAAATTCCAAATGCCTCCGAACACAAACCGAGCACTAGGGAGCAGACGGATATCATGCACTTGCAGCATGCCGATAGCTCATGAAATTTTAACTGATCAGGGTACACCTTCTCGTGTGATGAAATTGTGCGACAACCTTGCTATTAAGAAATTAACTACGACCGTTTACCGTCTAGAACAGATAATCAGGCGAGTTGCTCATGATGACCCGACGTTGTGGGACTGCTTGCCTTTCATTATTCTTGTGGTGTAGGAATCGCCGCAGGCATCCACTGGCTTGGAGTCCTTTTGAGTTATTTGGTAGGCACCCTCGAGGCGTCTTGGATGTTGGCCACGAGGAATGGACAGGGATCCGGACAAAAGCTCACAGGCTGAGCTTTGCGGAGCAAATAATTTAATTGCAAGACATGATTTTTAAACTTTATCGCTCTGGAACATGAGCAACGTGAACAAGATACCCAGAAAAGTCTATACGATATGCTCTGTAAGCTCTGTTTATTCAAACCTGGTGATCGTGTTTTGGCTGATTCCATCTGACCCGCACAAGTTCCTAGGAAGGTGGCAGGGCCATGCCATTATCAAGCAGCGTATGGGGCCGGTGAATTACAAGGTTAGAATACCGGGCCAGTGCAAACCATTCCAGATTTTACATGTTAATCTCTTGAAGGAGTGGAATGACCCAAAGAGGGTTTACGCTTCCTTGGCTGCTGACTGATGTTGCCATTGGTGATAATTTGACTGACTTGCAAAAGACAGTTATCTTTGGTTGAACAGAACACTGATGTTTTTTATGCCCTGCTGGGTGTGACTCACCTTGTAGAACACAAAAATCACTACTAAACCCGGTGTTAGGGTGCAGATGCGCCCGTTTCAGACCCCGGAAGCGCGATGGAATATTGTGCGTGAAGAAGTCAAACGGATGCCGACATTAGGTGTAATTTATGAAAGTAAAAGTGACTGGTACAGACCAGTTGTATTAATCCCAATACTGGACGATTCGCTTCTGTATTAATTTCAGGCGCTTGAATAAGGTCTCTAAATCTGATGCTTATCCAATGCCCCATGTTGAAGAGCTGTTGGAAAAATTTGTTTAGGTGTCATATATCTCCACGCTGGATCTCAAAAGGTTACTGGCAGGTTTCTCTTGAGGCTGGCAGTTGTGAGAAAACAGCATTTGCAACTCCTGATGGTCTTTATGAATTTACTAGACTTTCTTTTGGTCTCCATGACATGCCTCTAACTTTCATTATATGATGTATGTATGATGATCAGATCTTGCGTCCTCATTCGAATTATTCCTGGGCATACCTCGATGTAGTAATTTTCATTAATGGTTGGCATACACATTTACAACAACTCAAGGCTGTCCTTGATAGCTTGAGACAGGCTGGCTTGACAGTTAACCCTAAGAAGTGTAGGTTGGGTATGTCTGAGATACATTATCTGGATTATTCAATGGGCAGGGGTTTACTTTGCCCGCAACATAGAAAAGTGGAAGCGATGCTTGCTTACCCACATCCAGAGACACAGAAAAAGTGCATTTCTGGGGCTTGCCAGTAATTATAGAAGATACATCCCGGATTTAGCAATTAGGGCTGCTCCTCTCTCCGATATTACAAGAGGCAGAAAGAACTGCCCTGTTTGACAGATTGTGAATGTTCCTTTAGTGATTTGAAAACTGCTCTGTCATCTTACCTGGTTTTGCGTAATTCCGACTTCTCTAAGGATTTTGTTCTACAGATGGACAAGTGCATCTGGTTTAGGCGCAGTCCTGTCTCAGGTTTTTGATGGTGAAGAGCATCCTATAACATTTTTGAGTAGAAAATTGCTTCCTAGGGTACACAATTATTCAACTATTGAAAAAGAATATTTTGCGGTTAAATGGGCTGTGGATGCATTCCGTTATTTATGGGTCAAAATTTTACATTGATGACTTATCACGCTCCTCTTCTATGGCTATACCAACAGAAAGATACAAACTCATCTCATGAGATGGTTCTTGAGCTTACATCCTTTTAGGCTTATAGTTTTACTGTCCATCATCGACCCAGCTCTGAGCACATTAATGCAGATGTCCTGTCAAGCCTGTCGGGACATGGTTTGGAGAGTCACTTGATTCATGAAAATGTGCATAAAGCTGAAGGGGGAGAGGGGTGAAGGAAGGTGGGGGTTTGGGAAATTGTGGTCACTCCTCCGAAACACCCTTCCTTCAACGCTGATACAATGGGAACAAATAGTTTGTCTCCTCTTTGCTCTACTAGCTGTTGGGCTGCTGCTGTGTCATGTGATGTGCTTCTCACACAGCGCTTCATATATTTAAAAGGCCTGTACAGCATCTGTCCTTTGTTGGATGTTTTGTTTCTCTCCTCCCCCAGACACCTTCTGCTCCTGTTGGGGGGTCCTGCTCCCGCTGTGCACCCCTATGATGTTCGTCTATTAATTTAATTGAGAGATGGAACTGTCCCTTCTAATATACTGAGCTTGTTTTACTTCTGAAAGAGACATGTTTGTTTGAAGTGTTTGAATAAAGTTCCTGTCTCTAAAATCTGTGTGTCTATGCAATTCTGTGACCCAGGCATGAAAAAATATTAAACTAGGGGGCCCCACCAACTGCTCACTTCGCTCGCTAATCCCCAAGCGGGCACTGTGCCAGTCACTTCACAGCTCGGCCGCTCGTGTATGGTAAGCAGATGTACAATTTAAACAGATAGTTACTTTCATACATATTACATATGCAAAATACAACTATTTTCATTACAGCAATTAACCATAGTAAAAAAATAGTAAAATGTAATAAACTGAGAGAAAACTGTTTCATATTGCGTTAGTGGTATTTGTTAAGTTATATTTTTGTTCTGTTTGGCTTTGAAATTAAGGCACAAATACTTTGTAAACAAACTTACTGTAAAACCAGTAAAAACCAATATTTGAAATAAGCTTTTCTTCATTATTGCATTGATTTTTGACTCCATGTTTGGACTTCCATCGTGACAATGCAACGTTTAACTGCCCATGAGTGAAAATCATTCTTTTCTCTCCCTGTGATTTGTTAATTATAATAGCAAAAGTTATTCTAATGGGAAACTAAATGTTTTAATACAAATGGCATATCAAGATCTCCTTCTGTGTCTATGGTTATCCGCGTAATATGTACTACATTGCCCTTCTTGTCGCCTGTTAATTACATTTTAGAATCGTTCGACCAATTCAATACAATTTAACTTGTCCCACTGCATAGCCCATTACCCATACATAAATTACACAACATTACAATACATCCTTCTTTCAACAGTAATTCAGCCAGTGGAAGACCGAATGGTGTGAACGCTTCTAGATATTCTACGGGATACTTTAAGTTAATGTTTCATCTTCCGCACTATCACCATCAACTGCTTCAGCATAGTCTATTGATAAGCATTTAATCAATTTGCAGAGTAACCGATCACTGCTAGGATTGCCAGTGTACTAATTTCTTCTGTTGATAATCCTTTGGAATAAAATTCTTCAATAAGATTTAGAAAAGTCTTTTTATTGAGAGATTTAGAATTTTAAAAAGTTGCCTATGTCTAGTAGCCACATAACAAAATCAACCGAATCTTGATCTGCTTGCATATTCTTTTGTTTTGAATTGTTGGAACAAAGACCAGAAAGGCCCACACTTTAGGCATGCATAACAAATCTGCCTTCAGCCTCCTTTCTTGACTACTGGTAGAACTTGACGAAAGTTGCCTCTCAGTATAAAATTTTCACCTGCGAACTGTTGATCGGAGCCAAAAATGTCCTGAAACATTTTGTCAATTACATTTAATACTGTTTGTGGTATCATTGATTTTTTTCCCCCTGCAAGAGCCAATCAAAGTTTGAGTTAAACTCATATTAATGTTTGCTTAATTTAAATAGAATATAAATTTCTTTCATAGTCATAACTTATGGTATAGTCTTTTCCCCCTATAAAAGTTAGTAAGAGATAGAACCACCTTACTATAACCGACTAACACTGTGATAATAAGCTTAGTTGTGGAAATAACAGGTCCCAGTAAAGAGGGATTTGAAAGACCTATTTCCTACTCAGAGATGGGATAAGCATACAGTTTTCTGACCGTTTTGAAATGGTTCCGAAATGTTAAGTAAACAGTAACGATTTGAGATGCAACAAGATTTAAGCTTTGAACTGAACTTTTCTTAACATAAATTTCTCTTTTTTTGCTATTTTAATTTTCTCTTTTGTGTGAACTGTTTTACTTTGAAACTTAACTAAAATTTTAAAAATGAAGACATTTTGTCTGTGGAATCATTTCTGTGTGTCAGGCTTTTGTTGAATCACATTTTTTGGAGTTGAAGTTGCTGAACTTTGGTAACTTTCGGAAAACGCAGCTACAGTCCCAAACATACATTTTGGTCTTTTGCATTTCGTTTCATCTTTTTTCATTTCAATATAACATTTTAGTCTGTGATATTTAAAAGTGCCGCACGGAAGAAGAACTACTGCTATATCTGTCAACATTATTGATGCAATAATTTTGCATAAGTGTTCATCTATGAAGAATAACTGCTGACGAATTTCAGAGAATACAATTTTGATTTGTGTCAAAAACTGCTCTTTGATCATCAATAAATTGTGAGTACATTTCCTGATACAATTGTCAAAGGCCTTCCACAGTTAAATAATCTGCTGTTCTCTCTCTTAACCTCAGATTTGTCCAATTCTTCTGCTTCTAATAATTCTTTGATGATCTAAAGAGTAGTTTGTTCATTAGACTTTCTGGATAATGGTCCTTTGAACACTTCCCATAATTTTAAAGCATCAACTTCACCCATCATAAGTACACGAATTGTCTTAATTTGTCTGACATAACAGAAGTGGGATCAGAAATTATTTCGAACATAGTCGCCTGATTTACAAAGTCAAGCTGCTTGTGCCGCTTCTTGAAAAGTACTGTACGTAGTTCCATCTGTAGTTCAAACATTATATGAAGTTGTCATTATCTTTATGATACAATATTTAATCACGCAACATTTTTGGCAATTAATTTTTCTTGGATGCCACACTGTCTGACAAAAGCATTCACATGAATAAAAAGGTCAGAGGACCGTGGCTGTAGGCCGTCAACTGGAAATGGTGGAGATCAACCTTTTGGGGGGGGGAAGGAAAATAAAAAAATCTCTTGCCAATAATCTCATCAAGATTTTTTTTTTTTTTTTTAATAGAAAGAGATAGCATCGGTCTTAGCACTGACCCATGTGGAACACCACTCTTAACAGCCAATACTAATGAAGTTCCTCACACCATCACCCAATTGCCAACATCACCCTGAACTCCCACTTTTAGTTTGATGTCCAACCTCTCATGCAGCACCTTAAACGTTTTCTGAAAGATAAATATCGTATGCTCCACTTTCATCATATTCTTTTGTTGCCTCCTCACAGAATTCCAGCATGGTAGTAAAACATGACCTCCCTCTTCTAAACCCATGCTGACTGTTCCTAATAACTCCTGTCCTTGCCAGGTGTTGCTCAAGCTTATACTTAATTCCTTTCACTAATTTTCCTTTGAATCAAAGAATGCAGATCCCCGTGACCCTGTAGTTAGGATATAGCAGGTTGGATAATGAATGGATGGATGGATGTGCATTAAACTTACTGGCTAATAGTTGCTTGGATCTGCCCCATCACCCTTTTTATATAATTGGATGACATTTGCCATTTTCCAGTCCTTCGGGATCTCCCTAGAGCACAGTGGACTTCCTAAAAATGTGCGTCAAGGGTTATGTATGCACTCACTAGCCTCCTTAAGAACTCAAGGGTAAATATCTGGTTCTGGTGATTTGTTTGATTTCAGCCTATTTAATCTGAGCAGTACTTCTTCCTCTACAATTTCTAAATCCCTCAGTACATTCTTAGTAGTCCCGTTTACCTCTGGGAGGTTATCCACTTGTTCACACTTCAGAAAAATTTAAGTTTAGGGCATCCGCTATTTAATTGTATCTAAATTGGCCTTTTACTATTTCTGATGCACTTCACCTCCTTGACAGTTCTTTTACTACTAAAATACTGAAAGACTTTTAGGGTCTTCTTTCGCCTTATCTGCTATATTCCTCTGTCTTTTTGTCTCCCTTTAATCCTCCTTAATGGTTGCTCTCATATTCATAAGCTCTGCGATTCACTTTGCAGTCAGTCTCATGTTTTATAAAGCAGTTTCTTTTGCAGCTTTTTTTTCTCTTTTTTTAAATATTGACTGTGGAGTTATTTTATTAATTCCAAATTTACGTACAGTATGCATCTGTCCTGCATTTTTGTAAAACCTTTTTAAACCAGTTCCACTGCTCCTCAACTGCCTCCACACTAAAGCTTATCCAAGTGTATTCTTCTTAGACCTTGTTAGATCTGGTCAAAAGTTGCCCTACCAAAGATCAACTTAACAATTTTAGTCTTTGCATCTGCACTCTTACAAAATACTGAGAATTGTTATATTATGGTCACTTGATACTAGTGGTTCAAACACCTCTACACCCTCAACCCAGATTACAAAATACTAAATCCAGACAAGCTTCACACCGTGTCGTGCTTTAATATACTGTTACATACGGTGTTAAACAGTCACAGACTTCTTCTAAAAACTCCTGCTCACATGGTCCTCCTCCTGCCAGTTTCAGATTTAATATTTGGATAATTAGTCCCCCATTACTATAATATCTCCCTGTAAACTTGCCTTTTTGGTATTACCAAAAAGGTGCGTTGAAATTACTGTCTGAATTGGGTCGTCTATAACACACTCCTAAAATAAGACCTCTTTCCCTAATGCTTTCCAGGAAAAGTCACATCACTCATCCCCATCTTTGTTCTTAATCCAGGTTTCTGTTATTGCTATATCATAATTATGCTCTGCTGCATACAGCTCCAACTTACTTCAAGTATTAAGGCAAGTTATTTTTAATGTGTTACTTATACATTTAAATGATGGCTTAGAATGTACATTACTAAGGCTTTTTATTTCTACAGTTTGTTCCTCCACATAGATCTAAACCTGGCCTGTCCTAAACACCCTGCCCCCTCATTCTCTAGTTCAAACAATCCTCGACTAGCCTACTTATCCGCCTCCCCAATACACTGGTACCCCTCTAGTTCAGATGTAACCCGTCACGGTGGAACAGGTCCCACCTGTTTCAAATATAGTCCTAGTGCCCCACAAACCTAAACCCTTCTACACTGCACCATGCATTGAGCCTTCTAATCTCCTTAATACTAGAATTACCAAAGCCTATGAAAAAAACTTCTAAATCCAGCCCACCTTATATCTCTTCACACCTCTGTCAGCCTCACCTTTTGTAAATGTGTCGATAAGCCCAAGCAGACAGCAGCGTACTATACCATCCCCCCACCACTTCAGAACAGACAAGAAGTTCACCCAGTTCCTACTTTGACTGACTACCTGGGAGTCAGCTGCCCAGAATTGTAAGGGGAAAATAATTGTGTGTTTTGTGTCTAAAACAATCTATGCAAACACAGCATTAAAACCAACTGTAAGAGCGATTTTCCTAGTTCTATAAGATTCATGAATATTTTACTAGATAATGATGCATATTCTATGGGAGGTTCCTGTAACCCCCATAAGTAGAATTGTATTGGTATATTCTTGCCATTTCTAATAGCTTTGAGTAAACATTAATGTTCAGTTAGTGACAGCCTTGCCATAAGTAAGGTGTGGAAGGCATAAGGTTTTAAACTATGCCAACCGACCTACGGGCCTTTTAAGTGTGTGAAGTAAATATGTAACAGCACTTCATTTATGTGCTATGCCATACATTTAAAGCGTAGGCCTACAGAAGAACCAGTTAAGAATCTTTACAAAGTAGTAAAGAACTTAAGTACAGAAATAACTACAGTTTCTCAAGAAAAGCTAAGTTTAGAGAAGATTTTTCCCTTTTTTGGTCTTTTATTCTACATGTGTAATTATTTTTTCTTTTATTCTTGTGTGGATTATTTGCTTTTAAACTTTCACTAAATATTTTAAAACAAACTTTTGGACTGAGAGATTTCTTTCGACACGCATTTTACCCGTGCTTGACTTCGCCTTACACTTCTGCAGTTACAAGAAGCTAAGTTTAAAACCATATGCCTCTATACCTTACTCTATAATACACATGTCGAAAGAAATCTCTCAGTCAACAAGTTAGTTTTAAAATATTTAGTGAAAGTTAAAAGCAAATCCACGCAAGAAAAAAATTCAACAAGTAGAATGGACAAAAAGGGAAAAAAAAAAAAAAAAATGTATCTTCTCTAAACTTAGCTTTTCTTGAGAAACTTTAGTTATTTCTGTACTTAAGATTCTTAGCTTCTTCTGTAAGCTTTAAAATGTACGGCACAGCATATAAATTAAGTGCCGTTTTCTTAGATATTTACTTCACACACTCAAAAGACCCATAGGCCAGTTGGCACGATTTAAAAAATTATGCCTTCCACACCTTACTCATGGCAAGGCTGTCACTAAGTGAACAATAAATGTTTACTCAAAACCATTAGAAATGGCAAGAATATACCAACACAATTCTTACGGGGGTTATAGGAACCTTCGATAGATCATGCATTGTCATCTAGTAAAATATTCATGAATCTTCTAGAACTAGGAAAATGGCTCTTACAAACTTTTTCATGTTTTAGTAATAAATGACAAAATGTTAACATGAACTGTATAAGGCGTTAAGTGTGATGGACAAATATCAAATACACTTTGACAAAAGGTCCAAGTACCATACGCCAGCTTCTGTGGTGCAGTGGTTAGAACTGCAGACTTATAATCCAGAGGTTGTGTGTTCGAAACCTGCTCCTCCACAAATATACCATTTTGAGTAGTGAGTTACTCTTATTATACAATAAAAACATCAATTCATTTTCAAATAATATAGCATTAGTGTGATGTTTTCTGATTGGTACCATTCATGTCATACAATGAATTCTTCAAAATGTCACATATATTTGTCACTTTTGCCCAGTGTTGCGTTGACATAGTGCACCAGAAGGCATGAGCTTATTCAGTGCGAGTAGAGGTGGTCGATTTCTTTGTGCTGTAACAAGCTTGACCTGGTGGTGAGCAATGCGCAAGTACTATACAAGGTATGCACGGGGGCCATTGAGAAAAGAACAGTGTTCTTTGCTCACCTTGCAGAGGAATTTGGTCTTCACTTCTAACAAGAAGTGACGATGGATAAAGTAATAGAGGATGCAACATTGACAAGCATCTGTTCCAAGAGAGCCGCTTCCCCAGGAAATCAAACTCAGTCAGTGTTAGTAATAGGAACCACATCATAGGGAGAAGTGTGCACATTGCAACAGGTACACATCGTAAATGTAGAAAGGACGGTCTTAGAGTATGTGTGAACGGTTAACATTTGAATTTGATGATTGTACGTAGCACAGAACTGACCACTCTACTATTCTTTCCTCGGCATGTCCTGGAGTACAAAAGAAACAGCACCATGCACCAAAATGTGGAGACTGCATGGGCATGATCATGAGATCGTGGGAGGGTGGGAAGAAAAAAAAAAAAAAAACACGGTCACTGATTACTAGCACAAGGCATGCTTATATGAAAAATAGGAATAACGTTGCATCAGTGCCACAAGTTTACTATGCAGGTCATAAAATTAGTTATTCCAAATCTCATATATACCTACGTCTTTTTTGTCAGTGTGGCTTTGACATCATGGACCGTAAGGTGCATACTAATTTATTGTGTGAGCTGGAACACTAAAAACTGAATAAAAACAAAAATTCAAGTGACTGTGAGATACGAAGCAGGCAGATTCACCAGCATTTGTGTGTAAGCTTTTATCCCTCCAGATGAGAGAATTTCCAGTTCCACTGTCTCAAACCCCCACTCGCATCTACAGTTATTCCCGGTTTCAGATAAAAAGTAACCGCTTCAGATCAGGGGCAGGAGGTGGGTGTTGTATTGTGACAGAGAATAAATGAAAATGAAAAAGAAAAAAAAAAAAAACAAAAAACTAACTTTTACAAGCGCCATAAATTTACACTGGCTGTTAGACAAATCAAATGCATTTTTTTATCGTGTAATATTAACAGTAAGAGCGGGTTTTGAACTCACGACCCCTGCATTATAAGTCGGCAGTTCGAACTGCTGCACCAGGGAAGCTGTCATATGGTACTTGGACCTTTCGTGAAAGTGTTTGATATTTGGCAATTACCCTTCACACATTATACAGTTCAGGTCTACATTTTGTCATTTATTACTAAAACATGAAAAACATTTGTTTTAACAATGTGTTTCCATAGATTGTTGTAGACACAAAACGCATCAAATTATTTCCCCTTACAATTCTGAGTAGCTCACTCCCAGATATTCAATCAAGGCAGTAACTGGGAGAACTTGCCTGTTCCAAGAAGGTGGGGCGATGGTATAGCAGGCTGCTTGGGCTTATCAACACATTTACAAGACAAAAGAGGCTGACAGAGGTGCGAAAGGATTTAAGGTGGGCTGGATTTACGAGTTTGTTTTTTTTTTTGTTGGCTCTGGTATTCCTAGTGATATTATCTTACTTGGACTGGCGCATGGCACAGACTGAACTTCAGTGAAGACTACCTTGTCAGTTTTGTTCCTCAGTCTGGCACCTAACGTTTTGAATTTGGATCACAGAACTGCTAGACTACCCTTATGCGTATGTCACTTGTTCTAACAAGGACAATGACAACTGGATCCACCTCCACTCTGCCAAGAGCTTATCCACCCTTCTAGGGAGGCTCCCCTCCACCTGTGCACCTGGAAGGCAACACACTGTGCAAGACTTCTCTGCAGCACACCTGTGCTTCAACCCCCATAATGATCGAGTCAAAGTATCACTACCTCTCTTTCTGAGAACTGGTTTTGAGGTAGTCCGTTGGGGCTCCTACCACCTCAATCAGACACACCATCCAACTCCACAAGGACGTGATAGTTTGACTCTTCAAATTCTCTCACTGATGCCCCTGGACAGTGTGCACCCTTTACCTTGCAACTTGTGACCGTGACCCACCTATTTCTACCTCTCTGGTGTAGAATCTCCTCCTGCACCAGCTTAGGGGTGCACACTCTTTCTAAAGGACAACTGACTCTTACAAACCACCGTCTAAAAAGTCCAGCATCCAACAGGACTTGCATTGCACTGGCCTCAGTATTAAAATTTGATTTAGAATTCGTAAAGCTGCCTTAACTTTTTTCTTGAAATTAAATGATTTAACTTAGCTGAAAAAGCTATTTGTGTTATCATTGTACACCTGTACTGTTCTCTTTTTCAGCCACCTGTTTGTACTTCTGAGGTTAACTTCATTTTTCTGTGTCTGTTCTAACTTTGCACTCCTCTTATCCCTTACTAAAAGCTCTCCACTCACACTGTTTGTAATCCTCTTATTAATGAACAAATATGCAGTTGCCCGCTTAACTGTTCTACCTCTGGACCGCTAAGAACTGTTCAATCTAAAACAAATGAATAAAACTTTACCCACTTATCTGCTCATACATCCCCTTGTGTCTGATCGGGAGTTTTAACGCTGGCCGCTTACCTATGCGTCGCTGAGCCTTCCCCTTTATTGCTTTGAAGTCAGCCCTGGTCTTTTTTACTTGCTTTTAAACTAAATTAACACTGTTACAACACAGTTATTAGCTTACACATGCCAATATCAGTAACTGCTGCTTTCTACCCTCCTCCTCAAATGATAGTTCTAATACAGATAACTTTATATGCCCTGCTTTGTGCACCAGTAAATACCAATTGCTGACAATATAATCAATTGACAATCAATTATTCAGAATATGGAACAAACGCAGGTTGCACTTCAAAACAGAAAAGCTTATTCTGTTGCATCTAACATAATGATCACTTTAACCCTCTGAATCCTATACAGTATCTTTGGAAATACTTCCTGGAGTCAAACAATTAGAATTGTATACAGATAACTTTTAAAACATCTTATGAACAATTATGCTTCAAATTTAAACTTCCTCAACACAAGTTCCACTAATTTCAAATAAGTTTTGATAAAAAGAATATCCAGTGTTCCACACCTCACACCCATTTCTATTGCAGAAGAAATACTGATCAATCGTAAAGACAGCAACAATATAGAACACATCTTTTAAAGATCCTAGGGCATGGTGGCGAAAGACCTTTCACTTATCTCAGAGTGGAGAGTAGAAGGCCACCATGCATTAAACACCATCTAGCTCCATATGTGCAGGGCATTCAATAATTAAACCTGAGAATGATAATTTTTCTCTCATTTAAAATTGTCTAAAAAAAAAAAAAAAAAAGTATCCACAGTAAAATCCAACCTGCAAAAGCTGCACTGTAGCTCCAGCCTCACTGGGCCACATGTTTAAGAAATGCACCAAATTCTTATCCGGCATAAGTATTTGAATACCTTTCATACAGCCTTGGTAATCAATCCTAACCCAATAACAGCTCTTAACAATGGTATCAAAACATCCTCCAAAAGCAACTTCTCCCAACCATCCAAGAACAGTTTGGTAACGAACACCTTTTCCAGCACGATGGAGCATCGCATCATAAGGCAAAAGTTTAACTAAATTTCTTGGGGAACAAAAACATTGAAATTTTGGGTTCATGGCCAGGAAACTCCCCAGACCTTGATCCCATTGTGAGATCTTGTGGTCAATCCTCGAGGAGGGTGGACAAACAGAAACCCACAAATACTGAATAACTCCAAGCACTGATTATGCAATAGTGGCCTGCCATCAATAAGGCTTTGGCCCAGACATTGATTGACAGCATGCAGGGGCGAATTGAAAATGTCTTGAAAAAGGGCCAACACTGCAAATATTGACTCTTTGTACAACTTTAATGTAATTGTCAATAAAAGCTTTGGAAACTTATGAAATGTGTGATTATACTTCAGTATATCATAGAAACTTTTGACAAAGATCTAACGATACTGAAGCAGCACACTTTGTGAAAATTAGTTTGTTCCATTCTCAAAACTTTTTCCAACAGCTGTAAATCAAATATTAGCAGTGGTTTAATTGTTTCATTATAAATTAAGTATCAAATCAGATTCCATATTTAGCACACTGGATGAACTCATCCCTTTTACTTACCACATTAGTATATTTAGTTTCTCAGCCTTGGGACACATTGGAATAGTTTGTGAGAGAGTATGAAGCAGCAGGGATGAGGATCAGCACCTCCAAATCTGAAGCCATGCTCCTCAATAGGAACAAGGAGGACTGTGTTCTCCAAGTGAGAGAAGAATTACTACCTCAATCACAGAAGTACCTAGGGGTCTGGTTCATAAGCTAGAAGAAAAGGGAGGGTGAGATGATAGACTGAATGGGGTGGCAAGCACAGTTACGTTGTTGTATACTGATCCGTAAAGGTGAAGGAGGAGTCAATTTACTTATGGTCATTAGCTTTGGGTAATGACCAAAAGGATGATAATTGTAGGTACAAGCAGACAAAATGAGCTTTCTCCAGAGTGTGGCTGGGCTCTCTTTCTTAGAGAAAGGGCGAGAAAAACATCTGGGAGAGGCTCAGAGAAAAGCTGCTGGCCATCCACATTTAAAAAGGAGACAACTGAGGTGGTTGTGTATCTGATATGGATGCCTCCTGGACACCTCCCTGTAGAGTTTTTATGGGCACAACCAGCTGGCAAGACACAAGGGAAGAGGGAGATTTACATCTCCCAGATAGCCTAGGAAAACCTTAGGATCCGACAGTATTAGTGGTTATGTGTGGCAGGGGCAAAGGATGTATAGGCTTCACTGTTAAGACTGTTGCCCCAGCAACCCAGCTTTGGATAAGTAGTAGATGAAAGTCATTAGCTTAATTACGGTTGATAATTTGGAGATCAAAGTTCTCACTCAGAAAGTAAGATTTGTTTTAAAGGCCTAACTTTTATCCAGATATATACTGATTTCACAGGTATTTAAAAGTGTTTAGGGGAAACTGAGCGTTTTCCGATTGTGTGGAATATCACTATCCTACAACCCTGCTCCCATAATATAATGGGTATTAGTTTCAGTTTTCAATTTATATTACTACCTATTTTCAGGAATATATTAGAGTTGAAATTAAGAGAAAAACTTAAGGAAAAGTGGTCTTCTCTAGCATGGTCACCCACAGGCAAGTAGATCTTGGATGGTCATTTGACCTATGATTTTGTAAACATTACCTGCATTCATGAAAGAATGTTTAATCAAGACTTAATGCATGGTATCCGGAAACACACACATGCCTGTCCAGTGTATGCCAATGGCAATCTCCCTTTTTTACATTTAAGGCTTTATGGAACAAACAGAAAACTGACTTTCGAGTAAGGCATTTTAGAGGTGATCTGATTAGGCATTGCTTCACCAGAGACTCCATGTGAAAACCATTGAGCAAGCTTTTGGGGTTTTAGCTTGTCCAGTAAGGTATTGTAACTTGCCAAAGTTTGATAGCTTTTTGCAAATGCCCACATGACATTTTATTAGTAAATGATGCATTTGAAGTTTGTCGCTTACCTCAAACACAGTGAGAGAAAATGGATGAGCAAGATAATCCTGTGTCTGAAGAATCTTCCTTCGGTTTTGACCATTTAAATCCACACTAGAAAGCATATGAAGTTTGGAATCCACCCAGTAGAGTCGTTTTTTTATTAAGTCTAAGAGGAATATGAAATTCAGAAAACTTGCATTAAAAATAAAGATCACAGACACAAAACACCCACCCCATCTCTCTTTTTAAAAAAAAAAAAAAAAAAAGGGGGAGTGATTAAACAGCTATCCCACCTTTTGTACAACTTTAGGAATGTGCTATTTGAACAGGCAAATTAAATCCACAGAAAGGCAGCTTATCAAATTACAAGACTAAGAGGAGTCATTTTAACCTGAACATGAATCTTCAATGCTTTCAAACTGACCAAGATAACAGTTATCAGGGTGGACGTTAGAGGTTACTTTAAAATAAGTTCAGCTGAAACCGAGAAACCAAGTTTGTGGGAACATTTTACACAAATGTAATATTTGGCGTAATGGTACACCAAGGTGGTTATGATGCAATGTAGACTATATTCAACAAATACACACTTTCAAAATCAAGAATTGAACCTTCCAAGTCACTATTCTCCTATATTGAACTGAAATTCCTATTCAACAAAACTGCTTAAGTATAGTAGTGTTTAACACTGACTAAGAAAACAAGAAACCTTATCAGTTAAAACTTAGTACACCATAGAACAAAATGTGCTAAGTGAAAGACCAAGCCATTGACATCTTGCTGTAGAATTTTGTTTCTCTTCAGCCTAGTCACTTAATTAGGATGGTTTAAGAACCTAATTGGGGCTTAAAAGGAAAAATATATATAAAATACATAAATTAGTATTGAGTTCAGCATTCACACATGCTTGTTAATTATAGCACTGCTTATAATACTGTCAAGTATAGAAACTTGTAACGTGAAATGGCCATTAGAAGAATGGATGGAATACATTATGGTACTAGTAACTTAAAACATCTTGTGCATAGCCAGGTGAAAATGGAAAGTTCTTTGGCAAAAGAGAAAAGGTTTTACTGTATATACCATAACATATCCTAATTTAGGAGTTCCCAAGATCTTGCATACAGAATATATTCTGTGAAGATGGAACAGATCTTCATTGATCATAAAGGAACAGACTACACTACTACTATATAGTGTTTCTTGATAAAGGAATCAAAAATAAGATTGTAAAGGCAAATTAAAAACAATGCACAAAACAATATTGTTCAAAAGAATTACAAGTAAAATCATTCAGTAATTCTTATGTCACTCAACTCCATAAGATGTGTGTACATCTCAAACATACAGGAATGGTTACATTAATAGCCTCTAATGTAAATCATTACCTTTTACTGCTAAATGCTTCTGCACCACATTATCTCCTTAAGTGCAAAATTACTACATACTCAAATTCCACATTATTCAAAGCGAGATCATTTTAACCAAAGCTGCCAATGCACCACTCCTAAGGAATGGTTTACGACTGCAGTGTCACTGCATACCAACAACATAAGCTTAACACTGCAGTGATTTCAGGCACAATCAGTCAGTTTGAAAGGGCATCAAAAAATTGGGCGAGCACAGAAGAAACCACAATTTATATAAATACATGATGAGCCAAAATGAAGTACCACATTTCTGAAGGTCATTGTGCGTGGTAGAGGGAGCCGAGTGAGTTGGGGTGCAGGTCCTTTAATAGGCGATCCCTGTCGAAGCGTTCTTCAAAACCAACGAATCCATCATCACTACGCAACATGCCGTCTGAACACACTTCAGGATTCCACCTATTAGTGACGTCCCAAATCGTAAAAACGGTTCTTTGGTAGGTGACTAAATTTAGACAAACTGGTACAACTTTGAACCCCATGCCATCCTGTGACTGTACGAATACCTGAAACCATCTAAGCTGTAAGAGCATTAATTATGCAGTCTCCTACACTTTCAGCACACAAACATGCTTCTGACTTTGAGACACTTTCAACAAATCTTTGTGGAGAACTTTGCATGAGAAGCTTAACTCTTCCATCAACACAAAATGATGTTAGTGCAGTAACTCACCGAGAGACTGGGACAGCCATAGTGTTGTGCTTTAACATTCTGCAAACCGTTCGAGATGCCATTGTCATTTGCAGCGACGAGGCATATGTCCACTTGACTTGTCGCATAAATAAGCAAAAAAACTTTCACTATTGGGATGAGACCAACCCCTGGATATTTGGGGTGCTGTTGCAGAATTAAGCATTGTAGGCATTTTTTGAGGAAGTGGGGGGGAGCAATGATCACTGTCACTTCAGAACGGTACATTGAAATGCTAGAACACTCTGTGGCCCCAATTGGAAAGAAATGGATGTGGTGGATGCCTGGTTTCAACAGGATTTAGCAACAGCTCATATGGCACGGAGATCCACACGTTTTGCAGGAGAGATTTCCGGGGAAGCTGATCTCCCTGCAAAGCGATTCAGATGTTCAAGTTAGCATGATCTCGCTCCATACGATTTCTTGTGGGGTTCTCTCGAGTCAAAGGAATACAAACACAGACCTCAAAACCTTGAAGCCCTTAAGGATGCTATTCGCCAAGAAATTGCCACTATTCCCCTTGAAAAGGCTGAATGAGTCATGCGAGTGTTCAGAAATCGTCTTTAAGAATATTGCTAATTGCCACCACCTTGAAGATTTTTAAAACTAAAAAAACTTTTGTATACTTTTACTTGCGTTCTAATGAAGATTCTGTTGTAGTGTTTTTGTAGAACAAACATTTGAAATGTGGACTTTTTGCCTCACCCTGTTAAATTTGGCTGCATTTAGTGGAGTTAAACTTGCTTCCATCCACCCAATTACGCAACAAACAAAACATGAAATTTAAATATGGTACTGAAAGACATTTCAAATGGGGGAAAACAGTAAACCATTTACTTTTGTCAAATAAAACCACATTATATTAAAAATTCTATTATAATGATCAACACCTACCAAGAGCGATGCCATTAGGCCACTGAATGTCATCAATCACAAGGAAATGTCGATCTGCTCCATTCATTCCAGCTTTTTCAATCTTTGCAGGCTCTCCCCAATCAGACCAGAAGAGAAAACTTATCAGATCAAAAGTAGGAAGAAAAACAGAGGTAGAAGAAACAAAACCAGTTTACACATGACAAATACTTAAATTACAAAAAAAAAAAAAAAAAAACAAAAAAAACACAGTTCTAAATACTGTTACAATTGGGTAAAAAAAAGCAGTTCTATACACAAGCATGTCCAGAATTGCTAATGCAGGTTAAGTATTCAGTTTTGAAAACACACTATGGTAAAAGGCTTTGAATTTTTATTCAGCAATCACTGTATTACTTAAGCAATTTAATCTATCAATCTGTTAAATGTGCAATTACTACTTTCAATTTAAAAAAAGATCAAAAGTTGCTCTATTGTAGATGTAGATTCAACACATGAATGGGTTATGCAAATTGCTCATAATCACCAAGATATAAAACCAGAAAGAAGCACAGATACTATGTTCTTAGCATTGTACTTAAATATTTTGCACATTTAGTGCTTTCAAGTAGGTAATTAAAAAACAGTTGTGCCATAGTGTTCATTTTAAAATATTTAAAAAAAATGATTGCATATATAAATTTGATCCACCAGTCACTGCCACATGTTTAGTCAGTTTAGGCCCTAAGACATGAACTTATCCCAAAAAATTGATCAAACGCTATTAACCAGCTAGAAGCACAACAGTTCATCTCAGGGCTCCCTACTTCCTCTTTTTACTTTCTCCCTAATGTCAACGTGGGATACTATAAATTCAGACAGCAGTCCGATCAGGACTTTAACCCCAACCCTGTGGAACTGAGTTAGCAGTGCTAACCACTCTACCATTTGTCACCTCTAAACATAAAAATATGCTGTGCAATATTACAAAGGAAATCTACTCAAATTTACATCCATCCATCCAGACAATAGACACACACAAGTTCCTTCTCTTCTGCCACCTTCACTCCCACTTGCAAGCTCTTTCCTCTGCCTTTGGGCTCCTCGAATGGAGTGAGGTGGCCCCATATGTTGCACCCAGATGTGCTCCAGGTACACCCTGATGAACTTCCAGCAGCACTTCCTGGTGTGGCAGAAATGCTGCAGTTCAGGGTTCTGGGATGGTCCAATTACACCCTGGCATTGGCCCCAATGTAAATCAGGGAGACTTCCCTCGATCTCTGTGGGAGGTATAGTTTTCTACCAGACTTTCGATCCTTCAGGCGTCCCAACTAAGTAAGAACCCCAGTTGTCCGTCACACTTATATTATAAAGTAATTTCAAACTCCAGAGGAGTAAAAAAAATTGTGGGTAGGAATTTAGTACCATACTGACAACTAATTCCAAAGGAACTATAAAATTAAAACCTTCCTGCAGGAGAGAAGTTAGAATTGCAGTAGAGTAACGATATTCTGTTTGCTTTGTTCCCAGCAACAATGAAATGATCCTCCTGATAAATGCTCATAAATTAGAATATACATACAACATGGTGTTTATTATGTCTGTTGACATTTGTCAGAACCGACCACTTAGCTTGTCAGTCAGTAGAAAGTGTACTAAAAAGTACTGGAAAAGTGAATAATTCATAGTATCTTCAGCCTTAAAAGGTTGTGAAAAATACTAATGCAAAAAGACTTATGATGGGCAAAAAAATAAATAAATAAAAAGCAACAAGTGTCTTGAACAGCGTTTCCAGCAACTGTCACTTACAAATTCAGTCTTGGCATTTACATGCTGAAAAATTTGGTAGCATTCTAGGACCTCCAAATTAATTTTGAATTTAGCTAGGACCTTCAAATAGTTTCTGAATAACAGTTCTCATGCTCTTCAAACTATTTAATAAACACTTGAATTTTTGAACAGATGTACTAACCTTTAATGTTTGACTACACATAAAAAAATGCACATAATATATGGAGACTGAACGGTTTTGAACATGGAAGATTGTCCTGTGTTATGTTTAATAAACAAAACTGTTAACAGCGAGTCATTAAAAATAGAATTTAATTTCATTCTATTACAATTTTTAACAAGTTTTCAGGTTTAAAAAAAAAAAAAAAAAGCAATAAAATTTACCAACCTGAGATTAAATGTTCTTAGCTCATTTTCTTTGAAAATGAGCAAGAACACATCATCAACTACATACTGTAGTTGGTGCACCTTCTAAATGCTTGGTGTTTTAAAATCAAATCATCAGTAGTACAGTATCTGTTTCGATAACTAAGACAATAGGCCAGCTTGATGACAGAGAAACTAGCTGCAATCAGGTCAGTTTGAAACAACTGGGTGCAACACCTTCCCCTGTGCTACAGACTTGAATCCAACATTACAATAGATGAGCAGCAATTGTTTTTAAACTTTGCCCAAGTTGGGACAGAAACTCCTTAAGAGAAGGTGGACAGCGGTAAGAAAAATAAACCCAAGCCAGAGTTTCCATCTCTGCTGCAGAGTACAAAATAAACAGGCCTGTCAATTCAATATGTGTTTTTATTGACGACCGACACATCCCTGGTGATGAATCATTCTGAATGCTGGTGACCTCAAAAAGGAAACTGTTAGCAGCATATTCCATTTGTGGGAAACAACAAGCTGGAGCTGCACTATTCAAATACATTTAGTGACATTGAGAAATGTACAATCTGAACTGGTCTGAACACATTATTACCACCTACAACCGTTATTTACAGCAGAAGTTCGCCATTTCATAATCCTGCAAGAGAAAATGTAGAGAGGTTTGTGGACCCAACAACAAAAGGACACAGTATTCCTGCATGTGCATGCATGAAATCCACAATACCCATATGCAAACACCACAAAGTAAAACGGTCCTTCATGTAGCATAGACACAAAGTTTGTTCAACGAGGCTCATTAAATCATTTCAGTACTGTGTGTAAACTATATCCTTTTGATTTGTTCGGTTCAAAACAAATAGCTCAGAAAACCTTCTCATTTATATATTGTTCAAGATTAATATATTCCAAGTCTTAATATTTCGATTTCCACACAATTGCATTTTATCACAAACTGAAAAGCACTTTCATTGATAAATGTGATAGAGCAGATTATATATTTTCTGTCTATATTGTTTGTAAGTGAGAACCTACTTGGATATTTACTTGACATAAATGTTTAGTTTAAAAACACAGTAATGTAGCAGGTCTACCAGGACCATGAACATCAGCCGAGTAACAACATGACCACCACACGAGTTAAAACCAAATAAGTTTTCAAATATATAGATTCCAACCTGAGTGATAATACATTGCATTGGGTGAAGAAGTCTATGGTAACTTTGTTATTTAAGAAATTTGAACCACAATTTTTAAAGTACCATCCATTGCAGATTTAAATTCTACATTGAAGTCTCAAGCTAGTATTGCTGGCTGCCAAAGAAGTCGCAACAACAAGCAACACTAACCGGATTTCTTTTTCTTCGGTTATAGTCTTGAATAAATGAGCACTTGTTTGGTTATACTTGTACCTTTTGTGAAAGTGCTTGGATATTTGGACTTCAGCCTTCACTCACACACACACGCGCACACACACACACACACACACTTCATGTCAAAATTTTGCCATTGGTATTAAAACAGAGGAAAAAATTTTGTCTTTTAGGTATGTGTTCAACATTTCTTGACTTTTCTGTCATCCTGCACTTCTAGATCTTTGTAGACACAGAACACAGGTGAAATGCTTGTGTTCCAAATATATTTTTTAGCCTATACAGCTCTAGGTACCGGACTCCCCGATAAACAAGGCTTCAGCTGGGAGAGGTTTTTGCTGGTTTCTGTGACAATGGGAGGATGGTATAGCAGGCTGCTTGGGCTTAACACATTTACAAGACCAAAAATGCTGATGGAGAGGTGCAAGCTGATTTAAGGCGGGCCATATTGGAGAGGTTTTTTCGTAAGCTTTGGCAATTCTAGTGTTAACCATACTGAGAATGAAAAACCTTGAAAGAGCCCGACACCACTCCTTATCACTCCCAAAACACAGGAAACTATGAAACAAGACATTCTCTTTTTGATAGAAAAAGTGCAAAGCATCAGCACAGACAGTTTGTAAAAATTTCAGCATGACCAAAAAAAAAAAAAAAAAAATTTAGAATGATCCAGCAACTTCATGATGTGAAAATAGTCTTTCACATAAAACATCTGTTGGTATGTGCATTGCCCTGTGTGCTACCACAGCAGTAGCATGGTTTTGGAGCGGCAAGCTGCTGCCAGACTATTTTCTGAAAAGCGTACAAGGCAAGTTTCTCACACAAAATCAATACCTATGTATTTTTTTTTTATGACTGACAATGTTGCCATTTCCACTTTATTTTGATCAAATATACGTTTGCACGTCTGACTGTATTCTTTCTTCTTTGATCTCAGAGGCACAGGGGTGTAGTTAAAGTACAGCTGCCGCACAGCTCAGGTGACCTTTTTGGTGACCAACTGTCTAGTACAGTTGGCAGAAGTGTCCCTAGCCCTCAGGAACACAATGATTACACCATTATAATTCAGTAAAATCTAGTTTGGTTAGTCTGTCTCCTTTGCCCTAAATGCAATTGATGAGTTTGATGATATTCAAACACTTGTGATTTCTCTGAGCCCGAGGTGAAGCAAACACCTGTGTATGCTCATCACTATTTTTCACCCAAAATTAACAGTAGCAAACAAATCAACAACCACCTCACATAGACCAGAAATTCATGAAAATGCATTCACATGCTTTGAGTATTAGGAGCTATTAGTTGTGATGTGTTGCTTTCCCACTTGAAGGCAGCAAAACCATGGGCTGCAGCAGTGTATTATAGAAAGCAGTGTACCACCACTGTTCCCTCCTATTAAAACTATTCTAGGCTGGCACTGCCTACATTACAATTATCAGAAGCCTTGAAACTCCAAAAAAAAAAAAAAAAACAGCAGCCAAAGGCAAAACTATTGATTACAAAACACCCCCCAAATTGTTAGACTTTGTCAGATTTTACCAAAATAGTCTCTTCCTGCCTGCACAAGTGTGCACTGCAATACACCAAGACACTGCTCCACATTGAGCTATTGATTGTGAACTTACAAGCCTGATTACATAAAGCTGCAGTGGGCCAAGCAGTGGGAAATAAGACTGTTGCATCTTTATTTTCACCGAGACATGGCTTCAGGAAAACATTGCAGACTCTGCCATTCAGCAAGACGGACTGACCATCTTCTGGGCAAACACAGAATCCTTTGTTTAGCAAGACCCACAGTGGGCGACTGTGTTTATGTGAATAGAGTGTGGTGTACAAACGCTGCTGCAGTCTCGCGACACCGTTTCTCCGCTGATAGAGGTTTTATCTGCAAGGTGCTGGCCTTTCTACCTGCTGAGGGAGTACAGCTATGTGCTGGTGGTTGCCATGTACCTCCTGCCTAGTGCGAATGCTAACCAGGGGCTAGCAGAACTCTAGACCATCAGCAAACTGCAAACACACCCCGGGGCATTTTTCATTGCCAACTTGAAGTCAGTTCTCCCAAAATTCTTCCAGCAGGTGAACTTTGCTACTAGAAGGGGAAGCGGTCTTGACAATGTTTACACGAGCGCGTCTGATGCCTACAATGCCTTACCCCACCCCAATCTCGGCCACTCAGACCACATCAATGTGTTCATGGTCCTTGCGTACAAGTCTCTGCTGAAGCATACTAAACCAGCCCGTAAAAACATCAGTACGACAGGTTAGTGCTGATTCAGCTCTTCAAGACTGCTTTAAATTGACTGACTGGGACATTTTCAGAGAGGCTGCTATGGATGATGACTCCATCAACCTGGAGGAGTACACAGACTTTGGCTGGCAGCATCTACAAATGCATAGAGGATGTTACTGTTACCAAGGATTTTACCACAAGAGCCAACCAAAAGCCCTGGAGGATGAGAAGTGCACACACTGCTTAAGACCAGACATGCAGCCTTCAGGTTTGGAGACAAAGCTGCCCTCCGGGTGGCCAGAGCCGACCTGTCTCGTGCTATGAGGAGAGCCAAGTGGGCCTAAGTGCAGAGGATTAACACTACAATAACCAGAGCCTACGAAAAAACTCGTAATTCCGTCCCACCTTAAATTGTTTCTTAAATCCCTTCACCCCTCTCCGCCAGCGCCCTTTGTCTTCTAAATGTGCTGATAAAGAGAAGCTAGGAGCAGCCGGCTATTCCATCCCCCCACCAATTTAGAACGTGCACGAACTTCTCTCAGCCCATGCCTTGATTGAGTATCTGAGAGTGAAGTGGAGTTTTAGAGTGGAAATAGATCGTTATTTGGAACGCACGCATTTCATGTCTGTTCCGTTTCTACAGTAATCTGTGTCAACACATTGTTAAAACAGAAGCGTTTTTTTATATTCTAGTAGTAGATGACAAAATGTAGGCATAAACTATACAATGTATGAAGCCTAAAGTCCAAATAGCAAAGAAACATTTTCATTAAAAGGTTCAAATATAACACAACAATTTCACTTTTATTCAAAAATACAACTGCAGAAAGTACAGTGTCAGGTGCTCATTCAGTGTAATAGGAACCATAGCACAGAGAGGTGTGTGCACTGCAACAAGTACACGTGTCGTAAATGTGAGAAGGACAGTTCTTGGGTGTGTGGGAACTGTTAATATTTGAATGTGATGATTTTATATAGCACGGAATGAAAATCAGCACTTCTTAGCATTGCACCATGCAAGCTGTCGTATCAAATTGCCTACTGTAACTTGCTTTTTTTTCCTTCGGTTATACAGGTAGTCTTGAATAAAAGTGCACTTGTTTTGTTTGCGAAATGAAGTGTCTGCGTGCACTTTTCATGGCATAACACGTGTATTTTTTCAGCATGCCTGTTTGAGCAGTATAAAAAGTATTGAAAAGTATAACAAAACAACGGGCAGATGGGGAGTGTCTGATGATTGCATATAGCGCCGAAGTTATGTCAACATACCTGGCTGTGTGCTCAAGGAATGTGCCAACCAACTGGCTGGTGTCCTCACAGAGACATTCAAGAAATCCGAGCCAGTTATCAGTCCTAGCATGCTTCAAGTTGACAACCATCATACCAGGGCCGAAGAAGTCAGTGACATGCTTGAATGACAACCGACCAATTGTACTCACGGCAGTCATCATGAAGTGCTTTGAAAGGTTAGTCATGTCACACAAAGATGAATCTCCCTGCCTCCCTTGACCTCTTCACTTTGCATACCACTCAAAGAGGTCAACCGAGGAAGCCATATGCTCTGCCCTTCACCTCTCCCTGACACATCTAGATTTAAAAAAAAAAAAAAAAAAATGTCCGGATGCTATTCATAGACTTTAGCTCCGTCTTCAACACAATTATCCCTCAAAAGCTGGTTGTGAAACTGAGCAGGTTAGGCCTGAACACCACCCTCTGCAATTGGATCTGGGACTCTTGACAAAGAGGACCTGGTCAGCTCGGATGGGCAGCAACACCACCAGCATCATCACACTGGGCACTGGAGCTTCCACAGGGCTGCGTGCTTGATCCTCTGCTCTTCACCCTGCCGCCCTCCAACTGCACAGCTACGCACAACAACCACCACATAATCAAGTTTGCGGACGATATGACTGTGCTGGGACTGAGAAGCAGGAATGACTAAACAGTATACAGAGATGATGTGGAACGGCCGCCTGCATGGCGTGAAGACAACCTCTCAAAGTTGACATGACCCAAAGAGAGAGAGAAAAAAAAAAAAAAAAGGAAAGTGGACTTCCGAAAAATCACATCCTGCCCACATCAGATATAAAGACTGTTAGGAGTACAAGCTCCTCTGTGTGCTCATAACTGAGGAACTTGGTGGACAATTCCTTTGCACTAATCAAGAAAGCCCAGCAGAGACTATACTCTGAGTCAGCTCAAGAGATCTAGCCAACCAGGTTCTACAGAGGCACCATTGAGAGTGTACTGACCAGCTGCATCACAGACTGGTAAGGCAACTGCAACAGAATGCAAGTGTCTGCAAAGGATAGTAAAGACAGCAGTGAACATTATTGGGGTGCCTCTCCCTTCACTACAGGACACATTTTACAAATGTAGTGTCTGCAAGGCCTGAAGCATTGGGCAGGACCCCTTACACCCCTCACATGGACTTTTCACACTTCTGCTATCCAAAATAAGATACTGCAGAATCAAAGCCTGATCTGCAGTATACATTTTACCTCCCCAAGCTGTCAGACTCCAACATCATACTGCCTCCTGATATCTTCCACACTGTCTCAACCACCTCTAAAAACCCCCTGACAAAGAACTTTTATACATGCAAATCACTTTCCTGCAAAGACTAGTTTGCATAAAGAACTGAAAACCTCATACTGACCTTTAAGTATTTTGCACACTGCACTTTCACATTCTTTGACATCCTTCTACTGTGTAATATTCTGACCTGTCATTGTTTACACATGTCAAACAAATATACACTGAGTCATGCAGCCATTTCTGTACTACCTCACACTGTGCTGCGGGGGTTGCGTTCCAGACCCCCCCTACGATAGGTGAAAATCCGCTAAGTAGAAACCATATGTTTTTATGGTTATTTTTATATATTTTAAGCCCTTATAAAAACTCTCCCAAACTGTTTATAAATATTCCCCGCACAGTTATAAAGCATAAACCCTTTGTATTCTTAGTTATCAGGTAAGATTCATTGAAATTATGTATGTAAACACACTGTTTATATACAGTAAAACCTTAATATTTTAAATGATCGAGTGTCTCCGATATCACATATGTTACAGCCATTACGATAGACAGGCCACCAGCAATAAATACGTACAATGCAAGAAAAATTGTATACAGTAAATGTGTGTACAGTGACACTAAACATACGTACATGTACTAAGTACTGCAAGTAGAAAATTAATTATGGTTACTCACCAACAATGACACGATGACTTGTCCAATAACGATGAGTTTAGTTTTACTGCACAACAAAGGAGAGCGTTATAGCTCTTCTAAAGGAGTCTGTTCAAGCGACTGTGTAGCACCGCCGTTCTTCTTCAATCCAAATCTCTAAAGCAGATTCTATCCAGACTACTGCCTTATTACATCCACTTACAACTCGTTTTGCATCCTGGTTAAAAGGACACTGCGGCCGTAGATCTCATATTCCTTTCCTACTTTTTAAATAAAAAGAATCGTAGCCTCATTGATGCCGTAATGGCATCCTATAGCGGCGTAGCTTATCCCTTCCTTCAACATATCCAAAACGTTTACCTTTTCGGCAATCGTTAACATCTTCTGTTGGTGCTTGGGCACGGCCCCTGAAGCAGTAGCAGGAGCAGATCATTTTGGAGCCACAATGAAGGGCTTGACTATGCACAAAGATAAACACAAAAGAGCACAAAAGTTCACTCTTTAAACAGCGAAACACATTGATGCTGAATGAGCGAGACGAGACTTCCTGGTTAACGCCGCAGAACCGAATTTGGCACTCCGTCACAGCCATTCAGCATACAGGAACTTAACTGCGTGCTCGATTGGTTAGCTTCTCAGCCATCCGCCAACAGCGTCCCTTGTATGAAATCAACTGGGCAAACCAACTGAGGAAGCATGTACAGGAAGTAAAAAGACCCATTGTCCGCAGAAAACGCAAAGCGAAAAATCTGCGTTATATATGTAGATATGCTTACATATAAAATCCGCGATAGAGTGAAGCCGCGAAAGTCGAAGCCCGATATAGCGAGGAATTACTGTATTACATATTTATTGAATATATTTATCTAGGTTGCACACAACCATACATTGCATCAATGTTCATATTGCTTACTACAGGTCATATTGCTGCTGCTACTTTGTCTTGTCTTTGCACAATGTCTTGAATTTTTTGCGTTTTAAAATTTAGATTTTTTATTTGCACTTCATGTTACACTGTGGACCTTGAGCTTCACAATTTAATTTCTATATACAGTACTTGTATATGGTTAAGATGACAAAGTTTGCTTTGACATCTAAGAACCACTGGTCAATATGGAATTGCCTAGTAACCAAACACACCACATCCACTACAAACAGAGGGATAGGTAGCAGCACTTTCAACTGCACCAGCAACTAAAAGTAACAGCTCATAGGGATAGCCTCTGAAATATACATTATAACCTATTATATCCTAATATTATATATTATAAAATCTTACTGTGAACGTCCTAGCTGAAAAAGGTGCACATATTGTATAATAAATACAGGAAATACAAACAAATCTGTTTAATTAGTGCATATGAAGTGTTAAGCACTGCTCGTGGTCTAAAAAAGCCACAATTTAGAGTCTACCAAACCTAAGGCGGCAATAAATAACTTATCAGATGGAAATGGAAAACAGCTGCAGATATCCACCTTCACATTTGAAATCAGCACAATTTCATTATGTACCTCTAAGGCCGGAGTTATACTTCACGCGACGCATGCTGCAGCGGACGCGCCTGCTACGCAAGCCTTGTAGTGTTCATACTTGCACGCGTACTTTACATAAAACTGGAGGAATCCACCAGGTGGCAGTGCGAGATATTACGGTGAGAACAAGTTCGGCTTCTCGGTGTTGTGAATTGCCTAGAACACCTATTAAATTCTGATGACACCTTACCGCAATATCTCTGAAAATGATGTTTATTTATTAAATCCATCAATCCAGGGATGTGTCCATTCCAGGAAGCATTGGGCACGAGTGAGAAACAGTCCCTTGACGAGGCCGCAGCTCATCACAAGGTGAATACAAGCACACACATACACTAGCGTCATTTTAGCGGCACAAAATCTCCAAATCTGCATATCTTTGGAAGGAAACCGGAGCACAGTGTGGAATACAAGCAGGAAATACCAGCAACATAACTCCCTGCGAGACACCCCCATGTGTGTAATTAACAGTATTCATTATTTAAACAAAATTATATGTAAAATGTAACACACACTTTAATGCATTTCACCATGAAAGTGATATCAAGTATAAATCTAAAGATTCTAAATGTGCAGAGAGTTGGATTATACATTTAATTTGTTCTGTGTGGCGATCTATTGCTGCTTTTCGCTGCTGTCACGTCCAAGCAGCTCGTAGCGATTAAAAACTGGAGATGACGTTTACGACGGTCTGTATGTAAATCCTACGGGATGAATGCTTTGATGTGGTGAAGCAAAATGCCGACATACAGATGCATTCGTGGTGCCTTTATATTCAAGCGTCGCATATTCCCGATTGTAATGACACGATACATTTTAAAAGTCTCACATACCATCTTTTGTGCAGTCTTTTTTTTTTTGGCAACTTCACATCGGCAACATTATGTAGAGCGCTGTATTTGAGCCACTGAGAAAAAAAAATAAGACACGGTGAAAACGTGTATTGTGATTAAAGTGGAAATTTCGGCTTTAACCTCGAAATGTCCACTTTAACCTCGTAGTTTATTATTAAAGCAGACCATCGTACACGTCATCCCAGTTTTTAATCGCTATGAGCTTCTTGGACCTGACGGCAGGTAAAGCAAAAAAATATAAAACAGACGACACAAAAGATGGTATGTGAGACTTTTAAAATGTATCGTGTCATTACGATCGGGAATATGCGACGCTTGAATATAGAAGCACCACGAATGCATCTGTATGTCACTATTTTGCTTCACCACTTTGAACCATTCATCAAACAGCAAAGCGCGTACATCGATCCCCGATGGATCTCCATAGAGGCTTGCTGTCACATGCAGATAGTAAACAGAGACTCTGACGTCACGTTCCGACTTTTAGCACACTGCGCCCCCCGACTTTTTGCTGGTACTGCAACTCGAGCACGCGTCGCGTTAATTTCTGAGGACCTGCTCAGAGGACACGTGAAATGAACACTAGAAACGCGTGGCAGCCATGATACGGGGGCGTACGCGTTCTGAGCGTGAAGTATAAATCGGCCCTAAGACAACTGTGCAGGTAATTTAAAAAAAAAAAAAGAGCTTTTACATAAATCTGCAATGCGGTGTAAACAGTTTAGATTTACAGTGAAACTCGTATGTACATCCATCACCATGCTGCAAAGAGGCACAACTCTCACTCCTGTACATGTAAAATCATGCAAGAATCTGAAATTTCCAGTTTACTTGTTATAATAAACATGCCTCAGAAATGTGGAACACGCGTTACAATATTTTCAAAACCTTTACTAGTTCAAAGTGAACAAATTCAAGTTTAAATGCTTTTGATTCCATGTTGGACCCCGGTATGCTCTACCCCAGGGGTCCTCAATCACAGTCCTGGAGGGCTGCAGGTTTTTGCTCCAACCCAATTGCTTAAGAAGCACTTATTGCTCAAGTAACACTTCTGCTTCACTTAAGTTGTCTCTCTCATTAAGATTTTGAACCCTTATTGCTTAGTCTTAAACAGCTGTATTCTTGGTTTTTAACTGCTCCTAATTAGCAACATGCAAATGACAAGACTGGCATTTCTCCATTTAGCTTGTTACCATTTACACCTGTGTTTTTTTATCATGCACGATTGGGTTCAATAAATACTTTGAAAGTGAAGAGTAAGAAGGACTGAGAATTACTCATCCATTTAAGCCTTCAAATCATTTGGAGGATATCCTTAGAAAGGGGAAGAAAATCTAGGATATGAGAATTACCTCACAGAGTTAAAGCACTAACAAGCCATGAAATTAAAAAGAAAAGAATTGCTTTCTAATTAAGCAACTGGGTTAGAAGAAAAACCTGCAGCCACTGTAGCCCTACAGGACTGTGACTGATGACCTCTGCTCTACCCCCATTATATAGTACTGATGAGGTAGTTTTTCAAAATATTACAACAATCTTCATCTTAAACTGCATCATCACAAACAAATATACCACGATTGTGAAAAAATAACTGGCTTGAAAAATACACCACCAAAACTTCAATATTTTTCCTTTACTTTCAGGAAAACCCATTTTTCCTAACCCTCTCACACATCCTTATCTTAACCCCACTGTTTACCATACTCTATTCCTCTTTCCCTTGCCTAATCTTAAGGTTCATTCTATTCTTGCCCTGAAAGCTTTCTTTTAATCCTATTTAGATCCTCATACCCCCTCCCCCAAACCCTTATTTTAACCCCACTCTTTTCCCACAGCTATTCCTCACCATCATCCATAATCTTAAGGACCAAACATTCTTCTCACCCTTACTTTAAACACTAATCTTAAACAGAACTCTTTATATGGGTCCCTTAAGCCCCCAAAACGCATTCTTCTAATCAGCAGTTTGTGTAATACATAACTGGCAATCACATACTGTCATTTTGTATCCCCAACTTCAAATAGAAGATTAAATGAAGGATCCTGGATAGCAGGATTTCAGTACACAATCAAATGTACTGATAAAATGCTAAAAAAAAAGTGTTTTTCAGGGGTGGCCAACTCCAATCCTGTAGAAATGCAGTGACTGTAGGTTTTTGTTTCAACCCAGATGCCAGTCCTCACCAAAAATATATCTTAATTTCATGGCTTAATGTTGATTCTACCATGTCAGTCAATTAAATCAGATTGTTTTCCCATTTCTAAATGATACAGATCATCCAAATGATTTGAAGCCTAAAAACAAATTTACAGTTCAATTTCCCTTCAGTTCCTTCCGAGTACTTAAATCAAATAGTGCATGACAAATACACGCAGGAGGAAATGGAGACAAGCTAGATTTAGATCTGGTTTCTTTGGCATTTGCATCTTATTTCTAACAAGCAGTTAAAACAATACAACTATTTAATATTAAAATATGCAATTAACTGTTCAAAACCATAAATGTGACAACTAAATCTACCAAAAAAAAAAAAAGTCATATGATCATGAAGCAACTGCATAGGAACAAAAAACACCTGAAGTCAGTGGCCCTCCAGGACCAACATTGCATAGTCCCGATTTAAAAGGGTCTGTGTTTTAAAAAACAAATTAAACAGTTAGTTGTTAAAACTAACCACGGCGGCCCTCCAGGACCGGAGTTGGCCACCCCTGATCTATTTCCTTTTATGCATTTATGGTAGAAACATTTGAAACCGTTCCAATCACTGTGCCACTACCACCTCACCTACAACAAAAAACACTTACAATGCAGAGCTTAAGCACTGCTAAGTTTCATATTTCTTTTTCTACAAATTTGCATCATTTAGGCAAAGTGCCCATTATGGTACTTAATTGTCCTAGTGAAAATGCAATTACACAGATAAAAGTATAAATCAGCTAAACCCACTTAAGGATTGAACATTCAATTGAAAGAAAAAAAAAACACATTGCATTACTATATTTATAAGTGTGAGGAGAAATTCTAATAAAAAAAATACATTTTAACTAACCCATTTAAACTAGAGCCTAGGGGGAAAAAAAAAAGTTTATGCAAAAAACAATTTGGACTAAGCAAAACATTTAAATATTTTTCAATAATTTACCCCGATAGTGGATCAAGGGCAACTGAAGCTGGTTCTTTTAAACCACTGTCAAAAAGAACTTTCTTCTTGTTTCCATCAAATGTTGCCACAGAGATAGTTTTAGTTCCAAGGTCAGTCCAGTAAATATTTTTGTAGATCCAATCCACAGCAATCCCAACTGGCATCTGAACATCCATGATCCTAACTGGGCTGCTTTGATTGTGCTTTTCCAAGGATGATCTGTACAAAACGAAACTAGAATTATATACTAAGAATATTCCCTTAAACTTGATAACATTAGTGGTTTTTACAATATATCTTAAATTCTAAGGTTAACATGCTAAATGCACTGATGAAAAACTATACCCACAGTATAGAAAGTACAATGTAATGAAACTACAAATTTAATGGTCTAATCCCACCATGTGATGGAAAAAGGATTTAATAAAAAAAAAAAAAAAAAAAACTAAAACCAAAAGAATGTATTTCAGCACTGAACTGCAAAAATGTTACACTTAACTGCAGACAAAACAGTGAGTTTTTCTTCTTGAAAATAACTATTAACTTGGAACGAAGGGTTGACACAAACTTACTGTCCTTTGATGCACTAAATTGCATTTCCATATGTTTTTACAAGTAGGGAGTTTTGATCTTTTAAAAGAGGAGAGAAACTAAACAATGAGTATACATTAGCAGTTATGAATGTAGTGAGAAGTCAAGCAAAACGACACCTTTATTGGCTAACTAAAAAGATTAAAATATGCAAGCTTTCAAAGCAACTCGGGCCCCATCAGGCAAAATTGTGTTCAAAAATATGTTCAGTATATCATTTTACAAGTTCAATATGAACTTTAATATGAAAATTACTGCTTCCTGTACATTTTGGAGGAGCACTGAATCAGAGTAGAAGGGTCCTTTCATCAGATTGGCTGGCACAGCACTGACTCAGATCTAGAATGGCCAGTCAGGGGGAGGCAGCTTGATGGCCAAGGTTTCCAGGGCTATGAAAAGGGGGAATCTAAATCCTATTACTGTATGTGATAAGACACTCGTCGATTTTCATGTGTGCTTTTAAATTAAAATTTTAAAATTTAAATTGCAACAGCATTCTTGTATTGAGGATTACGGTGTTCTGCGATTCGTTTTTACCCCCATTTTTTTCTTGACACCCACACTACATCAAAAGGGGTCTCTCTTAATTGTTTTGTGTGATTTAGAGCTATACAACAATAAACTATAATATTGCCTTTTTAATATTCTGAGTTAGATTTTAGTCCATTTTTACTCATCTTTGTTCTAGTCATTTGCATGGCTACTGGGTGGGCAGCGCCACCCAATGTGAAAGTTACAATTTTGCAAGTAGATGAACCCATCCCTTTATATATCCAAAAGCCAACCTAGAGTGACATACAAGTGATACCCACGATTCCAGCCAGTCCCATCAATATAGCACTATTACACATTGCACAATATGCAACATCCATTTATAACTTTTCATACATCACCACTATGGTTATGTTTTCAACAAACACTGAAAACTTGCTTCTTCAATGGGAAAAAAAAATCTTGACTGTAGCTTTTTCAATACTGAAAAGCATCATGCTTAACTTCCCCAAAGCAAAATAATCAGCAACACGTACTGTATTTGGGTCAGCAAGTCAAAACTTAGGAAAAAGTGGGCAACGTTAGGCAGAGAAGGTATAAACTGGTCAAATCTTAATCCCACCAATCATAATACACTGAGCAGCATTCCAAGGGACAGTTTGTGGCGCATGACTGTCTTTCCTACATAATGAAGAATCCTTTCATCCACATTAAGTTGAAAGTTTTGCTTATATGCACAAAGTGTGGCATGGTGTTTAGAGATTTGCAATATTTCATCATCAACTGGATTATGCAGTATACCACTAATTATGCATAAAGGAACCAAGTAGGATCACCAAAACACTAACACCTTATGTTACTGATTTATATTTACTGTCCAAGCACACAGATAGGAGTCAAAGTCAGGAAAAAATATTCCAAGTTTATGATTTTAATATTTCATACACCAGATGAATTGCCAGGGAATTGCCATTTATAGAAACTTTTGCTTTGAGGGTGTTACGTTTAACCCTTGGTGTGGCTTTTATTTATGTAGGACTTACTTTCAATGATCCCTTGTATAAAAAAAAAAAATGAAACTAAAATATCCAACCCTTGATTCAAAGTCCTTGGCTTTTTTTTTTTTTTTAAATGTACGAGAATTTTTTTGTGTGCCTTCCCAACACATTTACATTTCACCGGTGGAAAGGCAGTAGAAAAACAGAATCTCTTTAGAAGCATTGTTTCCACATATCTCAAACTGAATCCCAAAATGACCAATCATTTACAACATCAACCATGAATACCACCACCAACCCACTCACGCCCATCCTAACTTCAATAACTTACCATTCAAGTACTATGCCTAATCTCAGACCGATCATACTAACTACACACATCTTTTCTAAACTGATTTGGAATGGAACACAACAAATAGGCAAAGAAATTCTCTGCACAGATGGACCCCAAACATTTTACAAAACAATGTAGAGAATCCTGTTTTCTTCAGTGTCTTACAATGAATTTGAAGGAGATAGAATGGACTTAAACAAACTGAAGTATGTCAAAAAAACTAAATTGTTCACTCACATCTTTATCACATTGGCTCCTTACATGAACAAGAAAACCATTCAATCTTGACTACAGAGAAAGAAACTAGCTGCAATCGGGTCAATGGACAAATGGGTGGAATGCCTTCAGCTGGGCTACCACCTCAGACCCAGTGTTACTGTTAATGAGCAGCTTAAATATGCCGTTTTCTGGCCACTGCCCATTGAGGCAGTGCATACCATATAAACCTGGCAAATACAGAATGAAGATCTCAGCTGCCTGGGGTGCCGCTTCATGTTATACTGTATATGGAACATGCAGGTATACACTGTAAAGCCTGCTGGAGGAGCCACTGAGAAAAACCTAGGGATGTGGGATATCCTGTACATGACAATCTCAATGAAAGCAGACAAGAGTAGGAATGATAAAATAAAAAAAATAAAAAAAACCTACCACCTCACCTGCCAAGTACAGAGGACATGTCAGTCAATTCAAGTTTGTTTACAACAGATGCATCCTTGGTTTCTTGTATCTTAAGGAAAAAATGTGGTACTCATGAGCATGCTGTATAGTGACCAGAAAATCTGTGGCAGGGAGCATCAAAAACCACAAATTATGGATTACAATGCTACAAAAAGGAAGAGTAGATAACCCAGATAAGTTAGCAAGTGGTTACACAGCTGCAAAATAACCACCCTATGCTCTGCACTTGCAATATTTTTTTTACTATCTTGGACAGCTCTGTCTAAATGAGTGATTTAGACAGTACTAAATCTAAATTTGAATGAAGGAAAACTCCAGAAAAAACTACTTTCAACAGCTGGGCAAAGAACTGATAAGACCTCAAAATCCAAAAGAGACAACAACATATACCAATGACCCCCACCTCTGATGCCACTGAGAGGAGGATACAGCAGGAAAAGTGCTGGAGCCACATCACCACCAATTCCAGAACAGGTTTAAGTGACCCTGAATTTACTGTATATTTATTCTGTATATGTGAGTGAATATACATTTGTATGAGGAAGAGACACACAGATTAGACATGAGCTAACTAGCATTTTCATCTATAATGTAATTGTGAAGGTAAATGAGTCTTCGAAATTAATGGAACGAAGCCTGAACAATATTGTATCCACATCAATTTTTATCTAAATTACAGCTGTGCCCTGACAAAGCACTCATCTTTATACCACAAGCTTTGACAAAATTAGGAAGTTTATACATTAATGACTGTAAAATCCATGCTCTTGAACTAATTTCTATCATTACACCATAAGCATTTATCATAATTGACATACATTAAACATGTTTGCCAAAATAATCTGAAATTGTGAATTAGAATGCTTACAAAAAAATATTTTCCATTAACTTGAATATAACTTCCCTAGGTTTTGCCACTCAGTTTTTTTTTTTATCCATTGCTTCATTTAGTAGCCTGTTCATACAGTTTCTGGTAAATCCCTATGAATTACTGAGCAATAGTGCCCTTGCTTTGTGAGTTCTTCACTGTCCAGCCCATCTGGTTACATTACCGACAGTTGGGTTCAAGAGCTCCTAAAAAGGATATTGGAGCATGAAGTAGATCCCACATCGTCACAAATAGTGGCAGTGATGGAATGAGCTGGCAGTGGGTACTGAAGAGCAGGAGACCGAGCAGCAAGCGGGGTAGGTGCCAGACTGTTAAAAGAACCCACGGACTGAAGCCGGCAGAGCACATTTTAAAGGACTGAGCTTTGAATGGACATTGGATTTGCTTTATTGTTTTTTTTTTTAAAAGTCCTGTTTTTAACTCGGTTGGGGGGCTTGGGTCGGTTTTAGAGCGGGATTGTTTTAGCACTTTTAATTTATTAGTTTTAGTGTGGCCAAGCCGTGGACCTGGTCCGCCATTTGCACAGGGTTGGTCATGGTGTGGAGCCTTCCCCTGCAACTGGGGCTTAAGGGAGGGGGCAAGGAGGAGTGTGATACAGCGGGTCCACAGCTCAAAATAAAAGCCCAGTTTTTAAATTATCTCCGCACTCGCAGGTTAAAGAGGTGGCATGGTATTGTGGCCGGAGCGGATCCTGAATGCTACGCGAGGTTGGCGTTTCCTCGCTTATGTGCACAGGTGAGATATCGTCCATATCTGTAATTGAATCTAGGAGCTGCTAGAAGCCACACCTGAGTCATATCCCTATAATAAATAGGAGAAGCGCAAGGCAGAAGGGAAAAAGGGTAAAATTGCTGAACGGTAAAAAAGGAAAAGGCAGAGAGCAGCATTAGGGGAAAGCGTTTATGAGTCATCCAGCTGAGAAAGGTCAGCACAGTCAGGGGTCCCAAATGGAGAGAGTGATCAGCATTTGTAGGACATGATTGTGCCCATTGAGTTAATAGAAGAGGGGGTATGATCAGGAAAAAATCCACCCTGGGGATCCAAGGGTCAGTAGTATGAGGACAGCAGTGGCTGAAGTCTCACCTGCCAAGTATAACTTGAAAGAGCTGGAGAGACTGGGAAGAAGCTGAGTTTGGCTGGTGTGACCCCACTGTTAGCAGGATGTTAAAACAATGCTAAAACAAGATTAAACGTCTGGGATTTTTACCTTTTTATTGGATTTATTTATTTAATAACATTTGCACTATTTGGGCAGTGTTTTGTTGGATTGTTTTAATAAAAGCACTTTGCACCATCCCCTTGGTTTGTGAGATCTTCACTGCCCAGCTCATCTGGTTACATTACGGATGGTGTCGGGATTGATGGCTCTTCAAAAGGAGATGGGAGCATGAAGTGGAACCCACATCGTCACACCATCATATAGACAGCCCAATGTCCCTGGCACTTCCCCAAAAACGCCCTTGATATGCTGATGAAATCTTCCACCCTACTCTTAACCCAACATTCCTAGAATTTTAACACTTCAAATGTAATCCTAAAAAGTGAACCTTGAGACTCATGTTGCAACCCAAAAGAGCCACTCTACAAAGATCTAAGGCAGAAGGTGGCATGGCTCTACCCAACTTTCAGTTTTATTACTGGGCAGCAAACATGCAAGCTATAAAAACTTGGACACAAATTGATGAACATACACAGGCATGGTCCGCAATAGAAGTAAAATCCTGCAGTACTTCTGTATATTCCCTGCTTTGTGCCCCAATAAATGCAAGTTAATCGGCAATACCTGTATACTAATAACCCAATTGTGCTTCACTCACTCAGAATATGGAACCAATATTGAAAGCATTTTAAGAAGGAGAGGCTTTTAACTGTGGCATCTCTGCAAGAGAACCACCTCTTTAATATCTAGAAAAAATTTGGGATTAAATTGTTTAGAGATCTTTATATACACACAACACCTTTGCATCCTATGAACAATTACATTCCAAATTTAACTTTCCAGCTACACATTTTCAAATTAGGAACTTTGTTAAACAAACTGCCTGATTTTCTTCATCTTGCACCCTCGTCCATGCTGGAAAAAATATTGCTCAATTTCAAGGACTTGGGCACCATCTTTGCAATATCTAAAATTTTACAGTCCCTCCCTTTCAAAGATCCAAAAAGGGCAAAAAGATCTCTTAATATATCAGAAAAGGAGTGGAAAGTAGCAATGCAGAGACTTCACGCGAACTCCATATGTGCAAAGCATACAATTATTCAACTTATAATTATATAAATCAAGCACATCTGTTTCGCCTAAAACTGTCCAAAATTTTTCCAGGGAAAGATCCAACCTGCGAATGCTGCAATCAAGTCCCAGCCTCACTGGGTCACAGGTTTTGGGCCTGCATGAAATTAATATCATTTTGGACCAACATTTTTAAATGCCTTTCAGACAGCCTAAGTGTCACAATCCCTCCTAACCCATTAACAGCTGTGTTTGGTGTTCTTCCAGATGGATTTAAAGTGGAGAAGGACAAACTGTGATTGCACTCACTACACTTCTGGCATGCAGACTTATTTTGCTAAAAACTGGAAGAATCCTAACGGTCCTTTTTTTAAGTCTGTGGGAAACCGAGGTTTTATAATATTTGAAATTAGGGAAAAAAAACAAAACAAATATTCAGTTAGAGAATCAGTTATAGAATTTTATCAAAACCTGGCAGGATCTAATCAATATTTTAGAATAAGCTCTTAAAGCACAGAGGAAAAAATATCTCCACATTTCTTTTTCTTCTCCATTCATTTCTATTGGCCTATTAAACTCATCAATTTAGGTATGTTTACAAGCCTTAAGTTTTACCCCATTGGCCATGCTCTCTCTCTCTCAGCTGTAGCGGTTGACTGGTTTTCAATCCTATTTTTTGTAAAATTTATCAATTTATATGGAATGATTACAGTACAATAAAATAATTTTAAAAAATTTGGAAAAGTGTGTTTTTGCAGTTAACTTGCAAGCCAAGCAGTACTAAAAAACAGTTCAGACAATACCTGCACATAACATTCAGCCACAAGGGAGTAGCCATTAAAATAAGTTTTAAAAGATCTTTAATTTATATAACATATTGGTATCAAATTGAAAGGTGCTCAAGAATTCATATACTGTTTCTAATGGGGAGAATAAAAAGAATCATTCCGAAATATAAGGTCTAAACTTACTTTGGTAGGGATCAATTTTGCCAACTTAATTATGGAAGGCAAAAAAGACCCTGTATTAAAACGAATACACCATAAAACTCTGAAGTGAATAGTGTTATGGCACTATCTGTAACTTTACTAATAGGCTGCATACATTAACCGGAGGAAACAGAACATAAGAAATGAGAATGCACCAATTGAGTAAGCTCCCAAAAAAAAATCCTAGTACAAACCCTCCTTTTCATATGCTTTATTCCGTTTCGAAAATTCAGGTTTCGACGGTTGAATCATAATTACAAGAAATCTAAATAGCCTTAACACATTGTGAACCAGAAGACTTCATTATTTTGTATTAAAACAAGCCTCAAAACATACTGTACATATCACGTATGCAAATTTTGCAAAGTCTGATTAGAAAGCTACAATTATGTTTTTAAACCACTATGAAGATGTACAGAACAAAGTCTCACTACAAATGCACTAGGCAAAACAAGTTTACTGAAAAGGTATTTGTTCAGAATATATTTAAAATATTTCAAACTTGACTGTTTACAATAATACAAAGTGTTCAAGGGGAAAACCACTTGTTACCTAAAAATTGCTTTCTGTCCAAGATCAGCCCAAAATATCTTCTGAAAAGAGTGATCTACATCCACTGCAATAGCGTTCCTCAAATTATCCACTATCTGGGTGTATTCTCCTCTCTCCAATCCAATTTTCCTTATGTCCCTTCTGTTGGTGAAAATTAAACAAGCTTCTTTTCCTAAGAATGAAAATAAAATGTAAGCCATATTTTTTGGTAGATACAAAATCTGCAAACAATACTTTCTTCTTGACAGTGAACACCAGTACAGGGTGGTCCAGATCTAAATTATGAAGATCCAGATCGTCTGGATGACTTTGATTTACATGGGGACGATTCCAGTTTGGCGCAAAGATGATTCTTCATGTCATTAGTTCACACACTTCAATGGTCTGGGATTTTTTGGGTGATTTTCTATGTAATAAACTTAAGTTATAGCGTAATGAAAATGGCCTAATTAGATCGGGACCACACTATACATTTCCAATGCACATTATCTCTGTCTACAACAGATATATGCCTTGTTCAAAGTCCATAAGGATCAAATTGAGGATTTAAAGCTAACCATTTTTCAGTACGAGTGTCAAGGGCAGATTACTTGAATAACTACCCTTTGACTTAAATAAAAATTACTTTACATAACTTCAAAAGCATGATAAAACTGTAGTAAATTGAAGTATTTGTACTAAAAGTCAAAATATTGTCATCAATTGTTTTCTGCTAAGTTCAAACAAAAATCTAGTAGAATACACTGCAAGCCAAAACATACTACCGTGTTTCCAAGAAAGACAGACAGGGTCTTATATTAATTTTTGCTCCAAAAGATGCACTAGGGTTTATTTTTAGGGAATCTCATTTATTCATATACAACAATATACATTTATCCAGATACAGTCAAGTCATCTTCTGGAATATAACTCTCCACATTCAAACCCTGAATTCAATCTCGAATTTCTTGCTACTCCAGCCGCTATGTAGATCCTACAGGACTGATGGGTATACTTAGATGTTTGATGAATGGATCGATGTGAAGCAAAATACAGACATACAAATGTATTAATGTTCCTTTTATATTCAAGCGTTGTGTATTCCACAAAGTAATGATATATTTTAAAAGTTTTTCATACCATCTTCTGTGCCATGTGTTTTTTTTTTTTTGGCACCTTCAAAATACAATCAGAATGTATGGCAACGTAATTGAGCCACAGAGGGAGGGGGTTGGGGAAAACACATAATGAAAATGTCTATTTTGTGATTAAAGTGGAAAATTCAGCTTTAAACTCAATGTGCACTTTACTTTAATGATAAAGTAAAGTAAAGTACAAGGTTAGACTGTCATAAAAGTCATATTAAAACTGACCCAGTTAAATTGCTACACACTTCTGGGGCTTCCTCCCGACCAGAAAGCAGTGGCAAACAGATCGCCACACAGAACACATTAAATTTATGTTATTCCAGCTCTCTGCACATTTAGAATTCTTAGATTTATACTTTACATCACTTTCATGATGAAATTTATTAAAATATATATGTTACACTTTACAGATAAATCATTGATTTCATTTAAATAATGAATACTGTTAATAGTTACACACATAGGGGAGGCAAGGTTGCAGAGTGGTAGCACTGCTGCCTCGCAGGAAGTAGTGTCCCTTGTGATCCTTGCCTGGAGTTTCCATGTTTTCCAGGTGGGTTTCCACAGTGTGCTCAGCTTTCCATCATGACATGAGAGTTTGAGGATTTGGCGCAGCTACAATGACGTTAGCGTGTGTGTGTGTGTGTGTGTGTGTGTGCGCTTGTGTTCATCTTGCAATGAGCTGCTGCCCTGTCAAAGGATTTTGCTTGTCTTACACCGATGCTGCTGGAATGGGTGCATCCCCGAATTGATGGATGTAATCATTAAACATCCTTTTCAGAGATAGTGTGACAAGATGTCATCTGAATTTAATGGATGTTTCAGACACAGCCGTCGCATCGCATGAAGTATAAACCTGGCCTTAGGTGCCTTACTTTTCAGCTGACGATCTTGACTAGGGCTTATATTACACAGCAGCTCGAAAATCATACTAGGGATTCTTTTCAGCGTACGTTTTATTTTTGGGGAAACTGCAGTAGTATACACAGTAATAATTTAGGTGCTATGGGATGTTTTATTTCACTGGAAAGTTATTCAGTAATTTTCCCCAAGAAATTTTCTCATGCCATTTTCAAACTCTCAATATCAAAAAATACTGGGCGAGATAAAATGCCATACTATACTTCTATCGACTCCAAGCCAGCTCTTTGTGCTGCTCCAGACCAAGCTGAAAAGGTGACCAGAGAGCCACTACTGATATCTGATATATAAAATGCCACCCTACTACATGGTAGAGCTAGCCCTGTATGGACTACTATTTATATAAACAGGACAAAAAAAAAAACCTGAATGGATAACTAAAAATTAAGCTGCTAACACAGGGGTTCTAATTCAATAACCAAAAACTTAAGTAAAGTTTGCAGTGACACACTGGACTGAACACTATGTAGTTTGAGCAGAGGTTGATCTACAATCTGCAACAGTTGCAATCTACTGCAAAGAGAAGTCAGGATATCAGTTTCTACAAAGAAAAAGGCTGAACTGTTCAATATTAAAATTAGACAAAACTTGTAAGAGCAGGACAACTGACCAAAGGCCATTCATCACAGTAATAAAGGCACATATTATAGGGATTAGGGAAGGGATGTATAATAAACAAAATCCACACAAGTGTCACACACTTTGGTTAAATTTTATAGAGACACCATATCTAGACTTTACAGAGGTGGTCTTGAAGAATGTGATGTACAACCAGTAGTTAGTAAGACAGATTTAATAAAATAATAAACGTTCATGTTTAACCTATGCAGAAGTCAATGGAACAGTCAATGAGACACTGCCATATTTCAAAGTTGCCCGTGAACATTCTCATTATTAAAGCATGCAATTTGCAAACGTATAAGCAGAGGCAAGCAGCACATCATGGTAGAGGAAATTTGCTTTTATCAAAGTTTTCAATCATCAAGCCAAATAGTGAAATGCTTATTTCCATTTCATGGTGGAGTTTAAACCATTTCTAATCATGTACCATTAGGATTAGTTACTTCTACCATGTCATACAATTGCCTTTGGAACAGGTAATCTTTACACACCATCATGCATAAAGCTTGAGTCAGTTTTTGATCAGTTCTAACTCCACTGACAGCAGCATGTTTAATGAAGGACTACGCTACAGTTTTTGTAAGTTTGGCTAATAACTTTGAAGTGTTCTAATGTGCAGTTTCACAGTTCAAATATCATGGGCTTATTGATCATACCCAGATTATCTGCTGAACATTCTTCGCTATCTTATTCTGATCAGTGGTCTTTCAATTTCAACTGAAGTATTTGCAAAATTTCTTACATTACTGGAGAGTACTGTTCAGCTTTACCTTCAGAGTCTTGGACCCTAATTAAAGGTCTAATGTTGCTCAGTTGGGAACACAATGGTGGGGCGAGGGGACAAGCCTCTATGTCACATCAGCAAGAATTTGAAAATGCAAAGGTCACAATCAACATTGAAGGAAAGCAGCATTCATAAGCAGAGTCTATTCTGCACTCTCTCATATAATTCCTCAGTGTTTGAAGATCATTCAAGCCAGTCATTAATGTGGATAAATCAAGTATTTGCTGCAGTTCATCACTTCCACATTCACTACTAGAATAGCGATTGGACACAGAGGATAATGTGGTTAAAGTCAACATCCAGATCTTTGTTTGCTGGTACAAAGACAACCATCTGCAATTTGTCCAAGACAAACCATAGTCTCCCAACTCCTACATTAGGTCTCATCCCCCTGTGGTAAAGTGGAGGTTTGCAGCCGATTGGCGTCAAAATCACAATACTCCTGTCAATATTAGGCTTTTGCTTGGGGTGTGAGATAATTGCGAAAGCAGTTCCCAAGAGCTAGATAGAGATACTTTACTCATCCCAAGGGGAAATTCACATACTCCAGCAACAGCATACAGATACAATAAAAATATTAAAGAGTAATAAAAATGCAAGTAAAAACAGACAATAACTTTGAATAACGTTAACATTTACCCCATGGGTGGAACTGAAGAGTCGCATAGTGTGGTGAAGGAACGATTTCCTCAGTCTGTCAGTGGAGCAGGACAGTGACAGCAGTCTGTTGCTGAAGCTGCTCCTGTCTGGAGGGAATACTGTTTAATGGATGCAGTGGATTCTCCATAATTGATAGGAGCCTGCTCAGCGCCTGTCACTCTGCCATGGATGTCAAACTGTCCAGCTCCATGCATACAATAGAGCCAGTCTCCTCTTAATGCTGCCTCCCCAGCACACCACTGTGTAGAAGAGGGCACTCGCCACAACTGTCTGATAGAACATCTGCAGCATCTTATTGCAGATGAAGGACGCCAGTCTTCTAAGGAAGTCTAGTCGGCTCTGTCCTTTCTTACACAGAGCATCAGTATTGGCAGACCAGTCCAATTTATCATCCAGCTGCACTCCTTTTACAATCATATAAGGGTAAGTTCAGAAAACTTAAAAAAAAAAAATAAAAAAAAATCTATCAACAACTATGCTATAAACACTACTCACAGCCACAGCTCTGGTGTTTTAAAGGATTGCTTCACTAGCAGGAAGGAGTGACACCAGTTATGCCCTCCAATCAAAGACCAACTAGGAGCAATGCAGAGGCAGCATATGGAGCTTCGGAGACTTAAATTACTGATCTGTTGTACCCAGCCTCTTATTTTCGACTTTGTCCATTATATACAACATAGCCCCTGATACATGCCAATTCTAAAAAGGCCACTAGACCAACAGGATCAGATTAAAATTTTACAGGGCCACCCACAAACTAATCCACAGTAATATTCCTATCTAAGACTTTGAAAAGGCTGACCTGAAATTTACATGCACATCAGTTTACTTTGAACAGGGATGCCCCACACCACAAAATTCTATGCATTGAAGAGTACTTGAGAGGAGTGGTAGCTCCGAGGCTAGGGGATCTGCACTGGCAATCTGAAGGTTGCCGGTTCAAAGCCCGTAAATGCCAATAGGGACTCTGCTCTGTTGGGCCCTTGAGCAAGGCACTTAACCTGCAATTGCCAAGAGCTTTGAGTAGTGAGAAAAACACTATATAAATGCAAATTACTACTTTAATTTTTTGCTTTTGATTACTGGCATTTTTACAAGAGTAGTGGCTCTTGTCAAGTTGATCCATTCTTACTCAGTCTTCCAGCCTCTGGACAGGATGCTGGCAACTCTAAAAGGGACAAAAACCTTCAAAATTGCAATTCTCCAGCACCAGTCTAAGTATCGAAACAGTCTGTGGTTTCTCCATTAGAAATTCAAGCACCACAATCAAAGCTACTGATAGTGCTCCTCACACTTCACATTAATGCATTAGTGTATCACATAGGTTAGCAGCACGTCTGTATATCCATTTCAAGCACTACTTTGTACACACATTCACAGCTGTGGACTTTAAAAAGGTAACCACATACTGCCCATAAATATCTAATTATATACTCAAACTACACAATATTCGTAATGATTACCCAATACAGTTTGTAAGAGTACACTTGTATAAAACTGTTCTGCAACTAGGAAACAAAAGCCTAGTCACTTAAAAATGCAGAAATATATCTAATGTTAGAAGGTTTCACTCACCAGTTGGGCTACCATTTACAATGGGCCAAGTCTGCATTGCATCATCTAGAAGAGTCTAATTTGCAATGCATGTAAGTAATAAAACGCAGTGTTTTTATTTCTATCCAAGGTGATATAAAATATTTGAAATACAATTGCATTGGGAGGTAAAGCAATTTGTTCATGGTCATTTAGTGCCAGTAGCAAAATTTAAACCCATAACCTCAGAAGTTTAAAAGCCTAGGTCCAAAGTATTAACTACTACACCACAATAACATTAGACCTTAAACCTACAAATATTGTATACAGAAAGGTAGTTAGAGTGTTTTTGATATATCTAACTGATGGCACTTTAATGAAATCCTATTATCTTCCAGATTTTCCAGGGAAAGTCAGATAGCACAGTTCACAGAAAATGTAACAAATCTATTAAGCTACAATTTGTTATTCACCATAGCAGTTGTAGCTGGCATTTCATTTACATGGATTTTGTAATATTAACTGTAAAATATGAAATGCACACAGTATTTGATGAGATTTTAAAACTTTACTCCTTTAACATAGTGACTATGTTCAGATTCAGATGCAGCCACGATTTCAATCAATAATAATCACATGAAGCATCCCTTCTTATAAGCTGATAAAGTAATTTTTTAAACAGTAACCTGAAGTGTACACACATTTGAGTAATTACAACGCAGCCTACAGTAATTTCCAGATGGGTGATAAAGACGGCACAGAGTGGAAGGAGCATGCCACAAGTGAAGAGCACAATGCTGGAAGGCAGCACACTCAATGTATGAAAATGACAGTTGCAGGTAGTAGTCTTACTTGACTGACATGCATTTAAGATTGCAACATGGTTGAGGACTGTTTTATAGGTGGGTGGGGTCACAGCTGGAGTGCTGATCTGTCATTTAACCACTTTATACAGTTTTGTATGTGTGCCAACACCAAAAATATTAAAAACCCCATACCAAGGAATTTGATAAAATACATTATTTTCTGTTTACAGGTGTTGCTATAAGTATGCCTCCTAAATATAAAATCAAAAACTTTGCTGCTTTGAAGCAAACGTATTTGGGAAGCTAATGGTTTTGCATTCATTTCTGAAACCCCAAGCGCTACTATAATGCAAAAAAAGCTACATGTTGAGTTTACAAGAAATCCTTTACTTTAGAACAAATCAAGCGGCAATCATTGGTTGGGGGGCTGGGAGAGGGACCTCTTGAAACTCAAAAACCCTCCTCTTAAAGTACTGCATATCATGGCATTAAAAGACTACTGAAATAACGTTCACATAAGTGTACATCCACCCAGTAATTAGACAGAAATACGAGTTACTTGCCGACAGCTTTGCACACTCCAGTAGCTGGATCCATTTGATAACCTTTGAGACATTCACATTTGTACCCTCCTTTTAAATTAATACATATCTGACTGCAGATTCCAGGATTCTGACACTCATCAATATCTGTATTAAAGGAAAAAGAGATTTATATAAAATTACAAAAAGGACACAAGTTCAATGACTCAAATTAAGTCAGACTGTATCTCACACCTTGTAAGCAAATACATTAAGACCTTCAATGAATTTTCTTCATGTTTGTGAAAATCTGAAGGGTGGTTAAACCAAACAAAAATATATAGTGTGCACCTGCCCAAAGAAACTTCACTTCAATTATACAAAGCAGTGGTACAGAACAGCATGATTTGATAGCTATATTTTACAGTAACTGACTATGTGCGTGCACAGATCAAAGGTTTTAAAAATCTGACTTAAAAGGCATCACACTGATCAAATAATTTTTAATAAAAAACACTGTAGACATTGCATCTCCTGTAAGCAATACATAGATTACACATAATTTGATAGACATACCAAATTTGTCCTAAGGAGAAATTACATTTTCAAAGGTCAAAAGAAAAATCTACCCACCAACACAAGAATGTCGATCTTGGATAATAGGAAGCAGCTGCTGTTAACAGGCTAGTAGGTGTCATTAAGGTGGTTTGTGTTTTAGAGTTAAGTCAGCAAGATCATGCAACCCCCCACCTATTCAGTAATGTGGAAGAATTCAGTCAGCATTTCAAAGTCTGGATCACACATTTCAGCTTTAATTGTAATGTGCTCCCATTACTATTTCTCATTTACATACAGTAAATCTCCATGAAAAAACAGTCCAGAACCTGAAAAGTTTAAACTGGGTCTCCACCTACAGCAATGCTGAACATAATTTAAAACAGGATATCCATTAACAAACAAGCTAGGACAAAAATGCAGAAACACAGAACCTAAATTGACCCATTCCGGTTTACTGTAGTCAAAATATACGATCAACATTAACTGCAAGATTTTCAAGGAGAAGAAATGTAGGAGAAAGTCTAAAGCCAATATTGCTCTTTTTTTTTTTTAAGTCACCAAGATAACAAGTGTGTTGCCAAAGGATACTAATCTTACCAATATACAGATATCTCCAATTAATGGTCTCCAGGAAACATAACTGTTAACTTCTCCCAAACACAATCCAGGAAAGAGCAAGCTAATGAAGTATCACCTATTTTGCTAAGTTTTTAAGCAGTGCACCAGATAACATGGATTCAGAAATCCAGTTGCACCCTCCCCACCTGCATTCTGAAATTTGGAAAACAGCAGCTCATACCAAACTTTTGTCAGCTCTGTTAACTTCATCAAATAAGATATAAATAAGAGGCAAGTCAACACCTCTGCAGTGCTTTCACCTTAAGACAAAAAGCCATCCAAAATTACATTTATTTAAGGAACTGTGACCATGAACTGAACTACACCTGAATGGACAAAACACCACCTATAAGTAGGCACAGTTGTTGTAACTAAAAAGAACTAATACAAATCAAAAGGTTAAACCTTCCTTTAGAGCTAGCTGCATTCATCTCAGAGTGCTGAAGCAAGAACACGTGCTCTTTGGGAAGTCAAAAGCGAACAATACACTTACTTTTTGGGGACCTAGAGGCTTACAATTCACTCTTTGGGGTAAAAAGTCATCCACTCTCACCATAGATGTCTAAAACTTTCATTTCATTTGCCTGAAAGTTTCTCTACATAAAGGCTTGAATCTGGGACACCCTGAAGTAGCTCTATGATCCACATTGCCAAGCCAGGTTCTGTGCAAGTGACTTAACCCAGTCAAAAAGAGGAACAGCCACTACAAGGGAACTTCAGCACCTACAGTTGTGACAAAACAATGAACGTCCCCATGAAATTGCAGAGGGCACATCTAAGTGCCTAACAGTGAGACAAGAAAAACAGCACTTATACCACACCAAACACACACCCATGTAGTAAAAATAAGGAGTGCAATTCAACCTAAGAAAAATCCTCCACCAGGAACAGCAGCAAAAACAACACACTTTGCAAACCAACCTTGGTATCCAAACCCCTTTGGCCAAGAAAAATTTGAACATTAAACAACAAGTCAACAGCCAGCCTTTGCTGTGTTGTAGGTTTGTCCAACTTGTCTGCTGTGTCCGGTCTTTTGTGTTGACATGTATGCAGTTATGTTTCTATAATTCTCGTGGGTACAAGTAAATTAAAATCTGCTTCTTACAGTATGTATTGGTTGCTGGAGAACCTACTACAGAGAAGTAAAATAAAATGGGAGCCTTACCAAATTACTGCCATAGCCAAAGGCAAAGCCTAAATTAACTCTGTGATCAATTAATCTTTTCCTGCATCTTTTCACTTTTACACCAATGCTAACCTACCACCAACATTTTTGGAATTACTTAGAACTGATTTTGATTGAAGAAAAAAGAATGAAAATTCCCAAAACCGAACCTTAAACATTTCCCCACCCAAAAAACCCTAGTTTAAAACAATTACATTAGACTACTTGATTCATGTACCATAATTAAACACATACATACCCCCACATGTTTTCCGATCAATTAGCTCCAAGCCTGGAGTGCATCCACATTCATATCCTATAGTAAGATCTCTGCAAATATGGGAGCATCCACCATTATTGGTGAAGCATTCATTTAAATCTATAATTGGAGGGAAGAGAAAAAAAAATTACACAATTTCACCCATCCTGTATGGACACCAAAAGAAGAAGTAAACTACTGAAACATTTTTTTCAACATTAATATACGGTGGAAGAACCAAGGAAAATATTGACTTGGTTTGGAGAAGATTGTTTATGTCTCAGTGAAAAAACTAAGGAGGCCAAAGCTTTACATCACATTCACATACTCACCCAGGTAAAAATGCAACAAATTGAGGTGCTTTTTGATTCTTCTAGCATTAAGGCAAACTCATGATTAAATTTTACTCCATCTCCACATCAGAAATTGTAAAGGGGAATTAAAAGATAGACAATGAAACAGCAGATGCCCTAAACAATTTTTCTGGAGGTCTTCACAAATGAGGAAGCGTATAACCTCCCAGAGGTAAAAAGGACTACTAAAGGAGGTACTGAGGGATTTGGAAATTATAGAGGGAGAAGTACTGCTCAGATTAAACAGGCTGAAATCAAACAAATCACCAGGACCAGATAATATTTACGTACGAGTTCTTGAGCCTAGCAAGTACATAAATAAACCCTGGAGACATTTTTAGGAATCACTGTGCACTGGAAAGGGACTTTAAAAAAACTTTTTTTTTTTTCCCCCTTTAAAAAAAAAAAAAAGTAAATAGGACTGGTGGTCTTTGTTGGGCTGAATGGCCTGTTCTCGTCTAGATTTTTATTTTATTTATATATATATCTCTCTCTCTCTACACACACACACACACACATATACATATACATATACATATATATACACACACACACATACATACACACACACACACACACACACACACACACACATTAGAACAGTAGAACAAAAAAAAAAAAAAATCAGCATGCCTGTTTGGCATCAATTTTTGCACAGCAATTTTCAAAACAGACAGAATTGATTCAGTTAAATATTGCAGCAAAAAATTTTGAAGTTTACATTTGTATAAAAATGAATACTTACTGCACTCTTTCAATGGCTCATCACTCCAGTCTGGGCAATCTCTTTTCTGATTACAGACCTGAGACATGTCTATGCACTCTCCAGTCCGACATTTAAATTTATCCGGTCCTTCACATAGGGTAACTTGTGTTGAAACAAAATGGTATAGTTATCTTTTTATATTATAATATAAAATGAAATATATAATATATATAGTACAATATACTATATTACTATAATCTATACTAATAAAAAGGCAAAGCCCTCACTGACTGACTGACTCACTCACTGACTCATCACTAATTCTCCAAGTTCCCGTGTAGGTAGAAGGCTGAAATTTGGCAGGCTCATTCCTTACAGCTTACTTACAAAAGTTGGGCAGGTTTCATTTCGAAATTCTACGCGTAATGGTCATAACTGGAAGCTATTTTTCTCCATATACTGTAATAGAGTTGAGCTGGATGGCCATGGGGGGGCGGAGTTTCATGTGACATCATCACACCTCCCACGTAATCACGTGAACGGACTATCAATGCAGTACGTAGAAAACCAGGAAGAGCTCAAAAAAGCGCTGAACAAAACATGCATTATATAATTGAGAAGGCAGCGAAACAATAAGAAGCGAGCGACTGACATATGCAACCATATTCACGAGTGCTGCTACTTCGAAAACAAAGCACAGTGTAACCCTAAAGTTTAAAATTAAGTTCATAGACAGGCTGCCGCTGGCGTTTGTAATTTAGTGCCTGCCCATATAAAAGTCCGTCCGTCAACGGCAATCCAATAGAAACACTGCCGCGAAATATTCACGGGTGAAGGACTGTGCTTATGCAGAGGAAGATGAGATGGTCAGGGTGGTGTTTGGTACAAACTCAGCGAAACCGCGAAAGAAACTTAAGTGCCGGGTCTTAACATTACATACAGCCATGGACATCACACGAGATGGCACCAGCACAGCTGGGAACCTTCGATGCAAGAACACTGAGCAGCTCACGTGAACTGACGCAGTGCACAAATAAAAAGCAACAGTTCCAAAGAGTGCTGATCAAAAACCGGATTACACAATTGAGAAGGCAGCAAAAAAAATATGAAGCGTCTGATACATACAAGCATATTCATAAGTGCAGCTACTGCGGAAACAAAGCACACGGTGGAAAAAGTCAATGTCCCGCTAAACGAAGACAGTGTAAAAAAAAAAAATATATATATATATATATATAAAGCTCCCGTCCCACCACTTCCCAAAGATGCTCTATTGGGTTGAGATCTGGTGACTGTGGGGGCCATTTTAGTACAGTGAACTCATTATGTTCAAGAAACCAATTTGAAATGATTCGAACTTTGTGACATGGTGCATTATCCTGCTGGAAGTAGCCATCAGAGGATGGGTACTTGGTGGTCATGAAGGGATGGACATGATCGGAAACAATGCTCAGGTAGCCCGTGGCATTTAAACGATGCCCAATTGGCACTAAGGGGCCTAAAGTGTGCCAAGAAAACATCCCACACACCATTACACCACCACCACCAGCCTGCACAGTGGTAACAAGGCATGATGGATCCATGTTCTCATTCTGTTTACGCCAAATTCTGACTCTACCATTTGAATGTCTCAACAGAAATCGAGACTCCTCAGACCAGGCAACATTTTTCCAGTCTTCAACTGTCCAATTTTGGTGAGCTTGTGCAAATTGTAGCCTCTTTTTCCTATTTGTAGTGGAGATGAGTGGTACCCGGTGGGGTCTTCTGCTGTTGTAGCCCATCCGCCTCAAGGCTGTGCGTGTTGTGGCTTCACAAATGCTTTGCTGCATACCTCGGTTGTAACGAGTGGTTATTTCAGTCAAAGTTGCTCTTCTATCAGCTTGAATCGTTCGGCCCATTCTCCTCTGACCTCTAGCATCAACAAGGCATTTTCGCCCACAGGACTGCCGCATACTGGATGTTTTTCCCTTTTCACACCATTCTTTGTAAACCCTAGAAATGGTTGTGCGTGAAAATCCCAGTAACTGAGCAGATTGTGAAATACTCAGACCGGCCCATCTGGCACCAACAACCATGCCACGCTCAAAATTGCTTAAATCACCTTTTTTCCCCCCCCATTCTGACATGGTTTGGAGTTCAGGAGATTGACTTGACCAGGACCACACCCCTAAATGCATTGAAGCAACTGCCATGTGATTGGTTGATTAGATAATTGCATTAATGAGAAATTGAACAGGTGTTCCTAATAATCCTTTAGGTGAGTGTATATATACACACACACACAGGATGATCATGGCTAGACACTGATCTGCAGTAAGAGACGAAACAGGAGAGGTGGAGGTACCGACTGGAGAAGGGGAATAAAAGTAAGTAGGAGTGAGACCGAGTACATGTGTGTGAATCAGACGCAAGGTGTTGGAAGGGTACAACTTCAAATTTAAACATTTGGGTTCCACAAGTGAAATGGAGGGCAGGCAGGGTGGACTCTGGAGAAAAGTAGCGCAAGGGTTGTGTGATAGAGTACCTGCAAGAGTTAAAGGGAATATCTATAAAATTAAGTGCCTAACTATGCTGTATGGTTTGGAGACTGTGGCACTGATGAAGACAGGAAGCAGAGTTGGAAGTGGCATAGTTGAAGTTGCTATAAATTTTCACTCTGAGTAATGAAGGTAGAGAGGATTAGGAGTGAGCATTAGAGGGACAATACAAATAAAATAGTTTGGTAACCAAGCAAGTGGCTACATTGAGATGATTTGGGCACAGGCAGAGTAGTGAAAAGAATGGTTAGGATGGAACTGCGATGGAAAAGAGAAAGGAAAAGATGGTTTATGGAGGTGGAGGGGAGGACATGAAGGCAGTCTTGTGATGGGGTGGGAACAAAAAAAAAAAAAAAAAAAAAGACAGGGATAGATGAAGAATGATTATCTGCTGTGGCAACCCCTAAATGGGAGCAGCTGAAAGTCGCTTACCTTCAAACCTTCAGTGTCTTGTTAATGTAATATACCCATCCATAAAACCATACTACACAAACCACATCTCAGGCTGGGAATCAAAATTGACAAATCACATCCAACATTAAAATGTAATAAAGTGCACAAATCCTCAAATGAACAAAACCACAAAATTATAAGAGTAGTAAAACTAAACAATCAATTTTCAATTTGATTTTGAATGCACTGCTAAAGATGGATTTAAAGTATAAGCATCACAAATGGGCATTTATTAAAGAGGTTAAAACTGCACAAATACCATCTTCAAATTGTTCATCACCAACAACTTGATAATTATACTCTACATACATTTTTCAACTGGCACCCTGTGGAAACGGGGTATTGCCCCTGGGTCCTGACCCAAGTGAAACTCACCCCTCAGGTCAAGATCTTCCAAGACAAATGGGACTACCTGGAGAAGCCAACATAAAAGCAGCTCAGCAATAGCCATTTTGCAGACATATTACTTACAATGCACTGTAGCAGCCAGGACACTGTCAGGGGTCCAGCTGCCAGAGGCATGTTCGCCACAGACTCCGTGCCGAGGAACAGTGGGCATGCAAGTGCTCAGAGTGCTGCATCTCCAGTCACCAAAATGACTTTAATAGTGTCTCCAATAGTCAAGACTGTCTGGACAGTTTCACATGTATGACATTTATGGGTTTTGTAATTACTAAAAAAAAAAAGTGTTATGCCTTGGGATTTTTGGGGTTACAAGAGGAGTGCCACCACAGAGAAAATGTTTGGAAAACACTGCTGTACATACAAAAAGTTCTTACCTAAAAACTGACACTGTGCATTAAATTGGTGGTTATGTTGCCTCCTTTGCATAAATTAGCAAAGCTATTGCAAACTGGAATAATGGATAGGGAAAAAGTCACTTTAATTTTTTATTTTTAATTAGAAACAGATAACATTCCATATAGTCAAGTCAAAGCAAAATTTAACCCCCACCCAAAAGAGCCAGCAACTGATGCTACTCTATAAAAAGAGGAGTAGTATCCCAAAATTGAAGCTTATTTTAAATTTTGACCAGATCCTCAAAGTGAGAATTAGATTTTACCAATTTCAAGTAGCATAGAACATCAGTTTCCCACGGACTTAAATGGTGGGGTGGGATTCTTCCAGTTGAGCAAGTCTATGTGCTAGTAGTGTAGTAAAGGAAATCACAGTTAGTTTGTCCTTCTCCACTTTAAGCCTATCTGGGAGTTTACCTAACAACTGTTAATGGGTTAGGAATGACTGACAAAGCAAAGATTTTTGTCCAAAATGTTAATTTGGTGCATACCCAGAACATGTAGCCAAGTGAGGCAGGAGCTATGGTGCGGTACGTTCACAGGTTTAAATCTTGCCCTGGAAACAGAATTTTAAACAAGAAATGTGTTTGATAAAAGATTAAGTTGAACTGAATACTTTGTGTATATGGAGCTTAAGTGTATTCTGTGCTTGGCTGCCTTGCACTAGTTTTCTGAAATACTAAGTGACAGATTCTATTCACGATGTTCACTGGGGTCTCTTTCAAAGAGACTAAAATATTTTTATAGAGTCTTCAAAACTGATCAATTATACTGGAAAAGCACAAGGTAGAAGGTGAGGAAAACTGGGCATGTTCGGTTTCTAGCTTTAAAGTAGTAAAATAATTGTGTCGATGCGAAGCTGTATATGAAGCATGATTGTTCACAGGATGCAAAAACATTATCCATGTACAAGTATTTCAATCCCAGACATGTTCCAGACACTGAATAGTGCATATGTTTGAGAGGGTGGAAAAGGGATTTCTATGTGGAGGTGCAACAGAAAAAAGCTTTTCCGTCTTCAAGTGCTTCCTACATTGGTTCCATATTGAGAGAATGGAGGGTAATTGGATTTTTAGTGCAATAATAGTAATTTGTATTAACTGGGCCAAACAGCAGGGAATATAAAGACACTGCATGATTTCAACTGCAAACCATGCTTGTGGATATTCATTTTGCGTCCAAGCCTAGGAGTTCTCATGCATAAAACGAGTACACACAAAAATGTTGAGTAGCTGCTTTCCTCGTGCACTGAAATGTATATAAACTGAACTTGGTGTAAAGCCAAACATTTTCATGTTAACTCCCTACCTTGTGCATGCAGCTTCTGGTCAGTATTGCAAACTGGCAGCACCCAGCATCAGAGCAGTACTACGGTTTGTGTAATTTACTTTTTCCTATTCACATCAAATACAGGATTTACCAAATACACTGAAACTGCATACCATTTACAAATGTAATTCACTTGAATGTAATCATCCTGTAACAATAAACAATGGCCAAACTATTCCAACTACCATAGACGCTTTATCAATGCAAATGGAATAATTACAGTGTATTCATAGAGGATGATGACTGGCTTCCAAGTCTATTTAGATTTTCAGGAGCATATTCTCTTGGAGTTTGAGCACAACTGGCGCAACTTTACAAAGGCAGAATGAGAAATTGGGTACTACCTGCTCCTTAGCAAGTTTTGTCCACTATCAGGTTTTTAACAGAAGCTTTTCAACATGAACTAGCCGACTGATCTGGTATTTCGCAAACATCAAAATCTCATCATGCCAACTATAAAAGATGGTATCCACTTTTCCACATAGATAAGATTCTTACACTTTGTTTGAACTGCAAAAAAAAGCACAACAACGTCCGATTTTCCACAAGTAAATCGGAGTGGTCTGGTGCACACAATGCTATTGCAAAGGCACTGGACAAGTTACATTAGCCAGGGATGCATCACCAAATGAATGAGTTGCAGGTGCTTTTTCCAAATAGTGTGGCAAAAGGCAAGTAGTTTTTAAAAGATAGTCACCTCAACTATCCACAAAGAAGGGAATCTATCCATTGTGGCACTCCATGCCAAAATAACACTATAAAGGGCGCCTTCCAAGAATGCATTTATACTCTATTAATGTGCTGCTCTATAGTCCACGGAAGTGTGTCATTGGGCAGGCAAGAACCTGAAGAGATACACTATGATGAACCTTGACCCACCAAATGATCAGCTTAATTGGACAGGGTTACAACTTCATTTGAATGTAATTAGCTGAATGTGAAAACTGCTAATCAGACGCAGCATTTAACCAATTCATTTATGGTCAATATCACATAATACAGCTCTTATTCTTTAGTTTGTTGGCCACATCTTACAGCATCCACTTTTGCATTTTGCAACTACAGAACAATCCATCAGCATAGCCAGATGGCCTCCCAGCAGTTTGATGTAGAGGTGATGTGAGCAATTAGTGCCTGAAGACGTACTTGGCACAGCAGCAGCATCACGTCATCGGCATGGGGGTCAGCTGTTGTATTGTAGAAAACAGATGGCTGGCTGCAATTCACCTTTTCACGATTATCATCTGACCACTCTGTCACTGTGTGACTTTTTGAACTTTGAGTGTCTCTACCATGCTTTTGTTGCATATACAACTGCATTAATCCAACAAATACATTTCTCCTTGCTTCCTCTTTTGCTGAAATAGTTTTTTCCACATTCTTTTGCCATTGTCTTAACCGAACACCGAAAGGGACTAATTTTTTGATTTGCATATTAAAATATGCAAAATGCTTAGAGTCATCATGGAGGGTGGCAAGTGCATGAACGTGCCATCCTTTTCAGGCTGACAGATTTTTGGTGTTGAAGTGCATGGAAGTTGGCTTATGTACGGTTCTGTGCATGTGGATTTTTTGTGCGTACATCATGTTTTAGTGTGAATTCTACGCACTGTGTTATATAGGAGGCTCCAGGTCTTTATTACTGGACAGCATATATACAAGCTATCAAACTGAAAGTTGGGTACTGCCATTGCCCCTTTTGATTTAGGTTACTTTAGAAACACCCTTTGTATATGTGGATGTTTCGAAATCCAAATAAATGAAGTTATGATTGAGACTAATTTCTTAATGTATATGGGAATGCTTTGAAATGCGAGGAGCAGCTTGGGATGTTGATTCTCCCTGCTAACCTAATGTGGAGGATCTAGTAACGTCTTTTTTTCTCCTTGTAATATTTACCACTAGATATTTAAACTGATCTGCCAAGATAAACGGAAAGGTGTCCAAGTCTGATATTCTGTACTAGAGAATCCACTGGAAAGAGCACGCTTTTATTCAAATTAAGTCCAGATTTTTTTTTTTTTTTTTAAAAAACCACCTGGTAATGCTTTTAGGACTGCTGGCACAGAATTGTGGGTCACATACACAGTACCATATCATCTGCATATACTGATATTTTCTGTTTTAAGTCCTTCTCGGAAAATCTTTTAGCTCTGTTGCATTTCACAAGTATACAGCCTACAGTTAAATGGCAGTTGTCAAGAGAAAGTGATGAGGCATCCTTATCAAGTACCACCATCTAGTTTGAAGTTGTCTGAAATAATGTTAAAACTAACTGAGGCATCTTGACTAGTATACAGTAGTTTGATCCATGCTGACATGTCTGATAATGTTGAATGGGAGTACCTATTCATCACATAGCACAAATTTGGGATGGGCCCAAATGCTTTTTCTGCATTTAAAAGATAATGTTGGATGTAAGGGGTGAATATATTAAACATGAAAAGTTAAGTGTCTGCCTTTAATAAATCCTGTTTGGACTTGATTACAGAAGGAAGCTCTCAATCCTTCTGGCTAGAACTTGAGTATCTTAACAGTTATTCAAAAGAGAGATTGGTCTATATTATGCACATTTCAGTAAGTCCTTATTTCTCTTAGGAAAGATGGCAATTAATGCTTGGCGAAATACTGAGGTAGAATTTGTGTCTACCTTCTATAAAACGTTGCCAATACCAGTTGCTAATAGCAACTTATGAGAATTTATAAAATTCCACTGGGTAGCCATCAGAGCTAGCTGCTTTCTCACTTTTAAGTGAATTTATAGCAACTAGTAATTCTCAAGTGTCAGAGGTTTATTCAGTTCTGCAGCACTAAGAGCATCTAGCAGTGGTATCTAATTAATCAAGAAACTCATTAGATCGGGGTCTCCAACTCCAGCCCTGCAGAGCTACTGAGGCTGCAGGTTTTCTTTCGAACCCTTTTCTTAATCAGTGACCAGATTTTGCTACTAATTAACTCTTTGCCTTAATTTTAAATGATGAACTTTTTAAGACTCAAGCCCCTCAATTACTTTTCCTTAATTAGCAACCAAACAATATTAAGACAAAATATACAAACAAACATGCGTCCATCACACAACTGAAAAAATAAATGAAGGCCTCAGTAATGTCCATCTGCTCAGGTCCACAAAACTGACAGCACTCTTAAGAAAAACCAGCAGTTTTGGAAATATTTGCCATGACAGAATGAGTGCCATGGAATTAAAGAACAGGTTTACTTGGCAACAAGAATTGGCTTCAGATTATGAAACTGAAGTTAGTCAGAGGCCACAACTTATTTGGTCATTTGTTGGCTCACCACAAATATATTTAGGTGCCATTTAAGGAAAAAAAATCAATTCAGCAGTCAGTCAGTCTCAAGGAAAAAGTCAATTAAAATAAAGGCAAATTAGCAAAAACTGGTCACTAATTAAAGTTAGAATGAACTTTTATAACCATAGTAGGTCTCTAAGACTAGAGTTGGAGACCCCTGCATTAGAGATTGTGTCTTCTCTTTAAACTGAGTAGAATACAAGGACTTCTAGTACTTTTTTAAATTTAAGTTATATTCTTATGGTCAATTTTATTTACATCTGTGTTAATTGCTGATATTCATTATGGATTCTTGGTAGTGTAGTTTAAGGTGGTAAATTGTACATACAATAGCTTCAACAAATTTCATATTGCCAAGAGATACATCTATGAAACATTATGTTGTCACTAATGTTTATTGGGGTAATAGGAATTAAATAAAAACATTGCTCTTTCTCCTCCCCCTAGCACCCCCCCTCCAACATTGTGCCTCTTCAAGTGGGGCAAGCCAAACTAAATCCTAGTCCTCTGACATGCCAAGAGAAGGAGCACATCTAGAGCAAAATGAACCCCTCAACCAGTATGAAGGTTAAAACATAGTGTGATGACACAGTACACAATTGACTAATGATATAATTTTAAACAATCCAAATAATTAACCAAGGGAATACTGCTTAAAAAAAAAACAAAACGAAGGTTGGTTACATAAAGTTTAGCAAAAAGACCTTAGCTTGTTACTTTGTGGTAGCCAAAGAGTTCATATAATTAAAAAAATCAATATAATCATTGCAGCTTAAAAGGGAAGGGATGGCCAAAAACAAAATAAAAAAACCTTATGGTCCAAAATGCAACCTTCAAGTAGAATCTTTGCCTTGCCAGAACACTTTCTCATGATCTTACGTTTCTAAAGAAAGGCGGATCAGTCTTCTCCACTCTTCATCTCCTTCCAAACTGAAAGTGGTTATTGCAAATTTTACAAGAGGCTTATTTGGATTTCAGCTCTACATAGGCACTGTTTAATGCTGTTGAATGTGGTGCATGTGAGAAATCTGGGTAAATATGAACGCAGGTATTTTCAAAAGTAATCTCATCTGTCCAAGAAAGAACATGATTTTGTTAGACCTGTAGTTTCTTGAAATAGACAATTAGACATTTGGGTTTGGAGGCATTTGAACCATGTATACAGTAGGCTGCAGAGATCTTTAAAATAACTGGAGAGAAGTTTAAAATTGGACAAAGAATAGTTCAGCTATAAATTTCATGTTTAGACTTTCCTGTTTTACAGGAAGACCTTCATTTCTGATGTTCCATCTATACCTTCCAGTGTTGACAGTTTGTCCACGAGCACTTTGCATTCTGATTTTATACCGGTTCTTTTATCCACAGCAGAAGCAGATTGTTCAACTATTTCAATACTGGCTGTGAATGTTTCCTTAACATTCATTCAATCTGAGAAGCAAGTACAGTGGAACCTCGGTTTGCAAGCAGAATTCATTCCAGAAACGTGCTCGCAATCCAAAGCACTCGTATATCAAAGCGAATTTCCCCCATAAGAAATAATGGAAACTCATATGAATAGTTTTGGGTTGTGGAACGAATCATCTAAAAATGATTAATACAAAATATAAAGTAAAATACATAATACAAAATTAACCTGCACTTTATCTTTAAAAAGAATCATGTCTGATGTGAGTTTCTAAACTCATGTGGGATTCCACCCAACGGGACGACACACGGAAGAGTGTCCCAAAGCAATCGCAGTCTCCCAGCGCTGTAGCAGTCGGCGTATGAGCACATCCAAAAAGATTGCAGACATGCTATAAGCGCCTGTCGTCAATGGGTCATACAAGAAATATTATAAAAGATCCCGCTACAATAAATAACAGCGCTGTTGCGGTTTCAAGCTGAATAAAGCTGGTGTTAAAGTACTGAGACTCGGCTTCGTGTTTTGGGGAGCAAGATGGGGACTCGCACTTCACAACGCACACACACAGTCACAATGCTGTAGTAAACAGTATACACTCGTACGGATGTTGACTATGTGAGGCACACAAACTCAGACGGAGAATAGGAGACGATTGCCAGAGAGAGAGAGAGAGAGAGAGAGACCATCAGCTCAGTTGTGATCACATGATGCTCAGCAGACAGTGTATCCATACTACTCGTATTGCAAGACATTGCTCGTTTATCAAGTCAAAATGTATTAATTTTTGCTCGTCTTGCAAAACACTCGTAAACCGAGGTTCCACTGTACTTTAAAATTTTACTCTAACATGCTTGTATTTTCCTGAACTTTTTTCATCAATTTGTGTGGGATTTCTGTTGAGTTAATATTAATCTTAGTACTTAAATGTTGCTCCAGGTCTTTATCCTGATGAAATTTCTCATTTTTCTAGTTTAGGACCTTTCATTCTTTCTCTATTTTTCTTTGCATTGAGCATATCATTTATGTTCTGCCAAGACACTGGCAATCATTATCTTCAGCTTAGAGTGTGTTGATATTCCCCAATCTCTGTTGACAGAGTTGCTAGTTACAAGTTCACTAGGAGATGTTGCAGACTCATGGTTTTTCTGAGGATTAGCTGAAGTTGACAAAAGGGATGAAAATGCCATGTTCAGTTCCAAAAATTCTCATGCAGTCAAATAATCTGACTGCTTCACTTGCAGTTTTGCTCCCCTAATGCTCCTAGCTGGAGAAGATGCTGCAGTGTCAGGTTCTTGTACTTAAGTCTGGTTTAGACATTGATGGCGATTTTGCAGTCTTATCCTTTTCCTTCCGAGCCCTTTGTTTGCTACTCATGCTAATTTGTACTTGAATGCAATATTAAATCCCATTTGGATGAATCAACACAGGATATCGCAAAATGATATAAAAATAAAAGACAACGCTACTAAGAGAGCCCCCACACATGTTCATCAACAACTGTCGACACCAAGTATAATCATTACCCATTTATTTCATAGATTATTATTCTATTAGGGCAGCCAGCATTGCAAGCTACCTCACAGACTTAAGAGTTAAACAGAGGTATTAGTGACTTATTTTGGTTTTAGCACCACTCAGATATTTTGCACTTAAATGGTATAACACTGATTCAATCTTACAGAAACATGCAATTAAAAGCAAAAAAACTATCTTCACAACTTCTCTAGAATTGCATCAGGACTACGATAAGCTCCCCCAGATCTATATCTGTATATATTAACTCTTTCAGGGCAGACTCAACATTTGTCAACATTCAGTCAAAACTTGCCATTACATTTTAGTTGGACCCTCTGTCAGAAGGAACGTTCCCTTCATTGAATTGACCTTGATTCCCTGCTTGTGAAAAGAGTAACAAAGAGCAAACAGCCTCTAAAACTACATCGACCAAAGCAAAATACTCAGCAGATAAGGTTTTAACATAATCATGGAACCTGACACCGATTTTGATGCAAGTGATCCGGAGATGGATAACAAAAGTCAAAAAGGGGTCCCAGCATCAGATGATCAGTCCCCAGCTCAGAGTGGTGCTGAACACATTCATGTAGCCAACGCAACTTCAGGACAGCCGCTTACGACAACACATTACGTCTCACTGCGACCATCATCACCCTTCCACAAAGACAGTCGGCCCACTGTGCATCCCTACTGGCTGCCAAGACAGGAGTCTCGCACAACAGACGTTTTATGCAGATTTGTGGGACACCCTCGCTTTGCATGCTTTACAGAAAACTTTGGGGAAAAAGTATTCAGCCCTCAAAGAGTTAATCAAGAAAATGAACACGAATACAAGGCAATTGCCTTGCCGGGCCTGGATGCAACAATGTTCACCATGTTAAACTGGCCACATTAAAATCACAAAAAATTTAGTATCTACCCTACATCTCACATTAGATCGGTGAATCAATGCGGTCTTAAGACTTTTTCTGAGTATCCCTATATACATTAACAAATCATTCTTTATGTAATTCAACTTAATTACAACCCCATTTATCTGGAATTCATAACAAGACATCCTTGCATTCAAAAGGCAAGGCAACTCTATATAATAATAAAAAAAAACCCTGCAGCAGAAGGTGGCATGGCACTACCTTTCAATTTTATTACTGGGTGGCAAACAAACAAGCTATAAAAAGTTCTGGACATTAACAAATTGAATACACATGCTTGATCTGCAATAGAAATCTTGCTGTATTTTATATGCCCTGCTTTGTGCCCCAGTAACAACTAATTGTCAATATGCCAGTAAAAATAGTTTACCAATAACTCAGAATATGGAGCCATTGAAAGATGCACTTTGAAGCAGAAAAGCTTTTATCTTGTTGCATCTCTAACATGATGATCACCTATTTCAACCCCTCTCGAACCTGTATCTTTTAAAAAAAACCCAGGATAAGAACACTTGCAAAAGAACCTTCCCAATTTCACACCTCCCACCCATTTCTATTCCAGAAGAAATACTGATCAGTCTTGAGGACTCAGACAGCATCAACAATATATAAAACATCTAAGTCTTTTTAAAGATCCTAGGGTATGGTGGTGAAGGACCTTTTCACTTATCTCAAGGAATGAAAAAAACTATGCATAGAATACAGTTTATCTCCATATGTGCAGAGCATTCCATCATTAAACGTAAAATATTTCAATCATTCTCTCATTTGAAAATTGTCCAAAAAGTATCCAGAGCAAAAGCCAACCTGTGAGCGTTGCAAACTAGCTCCAGTGTCACTGGGCCACAAGTTTTGGGAAAGCACCAAATTAACATTTCGTACATAAACATCCCAAGGTTTCAGACAGCCTTGGTGTCACAAATCACTCCAATCCCAGTGAACCAAATTATTTGGTATACTCCCAGATGTGCTTAAAGTGAAAGAAAACCGATTATAATTGCCTGTAACACACTACTAGCACGTAGATTTATCTGGAAGTGGGGGTTGGTGAATTCTTGCTTACAGGATCTGTTCAAAACTTTAATATAGGAAGATCTTTTATATTTAAAAAAAAAAATACAAGCAGCATTTATATGGTTGGGTGGGGTAGGACTAATCTTTTGCCTATGCTGTTGGCTCTCATCTCTCTGGTGGATAATGAATTTTGTTTAATTCGACTGGATTGTAGATTATGTTTTTCCTCCAAGAAAATTAAACATGTCATTACATTCTTCTTGTAAACACTTTAGGCAATTTAAAAAAATTAAAAAAAAAAAAAAAAACAAGTTGCCAAATCTATAGCACAGTATGTTCCAATAAATTAGAGTTCTGGTTAAAATGAATTACACTACTAAAAGCACAATTTTACACACTATGCACACACCTACATTTCATTAATGCAATTAGCGGACTGAAATATGAGATGCTAAACACACAAAACGCCGAAACCCTTAGTATCCAATAATTTTCCTATGCATTCTCCTACCTTTGTACAAAGGGCTTTTTATTTTTTTATATATAAATAAGTTCAAGGCTTGTTCACTTCATAAATTTAATATGTGCTTATGTTTGGCAATGGAGTACAATTAGGATAGAGCAAACAGCTCTTCATTGGTACTGTTGTGAAACAGATACCAGTTACGCAGGCCGAGAGAGAGAGAGAGAGAGAGAGAGACCACCACACAAACTATGCCTAAACAAATGTTTTATTTTTTACCTCCTCAAACGGAGGATTTTTGCTACTGTATTTCCTATCAAAGAGCTTTTAAAGTACCAAAACATTACCTGAATTTGATTTTTGGGCTCTTCCCTGTTTAACCCCAACATGTTCAATTTAAGACAACGTGGGGTTCTAAAACCCACAGTTTGTTTCAGGCTTTTAATACAATGCTTTTTAATGTCACAATTAAGGTTTACGACAGTAATTTTAGCACAATACATGTAGGCCCTCCAACCTGCAGTGAAAAACCTGGGGGTTGGTGGTAGAATTGGCACGCGGCCACCATAAAAAAAACCCACAACACACCACCTCACACTAGTTCTATTCCATCTTAACTAGTGTAGTGCCGAGGTATCACCCGGGTCCTAACCTGGGGTCCGGGGTTGGTTTGTCATGAGGTGGGTGCGGCAATGTTTCAGCGCGTCCACCTACTTAGAGTATTACATAAAATTTAATTTGGTAAAAAAAAAAATGGTTGTAAAATGTGAACTATAAAAAAGCTGGTTAACTGGCCTGGTGAATCAACTAGTTAATCTGCTTTTGTATCTGGGGTCAGAATATTGACTATTAAGCTGGTGCCATTTTTCCCCATTCGCCATATGGTCCCCTGTGTTGCTCTTGGCCTCACCCCCCCACGCAGCCCACAAATTCAAAATTTAGTAGTAGGCAGCTGTGCTATACAGTGATTGCTTACATTTGAAGTTACACTTTTATCATTTGAGCATCACTCTAATAGACACGAGTCCCCCAACTATGGGGGGGAAAAAAAATATATATATATACACACACACACACACACACACACACACAGTAATCCTCGCTATATCGCTTTGACTTTCATGGTTTCACTCTATCATGGATTTTAAATGTAAGCATATCTAAATATATATCATGGATTTTTCGCTGGTTCGCCGCTTTCTGCGGACAATTGGTCTTTTAATTTAGGTTACATGCTTCCTCAGTTTGATTGCCCAGTTGATTTCATACAAGGGATGCTATTGGCGGTTGGCTTAAAAGCTACCCAATCTGAGCATTTATTACATATTAACTAAAACTCCTCAATGCTATAAAATATGCTTCCCGCGTGGCGTTTGTTTGCTTCTCTCTATCTTTCTCACTCTCTCTGCCTGACGGAGGGGGTGTGAGCAGAGGGGCTGTTTGCACAGAGGACACGGACGCTCTTCTACAAAATGCCGCTTTATCGTGGTGCTTCTGTATACTTAAAAGCATGTATTGATTTTTTGATTGTTTGCTTTTCTTTGCGAGCTCTCTCTGACATTTTCTGCTCCTGACGGCGCTCCTTTAAAGATAAGATATATTTGCTTTCTTTTAATTGTGAGAAAGAACTGTCATCTGTGTCTTGTAATGGAGCACAGTTTAAACGTTTGACTAAAGGGTGTTATTTCATGTCTAGAGGGCTCTAATAATGTTAACAGTGTGGGAGAGTTTATAAGGGCTTAAAATATATAAAAATAACCATACAAACATATGGTTTCTACTTCATGGATTTTCACCTATCGCGGGGGGGTCTGGAACACAACCCCCGCGATCGAGGAGGGATTACGATAGATAGATAGAGAGATAGATAGAATAGATAGATAGATAGAGATAGATAGATAGATAGATAGATAGATAGATAGATAGATAGATAGATTAGAAATACAACCTGAAGTAATTTTAGATAATACATATAAATCAGAGTTGGAGGATTTCATTTATCAGTTTCCCTCCAATGTTTTAAAACAAAACCATAATGGTTTTGTAGTCCTGGCTTACTCCGGTAAGGTTTTGTCCTAAAGCATACATTTTGCTTTCAAGTGCTCAAATTTATAGCAAAGCTGCATAAAAAAAAAATTTCACTTGTGGGAGAAGAAATGTTCCCTCCTTTCTAATTTACTACATGGATTACTTTCTAGAATTCTAAAACCTGATCGTACAATTATGAGGAATATATAAATAAAAATACAATCTCTTCAGCCACTCAGTTTTATTTCGAGAATTAAAAAAAATAAATAAATTTTCCACACGCACACCATTTCTGAAAATTTTGAAAATAATCACCATTTTCATTCTCCATACCCATCTTAGTGGGTCAGTGTCATGATTAAAATAAATACAATCCACACTTTGTTTTTTTCTTAATGACCTGCAGAACTCTAAAGAAAATTCCATATTTAATTCTTATTTTCTTGTTTTGTCACACATGTACTGCAAACCTATGGAAAATGAAATGACTGGCGATTTTTACAATTCAGATAACTTTAGTATGCGGAAAATAAAATTGCAAATGTTCTCATTTTTTGCAGCTCCTTGCATGTAGACTTTATAAAATCCCCAATGTCTTCGGCAATTTTTTAGGGTTTTAGTTCTTTTTGCAGATACTTCCCATAAACTGATAGACATTTTAAATTCCAACATGGATGGCTAAAAAAATAATTGTTTTTTTTTTGAAAATAGAAAAGTAGTAAAAATAGTACACAATTATCAAGAGAAGCCACTTACCATTTTTACAACTGAACTCGTCACTCCCATCAGTACAGTCAACAATACCATTACACTGTCTGCTTCCATGAACACAACTGCCATCAAAACACTTAAAATGATCTGGTCGACATGTTCTAGCAGCTGAAAGGAAAAAAGCACAATTCAAAAACAAAGCATGCACAAATATTAAACTGGAATTTCAAAATATCATTTAAGCAATGAGGAATGCTTGGTATACAGGATTATTTAACACTACTCAAATAATCTCAAGTAATCCAGACCTCCATTGAATAGCAGTTTGTACTGCTTTACTCACTTATCCAGTTTCTTTGCATTGCACATTAAGGCTTCAGTTTATCAAATAGCAAGCACAGACAGGAGCAGCTCCTTTCAGAAATACAACTAAATAACTAACTTTTGCCTTAAACTGGAGAAATTAAGTGAGCAGTTTAAGAATTACATTAAGATGGAGGCCAGGAACACAATACCTGCTGTGTGTTGTAACTTACAGTAAGTTCTTTGTAACAATGCAACAATTATAGTTAATTTGTTTGTGTTTACATTTTGGAATGTTGGGCATGCTGGTTTTATTTGTCCATTTTCACTTTTATAATGTAAAGCAGTGGGTTAAAATGAAGCCTTGTCTTTAAAACAACATGTCTCAATTTAAAGAGTAATACAACTGTAATTGGGTTGCAACCAAGGTTATTATAGTTTTGCCTTTTTATATTTTTATTTCTATATTTTTTCTGACCTTACTTGGAAATTCAGTTTAGTTTCAGTTTTCCTTCATCGTGTATTTTTAGTTTTAGTTTAGTTTTTATTTCACAAGGACAATTCTTTTATTTTTATATATATTAGTTTCAGTTTTAGTAATTATGGAATGGAGCACTTACGGAGTTAGTTTTGTTTCACAATCAGACAGAACTGTACAGTTAACAGATTTGGATATGAGTTTAATGTTAGTGGAAGTTTACTACACTGCCTGGTTTACCATTTGTTTTTTTCTGATAACCAAGCAAAATCAAAACTAGACACTGAATATGAATAATTTTACACAATTTTATAATTTAAATATATTTCTCATGAAAATCACAGGGGCTTAGGAAGAACAGGGTTCAGACTTGAATGAGTGTGCAGACCCCACCTCACTGTATTGAGAGGAAACAAAAATAAGCATGTGGTGTGAAGGTTAGGGGTGCTGAGACTTCAATACCCCAACATAAAGGACAGTAAACCCATAATGAGCAGAGCAAGAGCAGGTAATAAGAGTAAGAACGGGCACAAAACAGACAGAGCATCCAAGATTAAGAACAACATATACATTATCTAAAACTGTTTATCCAGAGTAGGATTGCAGGAAACCTGCAGCCTACTGCAGCAGGTTTGGATGCAAGGCAGGAAAAATCCCTGGTATGCAATATGTATCATAAGGCTAACGTTAAGAACAAAGAGAATGACATTTCAACTATTTTGAGAGAGAGGGAGAGAGAGAAAAAAATATTGAAAAAAGGAAGACATTTTAAAAATTCTGCTAATAGATTATTTTTACAAGATCAGGTATTTTGAGTTATGAATATGAACTAAAAGATAAAATAAAGAATAATTACAAAAAACCCATTAGAATGTTTAGTTTTTCATCACTTGTCAAATTCTCTACCTTTGTTTGTATCGTTTCTTTGTTAAATTTTGTTTTAAAGCAAAAGTGATTGGTCAGCAACAATATGCTGATCTTGTATGATGACCGAGTCAGTCTCTCGATCAGTGCCGTTTTCTTATTTTCAAAAACCAGGAGTTGGGTCTCCCCCTAGACTTTCTTGTATACAGTGGAACCTCGGTTCACGACCAAAAAGATCGCCAAACTTTTGCCTCGGTTCACAACCACACACTTGGTATATGAACAAGCCAGGTTCCCTTGCCTGCGAGCTGAGAGAGAGAGAGAGAGAGAGAGAGAGAGAGAGAGAGAGAGAGAGAGAGAGAGAGAGAGAGAGAGAGAGAGAGAGAGAGAGAGAGAGAGAGAGCGTGCCTGCTAGGGAGGAGGAGGAGGAGATTGCTTCACGTGTTTGCTGAACAAGCCAGTTTCCCTTGCGTCCTCAGTTGAGAGAGAGAGCGCGAGCACGTGCCTGCTGGGAAGGGGGAGGAGGAGATTGCTGCACGTGTTTGCCTGCCTATCTGTAGGCTGTAGTGCAAGCAAAACCACCCCCCCTCCCCCCACAGGCAGCCTGAGTGAGAGAAAGAGCTGCCATGCTTTTTCATTTAAACAAAGCCGCTCCTTGTTCATTGTTTTCAATAAGACGTGCACTCTCTTTGTGCTCTACAGTATTTTGTGTGCTTTTGCAGTTAACTATGGCTTCTAAGCAAGTGGAGAGTGGTCAGAAGAAAGTTTTGAAGAAAATTGAAATCGAAGTAAAGAAAGAAATTACAAAAGGTGGAAAAATTGTTTACCAGTTTACTCATTTACCAAATCGGAGAACCCTCGTGCTTTCAAGCAGCATAATATAAACAAAGCCAAACTGCCAGTAATGTGGAGGGTCACAAGAACGTTCTTTTCGGAATGACTGCATGAGGCTTTCACTCCCACCAGCTAAACAGCTAAAAGCACCAGAAACCCAAGAAATCACAAGAGAGAAAACACCTGAAGGAAAACACTTCATGCCAGAACTCGTTTCATGCAAGGTTAGTTTTCTTGGTGGTTTTTGTATTACGGATTTTTCAAAAGTAATTTTAGTTCATAATGCGATTTGTTCCAATGTTATTTTTCTCTTTTTTCAAATGTTCGCTTTTTTCCTTGTGCTTAAAACTCATTAAAAATTGTTTACATGGAGGACTTCATCGTGTGATTTGTTGCAATGTTTCTTTTTTGGTTGCTTGCGAGTTGGTTTTTAAATGAAGTTCGGATTTGTGCGATGTTTTTTTTTCTGCTGTGCTTAAAACTCATTTGAACAACATTGTTTAGAGCTATCAGGCTTTAGGTTTAACACTAGAATTACCAGAGCCTACGAAAAAACTCGTAATTCCGTCCCACCTTAAATCGCTTCTTAAATCCCTTCACACCTCTCCACCAGCGTCCTTTGTCTTCTAAATGTGCTGATAAAGAGAAGCTAGGAGCAGCCGGCTATTCCATCCCCCCTCCAATTTAGAACGTGCACGAACTTCAGCTTGATTGAGTATCTGGGAGTGAAGTGGAGTTTTAGAGTGGAAAAAAAAGATCGTTGTTTGGAACACACGCATTTCATGTCAGTTCCGTTTCTACAGTAATCTGTGTCAACACATTGTTAAAACAGAAACGTTTTTTATATTCTAGTAGTAGATGACAAAATGTAGGCATAAACTATATAGTGTATGAAGCCTTTAGTCCAAATAGCAAAGAAACATTTTCACAAGAATAACACAATTGCGCTTTTATTCAAAAATATAACTGCAAAAACAAAAAGCCGCCTTAACATGCGACATTGACAGACGTTTATTGTAACTGCCTCCGTGGTTCAATAGACTCAGCCCCCGCTTGGGAATCAAGAAGTCACGAGTTCGATCCTGCGCCCCTCCGTTTTGAAACTGCTCTTAGTCTTACTATTTTAGAATAAAAGCATACATTTGATTTCAGTCTCTAACAGCCGGTGCAATTTATGATCCTTGTAAAGGTTAGCTTTTTTTTTTTATTCACTTTTCATTCTCTCAGTCGCGTTCAGAATCAATCCATACAACCCCATCTGACACGGCTGTTTTCACGAAAGACGCACTATAGCTCTGCAGTGTACCACGATGCATACTACCATCGCCTTTTCCTGTAAGAAGCAATGTACACACTTCTCTCTATGCTGTGGTTTCTATTACACACCTGAAAGAAAGAGACAATATATGTGAAAACATAAAATCGCACTAATGCAATATTATTTGAAAACGAACAGCGTCAGATCGGGTGTGAATTTATGCAGGAACTGGAAATTCTCTGATGCGGGACCTTCCCCCAGGGAAGAAAGTACAGTGTCAGGTGCTCATTCAGTGTAATATAAACCATAGCACAGAGAGGTGTGTACACGGCAACAAGTACACGTGTCGTAAATGTAGGAAGGACGGTCCTTGGGTGTGTGGGAACTGTTAATATTTGAATGTGATGATTTTATATAGCACGGAATGAAAATCAGCACTTCTTAGCATTGCACCATGCAAGCTGTCGTATCAATCGCCTACTGTAACTTGCTTTTTTTCTTCGGTTATACAGGTAGTATTGAATAAAAGTGCACTTGTTTTGTTTGCGAAATGAAGTGTCTGCGTGCACTTTTCGTGGCATTACACGTGTATTTTTTGAGCATGCCCGTTTGAGCAGTATAAAAAGTATTGAAAAGTATAACAAAACAACGGGCAGATGGGGAGTGTCTGATGATTGCATATAGCACCGAACTTACTGCTCTTTACCATTCTCTCCTCTGCATGCCCTGGAGTACAAAAGAAACAGAATACAGACGCGCTATAGCTCTGCGTTGTACCACGATGCGTACTAACACACCAAAAAAGGGTTCTGACACACAGACGCTGGCGAAGCTGCCTACTTCGTATCTCACCGTCACTTGATTTTCTTTTTATTCAGGTTTTATTGAGTGTTCCTGCCAGTCCCCGCATGATGCTATATGCTGGATATTTTCACATGTATTGTCTCTTTCTTTCAGGTGTGTAATAGAAACCACAGCATAGAGAGAAGTGTGTACATTGCTTCTTACAGGAAAAGGCGATGGTAGTATGCATCGTGGTACACTGCAGAGCTATAGCTCGTCTTTAGTGAAAACAGCCGTGTCAGATGGGGTTGTATGGATTGATTCTGAACGCGACTGAGAGAATGAAAAGTGAATAAAAAAAAAAAAGCTAACCTTTACAAGGATCATAAATTGCACCGGCTGTTAGAGACTGAAATCAAATGTATGCTTTTATTCTAAAATAGTAAGATTAAGAGCAGATTCAAAACGGAGGGGCGCAGGATCGAACTCGACTTCTTGATTCCCAAGCGGGGGCTGAGTCTATTGAACCACGGAGGCAGTTACAATAAACAGCTGTCAATGTCGCATGTTAAGGCGGCTTTTTGTTTCTGCAGTTATATTTTTGAATAAAAGCGCAATTGTGTTATTCTTGTGAAAATGTTTCTTTGCTATTTGGACTTCAGGCTTCATACACTATATAGTTTATGCCTACATTTTGTCATCTACTACTAGAATACAAAAACGCTTCTGTTTTAACAATGTGTTGACACAGATTACTGTAGAAACGGAACAGACATGAAATGCGTGTGTTCCAAACAACGATCTATTATTTCCACTCTAAAACTCCACTTCACTCCCAGATACTCAATCAAGCTGAAATTCGTGCACGTTCTAAATTGGTGGGGGGATGGAATAGCCGGCTGCTCCAAGCTTCTCTTTATCAGCACATTTAGAAGACAAAGGACGCTGGCGGAGAGGTGTGAAGGGATTTAAGAAGCAGTTTAAGGTGGGACGGAATTACGAGTTTTTTCGTAGGCTCTGGTAATTCTAGTGTTAATAGCGCGATCTCCTGCAATCTGACTTTTGTTTGCTTGTGAGTTGGTTTTTGCAAGCGCTTCGGATTTGTTCCTTTTTTTTTCTGCTGTGCTTAAAACTCATTTTAAAAAAAATGCTGCACGAGCATGTGCTACAGAGAGATTAGAGAGCACTAGCGAGCAAGCGCAGAGAGAGCACAGGCAGCTGACAGGGAAGGGATGGGGGGAGGATAGGCGTGTGTGTGTGTGTGCACGCTCGCGCTACACAGAGAGAGAGAGCGCGTGAGCCAGCCTGCTCCTGTAGCTGAGGTAGGGAGGGAGGCAGGCAGGGAGGGGCTTTGGTGGTGTGTGTGCTACAGAGAGAGAGCGCTGGGCGAGCCAGCTCGTGTAGCTGATCAGGAGCCTGGGTGTTTTGTGTCAGTGTTATTCAATGTTTTTACATTAGTTTACTATTACACTGTGGATTCTATGGTGTAATTAACTATATTTGTGCTTAATCTTTACATATTTTTACATACAGTTTGTACGGTCTGGAACGGATTAATTGTATTTACATACAATCCTATGGGGAAAACTGCTTCGGTTCACGACCAACTCTGTTTACGACCAAAGTTCTTGAACGAATTATGGTCGTGAACCGAGGTTCCACTGTACTCAAATATGGGTATGGATATTTGAGGAATAAACCGCAAGACAATGATTATATTTTTATATTATGTACATTGAGGAACCATCAACAACAAATCAAATAAATTTTTATAATTGTTCAGTATAAGAAATTGGACTCTGCAGCTGTATAAATATTTTAAAAAAAAAATAAATGTATGTGTTCAGATAAAGTACCACTTCCGGGTGATGGATTTGGCCCAAACGTTAATACAGATCTATAATTGTGGTGTAACAACCACAGGCTGAATTTAATCCATTTATCTAGTTGCGTTTTTGAGAGAACGTGTTTACATGCGCACGCGCGTACACACACACAGTTCCAAGCACAGTATTGTTAGACTCTGGTTAGTGTATAACGTCAAGATTCATCAAAATATCGAGGTAGAATTTTTTCATGAATACTATACTTACTTAGTATGTGAGAAAGTAAAAACAATTTCTCCTGTGTGAAGTGGCAGGTGAAATGCTGTCAGCAAAAAGCAGACACCCGAGAAATAAACTGAAACGTTACTCACTCATGATTTTTCTGTCCACATGGTAAACGTTTTGTTGACCAGCACATTCGGATTTCAGCCATTTGAATTACAACTTGATATACAACAAGCACAAAGAAAGGCGGCGCACAAATCGCTTTCTATTTCTCATGCTTTACGCACACGCACCCGCACTCAGCTTGCTCGGTCACTGCAAATGCGGTGTGAACACCCGCCCTCTGTCACCAGCCGCCGTTCACTGGATGAATATGTGCGGGCGGCTCGTGGTGGATGACTGTTTTAGTGTTAAAACTTACAAGGGTTAAAGACTAACAGCAAGAATATTCATTCAAAAACGAAAACAAAAAATATTTTAGTAAATTTTATTTCAGTTAGTCTTTCCAGCTACTTTAATAGTTTCGTTTAGCTTTTCATTTCGGTTTTGTTATTTTATTTCAGTTTACGAAAATGTTTTAATAGTTTCAGTTTTGATTTTAGTTTTCGTTAACTATAATAACCTTGGTTGCAACTGTATGCATTTGTACAGAACATTCACTGTACAGGAGTTACAGTTCAGTACAAGCAATCATACAGAGAAAATAAAATGATAAACCCAAGACCAATCCGAATTTACAAGTGCGAGTTCAACGCAGAACCTTTAAAATGCAATCCTTTATGCAAATTTAGCCAAAAGCGGATTGGTATCTCAGGAAATCAGTCACACTATGGCTAGTGTGAACACCACAAATATGCTGCAAGTCCCACCTATTTCTTTTAAAACAGCTGTGTAGAAACATGGTTTCCAGTGAATTACAATTGCAATGGAGAGCAAGTGGTAGATCAGATGAGTAAAGTGTTTTAAGTATTGTTCAGCAGTTGAAGTATGAGGGGGAGCCCCCCCCCCACATACACACACAAAATGCTAGCACATATTTAATGTTATCACCCAGATGTTCAAATCAGAGCATCTACATGCAACTCCAAACATAGCCAAACTACAGAAGCAATTGGCATATTTACATTTCAACAGTTAAGGGGCCATATGCTGTGGTAGAAGACTCTAGCTTCAAGAATTTATTAAGTGTTCAAGTTGCATTACAACATTCCATCCCTTATGCAAATACGCTAATCAGTGGTCCCTGCACTTTACCCGGCATCCAGTAAACAGTGATCAAACACAGAACTGGTTCCAACTATAGGATGTTTTGCCCATACTTTAAACTTACCATTATGAAAAACGGCAATTAACCAGGTATTTCAGCGTCTGGGGAAAAAATGTGAAGAGTGGTTTATTCATTTCCATCACAGCACAATGGCAGCCCATATTTTGGAGCTTAAGCAGGAGATGCTTCTTTCCAAAACATTGTCTAAATGATGTGTTCACATTCTGGAACTCTAACTACATGTTTGAGTGGTATATGGAACAAGCTGCCATTTACTTCACGTTAACAGAGCAGGCCATCAAGAGCAAGGAGATTACCAACTTGTTTGACCAAGAGGTCAGCATTGGAGAGAAGACTATTGAGATTATGAAGCCTTTTGAGACAATTACTATACTAATGAGCACTGAAATACCATCCGTTTCAATGATCCTGAAATCCATGAAAAAAAATAACACTCCTACTGTCAGGAAAAATCAATCATGTCCCCAGTGAAAACCTGCAAAACAGATACTAATACCCTGTACTTTAGGACTTTCTCATCAAGAGCACTGCTCTTAATCCCAAGGTCTAAGACACTTCCTCACTTGCATCCTGTCTGCCATCAGAAGATCTATGAAGATCTCACAGAAATTGAGTAGTACGGAACACCTTGTCTTATGACTTTGTCTTGTGTCTTAAATGACAAAGTTGGTGAGGTCCACTAATACCTCAGGGTGAGAGCAGAGACAAGGACCAGTCCATCAACTTCACAGGCCAATCCAATGTCAGGGGGAGCATTTTCTCCCACTACAAAGATGTTAACCATCACTGGACCTTCTGGCCCACTCTTTGAAAATGGCCAGAGGAACGAGTATGATTTGAAGCATTTGAGGGAGGAAATGTATGCCTACATTACAAAAGGGTTTCAATTAATTCCAACCCACTAGTCTGGGGGAAGTCATGAGTCCGTTTATCCTTATCAAGCCACAACAGCAAGATGCTTTCTGCCTGTACCTGCCATCCAAGTTACCTGTGAGAGGGTTTTCTTAAACGCAGGTGACAGTTACTGCTACCCGATCTGCCTTCACTACTAAAAATAATTCTTAAAGGAAAAAACAAAAAAAATCTTGAATACTGTTCAGAAATGTATGCTGGATTGACACAGTAAAATCAACCAAAAATTATTCATTGCTCTTAAAAGGCATGGGTATGTTATTCAACTCTGTATTGCTATTTTGCAACATTCTTAGCATGAGAAATGTTTCAGTGAATAGTTATGTTCAGTGTGTGTGTTTGCATAATACATCAAAACATTCGTTTTGGAAAGGAAAGTTACCAGTTAATACAACTGTACCTAGCATCTCAATCACCCTCTACTAATGTTTTTTTAAAAAAAAAAAAAAAAAAAAGTGTCTGCAAATTGCCTAAAAAAAAAAAAAAGCAAGCCATACAGAGTGTGTTATGCATTTACAGCTTAATACACTACAAGCTCTTAGGCTATCAACTAGACTACCTTAGGGGTTGGGGGATGGATGGTAACTGTTACTGCATTCTTTTCAAAATAAACCTTACGTTTCCGAATTCTGTTGCTTAAATCTTATTGTACCAAACTTGTACAGCACTAGGTCCTAACAGTGACCTCTCTACCATTACACCCCTAATTACAGACTGACAAAAACAAACATTTTTGTTCATTTTGCCATTAATTTGTGGATTTATTGGACATGCCCAACCAGTCTATTGAACACCAAAAGCTCTAGTGGCCTTTTATGAACTGACTGGACCATCAAGCATATAAAGTAAAATAACGGACTTGATAGAGTCTACAGGGGGAAATGCATTATTTGTATGACCCTTTGCACTCCAGAATCCAGGTCTATACTGCAAAAATGGTATTTCAACCCAAATATTGTATTAGAACACTGTGTCATGGGATAACACACAACACACCATACCGCCTGGAGTAAGTAATAAAGTTCAAAATACAAAGATTAATCTCAGTTCTGAGAGACTAAGTTTGTTTTAAATAGAGCAATCATTGACTTTAGTTACAGGTATTTCATGTTGGAACAGAGGAAAAAAATCTAAACCCATCATACATACATAACTGGATGGTACAATTTGACTATTTTTACTGTCAAGTGGATCAGATAAAACCACAGAACAATTACCTTGTGTTTAGAAGTAAAAGATACAGTTCACTTGACTTATAGCCTGTGTCGTTTACTCAATTCAATTTATATTGGTGCTGAATTTAATAAAAAGGAACCTTAGGTAACACTAGTCCTAAGAGGCAGGGCTTGATGACACAGTCTACAGAATGTTTAATTAGTTAAGCACATTACAAGGAATGTTAAAAGCATTGTACATAACTAGCTCACTGGACATTTATTGCTGAATTGCAATAAGGCATATCCAAATCAGGATCCTGGAATGGTGTAGTCCAAATTATGGAATTAGGAAACTTACGGCAGTTGTATTCATCACTTCCATCTTTACAGTCCGAATCTCCATCACAACGCCACTTGAGGTGAATGCATTCACCAGAGCCACATTGCATCTCTCTTGATGAGCATTTTATAGGTTGATTGGGCTGATGGCCACAAACTTGGTAAGACTCATCTGACTGGTCTTGACAATCCACATCATCGTCACAAACCCAGCTTACAGGAATACAAGAATTATTGCACTGGAATTCACTGGGTCCGCATGAAGTAGGTACACAATCTTGCTCATCACTTTTATCTCCACAGTCATCTTCGCCATTGCAGAGAAATTTACGGGATATGCACCGACCATTGAGACAGGTGAACTCAACAGTTAAGCAAGTAATATTGCCTGTGTGTTGGGGAGAAGAAGAAAAAACAAAAACATTTATACAAAGATATTCAAGTATATTCTCCTATGTCAACAAGGATGGAGTATTTTGCAAGTTTAGTTTAAAAGAGCCAAAAGATCAAGATCACTCTAGTTCAGCTTCCAATTGCTCCAATACTTTCAGCAGTGCCAACAACTTTTATATAACACATTTATCATACAAATTGTGTGCCTCAAATTGCTTTACAAGATGAAGTTTAAATTAAATAAAATTTAGATTAGGCAATGGTAAGTGACAAAGAATAAAGTGGTCAGGTAGCCAAGATGGCAGTGGAGAAAAAAAAAATAAAAAAAATCAATCTTCTGGGGTTCCAATACCAAGAGATCATCTAGCCCACACTAGGCATTCTACCTAACAAATGACCTAAATTAGTCCTCATGGTTTTCAGGCTACTTGTGAAAAGAATTTAAGGTCACACTGGGATAACCCAGTGTAGGGACTGTGTGGTGCCTTGATCAGATGGTGGTGGTGTAGACAGCCACCGCAGAACAAAAATGCATATATAGCTTAACAGGGATACATTAAAAATGTAGCTATGAGTAGGCCATATTTAAATGTGTTTTTAGCAGTTTAAAAAGCTCTACCATATTAGCCTGGTGAATTTCTATTGGCAAACTAATCCAGATTTTGAGGCATGACAGCAGAAGGCTGACTCACCGCTTCTTTAAAGTTTAGGTCTTAGAATTATAAGCAGATACTCATTTGAAGACCTAAGGTTACAACTTAAAGTGGAAGGCAACAGGCATTCCAAAATATAGGACAGAGTGAGATTTAAGGCTTTGTAAACCACTACCAGTATTTTAAAGTCCATTCTGAATGACCCAGGCAACAGATGCAACATCAAAACTGGATAGGTGTTCAGATTTTCTTTCCTAGTTAAGGTTCCTGCAGTGGCATTCTGCACTAGTAGCAACCTACTGATGTCTTTCTTTGGTAGTTCTGAAAGGAGTGTGTTATAGTAATCTAATCGACTAAAAACAAAAGCGTGAACTAATTTTTCAGGATCTTGCCAAGTTAAGGAATCCAACTTTGCTATATTCCTTTGGTGAAAAAAAATGCTATCCTGGTATCAGATTAATATGCGATTTAAAATTTAGGTCCAAGTCAATTACCCGTAAATTCTTTACCTACATGTTGACTTAAGCCTAATGGATCAAGGTTTTATAAATACATAAATAGGGTGCCAAACAGGCAATTACAATGATTTTCAGAAAATATAAAGTCAGCTTTGGAATATATAAAATCATTCCTGAATATATGAAGTCAGATTATATTGATTGAAACGACTCGGGCACATTTGTAGCAAACTCAATGAGTTCCTAATACAACTTAAAGTTAACAAGAACATCTTCAGAATGTCAAAAAAAAAAACCCACCACACAACACTGTTCAGTTAATTTATTCAAAATGATGCATGTGCCTGGCATTTTCAACAGTATATATAATTTATTCTTTTTGTATGGGTGCATTTTTGGACGAACCTCACATCCCTGATCGACTGAGTGGCTTCTGTCGAAGTTTACCTTTCACTAGTACGAGTGAAATGACAAGCACGGAAAGGACTTTATATAAAGTAAGCATCGTAATATATAATCAGGTTATGGTGTTATACTGTATATTCAGAACACTGACTTAATATATTCCGAAAATTATATTTGGCTGTTTGGCACCTCTAAATAAATATACTATATCCATTTTGGCCAATAATTAGGAATTGCTTTCTCATTTAGTTTGATAAGTTCTACTCATCCATTCACAAACAAGACAGACACTGGGTCAGTGAACCAAGAGAGTCAGGTTCACCTGGCGTCATAGATAAATACAGTTGTGTCTCCTCAGCATAGCTGTGGTAGCTCATTTATGCCTTTAGGTAAACTGACCTAAAGGAAGCATGTAAATAGAAAATAGCAGTGCACCCAGTATAGATCCTTGTGGAGCACCACGTCTTTTAAGTATAATTAATACAATTAAAATATTCTAAGACAAACCAATTTAAGACACAGCCCAAGATGCCCAACCACTGACTAAGGCGATTTATAATATTGTGATCTATACTAATAAAAGGCAAAGCCCTCACTGACTCATCACTAATTCTCCAACTTCCCGTGTAGGTAGAAGGATGAAATTTGGCAGACTCATTCCTTACAGCTTACTTACAAAAGTTGGCCAGGCTTCATTTTGAAATTCTACGCATAATGGTCATAACTGGAAGCTATTTGTCTCCATATACTGTAATGGAGATGAGCTCGATGGCCATGGGGGAGATATGGGGCGGAGTTTCGTGTGACATTATCACGCCTCCCACATAATCACGTGAACTGTCAACGCAGTACGTAGAAAACAAGGAAGAGCTCCAAAAAGCGCTGAAGAAAACATGCATTATACAATTCAGAAGGCAGCGAAACAATAAGAAGCGAGCGACTGACATATACAACCATATTCATAAGTGAAGCTACTTCGGAAACAAAGCACGGTGTAAACCTAAAGTTTAAATTAAGTTCATAGACAGGCTGCCGCTGGCGTTTGTCATGCCCACGGGTAATGCGGGATACAAGTTTAATGAGGACGCAGGATATAAACGAGAGTTTTGATCACTTTGTAATCAAGTTAAAATTGCTGTTGAAGGGCTGTGCTTATGCAAATTCCGAGAAACTGTCTTTGTGGGGGGATTGACAGTTAAGGCGGATGGGGGAGTCACGTCATCATCTCCCTTCCCATTCATCTCATTTCGCTCTGAGCTGAGCTCCGCAGCTAACTCAGTCTTGCGGAACCAACTTTGTGACGCTGCCACCAAATACTCACAGAAAAATCCACAAGTTAATACACACGCGGTCTCTAGAGTTTCTCCACACTCTGAATCCTCCAGGCACTACTTACAAAAGGTTACATTGACAATCGTGTTACGTTATTTTTAAAATGTTTCCTTTTCTTAGCACAAGCACAGCTGAGAAGCTTTGATGCATGTGCTCCATAACACATTAAAAAAAAAAACGCATTTAATCACACTTTGCATTCCAAGCAAAGGGGAACTTCTCTCAATGCATGATTTCCTAGTACACCGAGTACACATTGATCAGCGCTTCCCGATTCATTTTACCCTCCCACCCCCTTGGGTTGAGAAGTATGAAAAAAATGAGGTTAACGCAGAAAAGCAGATCACCAATTGAAGCTTTATTGATGGCGAATAAAGTATCCATTATTCATAATTGTTTTGGTAAAGCCATACTCGGTGTAATCTCCCTTCCATTTTGTAATTTTTCCGCGAATAGTCATGAGTAAATGAACGGTACGAAAGTAAGAGCGAAGCGAGGGTGACTTATTCAGGCAGGCAGGTGACAGCTCAATAGCTTGAATTTGGATCTAAGTAGGTTATTTTTAGTCACCAGAAATATCTTTGGTAGGAATGGAAGTTGAATTTAGTCTTTAAATTTCTATGGTGAAGAAAAATTTATGCAATGATGACTAAATTTAACTTGCATTCCTACTAAACATATTTCTGTCGACTAAATAAAAATGCCTTAAATTTAAAATTTAAATAGAACTTGAACAGATACGATAGTTCATAATACCCACGCAGGATTAAATGCACATAAGAGCAGGAGTCATCCGTTTTAACAAGCAGCATATTGCACCGACACTAAATAGCCTGCCCATTTATTTAGGAGTGGATAGTAAAATTAACATTTTGTACAAATGTTTTTAATTTTTCTTCCTCGATGGATTCTGGCACCCCCAGCAACAGCTGCTTGCACCCCAAAGTAGATAGACAGATATCTATGTATGTATGTGTGTGTCTCTATATTATATTACATTAACCTAAAAGTAATTTACTATTTTTAGCAAGTGCAGTTTCTGCACTGTTTTGTTCTGAAACTTGTCAAGAATAGCATGTTTATTCAAGTGATCACTTAGCCGTGTAATAAACTCCCCTTTTCTAGAATTTTACTTAAGGCAGGTTTAAAAAGTCTTAAACACCAGCTCAAGAAAATAAAATCTACTGTTTTCAAAAATTTAACAGCAGTCTTAAGACATACAGAAAAAGACCCCATAACTAATGAGTTCACTAGGTCAAGTACACCGACAATTAGCACAACTCAGACTTGAATCTAAGGTGTTGAGTCAAGGTTTAGGTTTTCAACTGAGAAATTATTCTGCACAGATCAGGTAAACCTATCCAGATGAAAAAATTTAATTCAACTAAAAACAATTAGTCATAAGCAGCCATGTTTAACAGGTAGCAGAATTTAGTCTCAAAACTCAACACAGATTAAAAGTAACAGGTACTTAGTATTCAAAGTTATACTAACTTCAAGCACATTACAAAAAAATCTCATCTTGCAAAAGTACATTTATATATATATTTATATATTTCTACTCCCGAACACATTTGCATTTAAAACAAAAAAAAAAAAATCTGATCATAAAAATCCCAAAATAATCTCTTAAAAGAATAATATTTACCAACAACCAGACTTGAGAAAGTGTACAAATCATTTAGCCAGACAGATGTTTATCGCTTTTGCTACAAACATCACTTTATTCAACGCTCTTAAAACTGCCCATTTAAGAGCTCATAGCAACCTTGATTACTTACTAAAATTGACACCTATTTGAATTTCAAATGCTTAAATTCTCTATAGCTTAAGGAAATCCACCCCTAATTTTACTTTCTCCAATTAGAGCATACAAGCTACACATGTTTGAGATATACAGGGTGGGCCATTTATATGGATACACCTTAATAAAATGGGAATGGTTGGTGATATTAACTTTGTTTGTGGCACATTATTATATGTGAGGGGAAAACTTTTCAAGATGGGTGGTGACCATGGTGGCCATTTTGAAGTCGGCCATTTTGGATCCAACTTTTTCTTCAATAAGAGGGTCATGTGACACAAACTTATTGGGAATTTCACAAGAAAAACAATGGTGGGTTTGGTTTTAACGTAACTATTCTTTCTTGAGTTATTTACAAGTTTCTGACCACTTATAAAATGTGTTCAATGTGCTGCCCATTGTGTTGGATTGTCAATGCAACCCTCTTCTCCAACTCTTCACACACTGATAGCAACACCGCAGGAGAAATGCTAGCACAGGCTTCCAGTACCTGTAGTTTCAGGTGCTGCACATCTCGTATCTTCACAGCATAGACAACTGCCTTCAGATGACCCCAAAGATAAAAGTCTAAGGGGGTCAGATCGGGAGACCTTGGGGGCCATTCAACTGGCCCACGACGACCAATCCACTTTCCAGGAAACTGTTCATCTAGGAATGCTCGGACCGGACACCCATAATGTGGTGGTGCACCATCTTGCTGGAAAAACTCAGGGAACGTGCCAGCTTCAGTGCATAAAGAGGGAAACACATCATGTAGCAATTTTGCATATCCAGTAGCCTTGAGGTTTCCATTGATGAATGGCCCCACTATCTTTGTACCCCATATACCACACCATCAATTTTTTTGTTCCAACAGTCTTGGAGGGATCTATCCAATGTGGGTTAGTGTCAGACCAATAGTGGTGGTTTTGTTTGTTAACTTCACCATTCACATAAAAGTTTCCCTCATCACTGAACAAAATCTTCTGCATAAACTGAGGATCCTGTTCCAATTTTTGTTTTGCCCATTCTGCAAATTCAGTGCGCCGATCTGGGTCATCCTCGTTGAGATGCTGCAGTAGCTGGAGTTTGTAAGGGTGCCATTTGTGAGTAGCTAATATCCGCCGAAGGGATGTTCGACTAATGCCACTCTCCAGTGACATGCGGCGAGTGCTACGTTGTGGGCTCTTGCTGAATGAAGCTAGGACTGCCACTGATGTTTCTTCATTAGTGACAGTTTTCATGCGTCCACATTTTGGCAAATCAACACTGAATCAGTTTCACGAAACTTAGCAAGCAGTTTGCTAACTGTAGCATGGGAGATGGGTGGTCTCGTAGGATGTCTTGCATTGAAATCTGCTGCAATGACCCGGTTACTGCGTTCACCAAACATCAACACAATTTCTATCCGCTCCTCACGTGTTAACCTCTGCGACATGTCAATGGCTGTAAACAAAGAGAAACTTGTAAATAACTCATGAAAGAATAAAGTTACGTTAAAACCAAGCACACCATTGTTTTTCTTGTGAAATTCCCAATAAGTTTGATGTGTCACATGACCCTCTTCCTATTGAAAAAAAAAGTTGGATCCAAAATGGCCGACTTCAAAATGGTCACCACCCATCCTGAAAAGTTTTCCCCCTCACATATACTTGTGCGCCAAACAGGAAGTTAATATCACCAACCATTCCCATTTTATTAAGGTGTATCCATATAAATGGCCCACCCTGTACATTTACAGTATGTAGGAAATGCTGCAAATTCAATTATAGTTCAATATTAGATCCAACAACTAAAAATACTCCACTATACAAGCTTGAAGCAAGATTGGCTCAGACTATTTGTGTAGCTTATGCAATACTAAATTTACATCTAAGTCTCATATTAATCATGACTATCTTAGATATGATCAAGTTTAGAGATCAAACCAATCTAGCACAGCTGAACCAGATTCTCCTAGTTACAATACCAAACACACCCTTATCAGCATTTAATATAAAACATTTATAAATTTATTCAATTACATTTAAAAATGCTTAATGCTATAGTCAAAGGCTTTTAGTGTGCCACTGTGATCTGTAAGTGTTACTCATATCCAGTTTTATTTACAATGAGATTCTAAAGGACAGGGTGAACCGGACATGGAGAAGTGCGACAATACTTAAATGCTGATGTACCCTATTTGGCCAGGGTTGTCAGGGTCAATGGCTGTTTTAAGGGATCCCACGCAAGCAACTTCTGCAGTCAAACCAATTGTACCTTTGTTTGGAGGTTGCAGTTTTAAAAGGTATACAAATCTAAATGCATAACACTCCAGAACTCGCCTATGGTTGGAAGGAAGACATTGCTCCTGCCCCCGTGCCTAGGACACTTTCCCACACTGTCCAAGACTGGACAAGCACTGATTGCAGCAAACTCCAAATGCATCATTCTTTAGTGAAGTATAGCTCTCCTTTGACTATTTTCAGTGGTAAACCAATATTAAAACAGAAGTATAATCTTCAGTTAGTATTACCGATTTATTCTTTCAATTACTGCCATATCACTTGTGAATGACATATAAAATGGGTTTAAGAAAGGTGGCAAATTTCCAAGGAGACTTTCCCTAGGGAGCATGTTGGCTACAAATATAAAGCAGTTTCTTGTGGCTAATATACAAGTAAACTTCAACTTGAAAAATGCCAAAATAATCTTTGTACTTTATTTAGATAAATACCCTTTTCAAAGAAGTCTAATTCCAGAGTGCACTGGGGATGACCTTGCACAAAATTTCAGAAAAAGGAGAGGACAACAGTCATCCACTGAATTCACTCTAAACGTGCAAAGCATACCATTATTCAACGTAATCTTCGAGCACATTTATCTTGTTTAAAAATTGTAAAAAAAGTTTTCAGGGCAAGATCCAACCTTCAAACATTCCAATTGTGATCCAGCCTCATTGGGCTATATGTGTTATGGGTGCACACCAAACTAACATCATTCTGGACCAAAATCTTTAAATGCCTATCATGCAGCCTTGGTGTCACATTCACTCCTAATCCATTAACTGCTGTTTTTAGTGTACGCCCAAATGGGCTTAAAGTGAAGTGCAAAAACTAATTGCCTGTACCTAAATACTAGCACACGGACTTCTCTTACTCAACTGGAAGAATCCAAAACCCCCGGTTAAGTCAGTGGGTAATGTAATATATTACTTTAAATTGGAAAATCAAATTCTCACTTAAAGTAGGTTCAAAACTTTAAAACCTGGTAGGATCTAATCAGTAACATTTTAGAAAAAGCTTTTAAATTGGGAGAAAAGTGATTTGCTTCTCTCCTTTTTATTCTTAAAGTTTTACTGTGGCTATTGGCTTTCCTCTCTCTTGATAGGGGTTGAATTGAACTCAATTTTTAAAAGTTTGACTTGTTTGTATGGAATGTTACTTGCTTTTAATAAATTCAATTAAAATAGCTTGCCTTAATGCTAGAGGAAACCAAAAAACAAGCAAGGTGTAGTTTTATCTAGCCAAGTACAATTATGATATTGCAACAACAGAAACCTGGCTAATAAATATGGGGATGAGTATAACAAATGGGCACACTTTTTAGGAAGGATAATCTGAACAGAAAAAAGTTAAATGCTTATCTTAAGTTCAACATCTGATCTGCCTGTAAAGCATTAGGAAAAGGACTTAGTGGACTATAGGCCACCACCCAAAGATGACAGTATTTCAAGGAACATCTTCAATTTTAAAAGGGCATATTTACAGGAAAATGGGGGACTTCACTGGAATACCTTTATTAAACTAAGCTGATCTTACAAAAAAGGTAATACTGCTTAAGTGTAAACAGGTTGAAATCAGATTTTAACGAGATGAGTGACTACATATACAAATCCTTGAAATACGGAAGTCCCAACACCTGGGACTGGAAAATAGGAAATGTTACCCAGTTATACAAGGCCAACCGGGCAGATCCAAGAGAAACAGGCCAGTAAGCTCACCATGCACCACAGAGCTTAAGGATCAGCATGGTTTCAATCAAGGGATATTGGGTTTTGCCAATATGCTGGAATTCAATAAAAAGGCAAAAAGAAAAGAAGTTTAGTACATATGATTTTATCTCGACTTTCAAAAATCATTTGAGAAGATCCCGCATGCTGGACAACAAACAAAGTGGAAGCTGAAAAAAACAGTGGGACAATAGATGCAAAAAAAAAAAAAAAAAAAAGTGTAACGTTAATTCCAACTAAGTATACCAACTAAAGAGAAATTCCTTGACTCAAAGAATTTACACTGATTTTATTGTGCGTTTGCAAACAAAGCATGGGCAGAGGAGAAAGAACAGGAGTTTGTGTGGTGTTTCACCATTTTCTTGAACCTTCAATTAAGTTCAGGTTGATCCGAAGGATTACCCCCCACCCCCCTAAATAGTAAAGTCGTCAAATTAATATTTTATATTAAAATTACAGTTTGGCTACATTTTTACCTACGTTCAGGAGTAGCACATTTAATCCATAATGACCTCTTTGCAGCTTTCATGGACTGTACAAAAAGGACAGTTTCCAAAGCAAACCTTGTATTTTTCCCCCCCATCAGCAGCAAGTTTAAAATGATAACTCTGGTTTTCTAGTGACCTGAACAATGTAAAGTTGTTTACGTGCACATTACGTTTGTAAACAAGGCTTGAAAAGGTATTTTTCATTATTTCTTTGTATCTGTGTTTGTTAGAAGAGTTTCTAGTATGTTACTGTAGGTATTTAGGAGTTGAGGGGTAAGTGATACAACACTTAGTACAGTAAGCTTTTAAACAAGCCCTGTTAATGATTTGTGATGAAGAGCAGTGTGAAGCAGTGCAGAAGGATGTTTCTGATGCCATCAAATCCTGAATGTTGTGCTTAGGGAACTGTAGAGGAGAAATAAGAGGATGGGACTGGACTGCACCAGTTGTGAAACAGCACAAGCTACATTTGAAATACCTTCTTGCAAAAGTAGACACAAAATGCAGAAGGGGCTACACATCCATTGGTACTGGATTGCAAAATAGTTGACCAGGTGACACATTGCTATGATCACAAAAATTTAACTGCAGGCTGCGATTGTGCTGAATCGCACAATATGACCATCTAGATTTTGTTGAAGATGCTAAATTTTTAAGATATATGCAGGGAAGTGGGACTCAAAAGAATTTGTAGCGTTAAAATTTTTGGTTTGATGTATCTTCAGTTAGTTGTCCACTTAGTGAAGATAGTAACCTTTCTGATCAATTGATTTATTACAAAAAGTACAATTATGTGCAGTAATTTAATTTTAATTGGTGTAGATCAGGAGTTAAGTCAGGTGTACAATATAGTTAATGTATCAAGGGTAAGCCAATTTCTCTCATGCCACTGAATGATCTTTGTACTGTATAACATTATTCAGGTTATTAATCTTTGTGGATAGTGTTAAGAAAATTTCGGAGCTACTGTTAAATGTGAAATTGTATTGGTGAATGAAGGTTGTTTAATGCCTTCGCCATGGCGTCAAGTTAAAAAATTAAATGTTTTGACCATTTTAGAGGGCATAGTTGTGAGAATAATCACAATCAAGAAATCCAATTTCACTTCTGAATAACGACGTTAAAATACTCTCTAAAATCATAGCTAGAAGGATGGAGAAAGTGCTCCCCTCAATAATATCACAAGACCAAACTGGATTTATTACGGGCCGACACTTATCTTCAAATCTTCGACGCCTGTTTAATGTAATATACTCACCAACTAAATCAAACACCCCAGAAATATTATTATCATTGGATGCAGAAAAAGCATTCGACATGATTGAATGGAAATACCTTTTTACTATTTTGGAGAAGTTTGGGTTTGGCCCGAACATTTGTGCATGGATTAAATTACTGTATACTAACCCAGAAGCTTCAGTTTGCATCAATAACATTTGCTCAGACTACTTTAAACTAGAACGTGGCACAAGACAAGGATGCCCTTTGTCACCACTGCTGTTTGCAATTGCCATTGAACCACTGGCAATACATTGTCGAAATACTGATCAGATAAAGGGGATTAGCAGAGAAGGACTGGAACAGAAAATCTCATTATATGCAGATGACATGGTACTGTATATATCGGATCCAGAAAATTCTGTGCCTGCAGTCTTAGCAGCACTCACAGAATTTCAAAAGCTCTCTGGTCTCAGAATTAATCTGAATAAAAGTGTACTCTTTCCGGTGAATTCGCAAGCATATAATATTAGATTAGACACCCTTCCTTTTATCATTGCAGAACAGTTTAAATACCTCGGGGTAAACATCACAAGTAAACATAAAGCTCTTTATCAACAAAATTTCGCGTCTGTATGGAAAAAATTAAACAAGACTTGCATAGATGGTCAACCCTTCATCTCACACTAGCTGGAAGAATTAACACTGTTAAGATGAATATTCTTCCTAAGCTCCTTTTTATTTCAAAACATACCAATATACATTAATAAATCGTTCTTTAAGCAATTAGATTCAACAATAACCTCATTTATTTGGAATTCTAAACATCCACGCATCAAAAGAGCGACCCTACAAAGACAAAAGGCAGAAGCGGCATGGCTCTACCTAACTTCCAGTTTTATTACTGGGGCAAATATACAGTCGATAAGAACCTGGACACAAATAGAAGAACATACACAGGCATGGACCGCAATAGAAGTAAAATCCTGCAGTACTTCTTTGTATTCCTTGCTTTGTGCTCCAATAAACACACGCTATCGGCAATACACTAATAACCCAATTGTGCTCCACTCACTTAGAATCTGGAACCAATGTAGAAAGCATTTTAAGACGGAGAAGCTTCTTTCTGTGGCACCCTGCAAAAGAACCACCTCTTTCAACCCTCACAAACATATGCAGTTTTTAATATCTGGAAAAATTTGGAATTAACTTGCTTAGAGATCTTTATATAGACAACGCCTTTGCATCCTATGAACAATTACATTCCAAATTTAACATTCCAGCTACAAATTTCTTTCACTATCTTCAAATCAGGAACTTTGTTAAACAGAACCTTCCAGATTTTCCTCATCTTGCACCCTCATCCACGCTGGAAAAATTATTGCTCAATTTCAAGGAGTTAGACTCCATCTCTACAATATATAAAATCCTTTTACAATCCCTTCCTTTCAAAGATCCAAGAGGACACTGGGAAAATGACCTCTCAATTAATATATCAGAAAAGGAGTGGAAAGTAGCAATGCAGAGAATTCACTCAAGCTCCATATGCGCAAAGCATACAATTATACAACTCAAAATTATATATCGAGCACATCTGTCTCGACTAAAACTCTCCAAAATGTTTCCAGGGCATGATCCAACCTGCGAACGTTGCAACCAAGCCCCAGCCTCACTAGGTCACATGTTCTGGGCCTGCACCAAATTAACATTATTCTGGACAAAAATTTTTAATTACCTCTCAGACAGTCTTGGACTCACAATCCCTCCTAACCCATTAACAGCTGTGTTTGGGGTTCTTCCAGAGGGTCTTAAAGTGGAGAAAGACAAACAAACTGTGATTGCATTCACTACACTGTTGGCACGCAGACTTATTCTGATAAACTGGAAGAACCCAAACTCTCCTCTTTTAAGTCAGTGGGAAACTGATGTGTTATATTATTTAAAATTGGAAAAATCAAATACTCAGTTAGAGGATCTGTGCAGACTTTTTCAAAACATGGCAGGATCTAATCAGTAATATTTTGAAATGATTTTATAAAGCACAGAGAATTTGTTGATTTAGGTATTTTTAAAAGCCTTAAATTTTACACCGTTTGGCTTGCTCTCTCTCTCAAGGGTGGGGATCGATCTGTTCTTAGCATAATTCTTTTTTTTTTGTAAAAACTTGATTGCTATGTATTGATTGTAATAAAATTAATAAATAATAAAAAAAAAAAAGAAATCCAATACACATTCCAAGGTAGGGGTAAACATCTACTAATTGTGCTTCAGGTTGGAAAATGTTTAGATATGCATTACATTTTAACTTAAACATCCTTTTAAGGAGCAAGAGGAACCTGCTGTTTGAACAGCTTTTCAGTTGTGTATGGCAAGGCTTTAAACTTGACCTTTACTTTGTAGACAACTGAGCTACTCTGCTACACTTAAATCAAATTTAAAAAATTACACACACACACACACAACATATACATATACACACACAAGATTGTCCCCAACTGAAATCTTTAACACAGTTATGTTTTGTGATATTGATAGCTTATATACTGCATGAGAGGATTTGTAACTAAAAATAAAAAAATTACCATTCCAGATTCAGAAAAATAAAACCATCAATTTCCACTTAAGTGATTAACCCATATGAAATGGTTGCTTTACAGTTAACATAGAAATGTAAATCTTGTGATGCTTCATTTTCAAGGCAGTCTGCTCCTCAAACACTTCAGACTAATCAGGAATTTTGTCCATAAAAACTCCTACCCTTGCGTATTAAAAACTTGGAATGCCGCTTTAAGCCACATCTCTAGATGCCCCCCTAAAGATCTCAAAATAATTCTTTGGCTTTTCAAATGTCAAATATGTGAAAAGTGAATATTCAACATATCAGACCACCTCTTAGGAAATTTGAGACCATCACTTGCCTGTATACAGATGGCAATTTAAATGAAATGTTTATGGATGTTTTCATACACACAAATGGAGAAAAGATACGAAACCAAATTATTTTGATTTGTCAAGGTTCTTTACATATTGTTGGACAGACAAGTGATCTTAGAGCAGAGTAAATTGAGAAGTTCATATAGCAAGATCCATCTGAATTGGAATGTACAAGAGATGTGGAAAAGGACATTAAGCTTAATTTGGCATCAATTCTGCTTAAACTAGGGAGTGGTGTATTTGGTGTCAGGAGCTGCTATTAAATGGGCTATTTTGGTAAGTTCCACTGTCTGGGCCAATGGTTGAAAATACTTTAACACAGGGGTTCCTAACGTCGGTCCTGGGGACCCCCTGTCGCTGTAGGTTTTTGTTCCAACCAGCTTCTGTTTTTAATTGAACTCCTGTGCTAATTAAGTAAAACGGATATTTCCTAAGTTCTGTGTTTAAGGAACAATATGTTAATTAGAAAACTAAGTTTGCTTTGTAAAAAATAAAAAAAATAAAAAGTATAGAAGTATAGAGAAGGCCAGAAGGAGTTGCATTGAGTCTTTGTGGGCCTGGAGAAAGCATATGACAGGGTGCCTTGAGGAGTAGTATGAGGAAGTCGGGAGTGACAGAAGTATGCAAAAGTTGTACAGGATATGTACGAGGGAAGTGTGACAGTGGCGAGGTCTGTGCTAGGAGTGACGGATGCATTCAATGGGGAGATGGGATTACAATGGGGAAATCCGCTCCAAGCCCTTTATTTGCAGTGTGATGGGCAGGCTGAGACATGATTAGAGAAGCGTCCCCTTGGACGCTGAGGTTTGCTTATATTGTGATCTGTAGCGAGAGTAGGGAGCAGGTTGTGTAGACCCTGGAGAGGCGGACACATGCTCTAAAGACGACTGGAATGAAGGTCAGTAGGAACAAGACAGAATACATGTCTGTCAATGAGAGGAAGGTCAGTGGAATGGTGAGGATGCAGGGAATAGAGTTGGCGAAAGTGGAGGAGTTTAAATACTTGGGATCAATATTACAGAGTAACCGATTGAGGAAGAGGTGAAAAAGTGCAGGCAGGGTGGAATGTGTGAAGAAGTGTGTTGGGAATAATTTGTGACAGACTGTTATCAGCAAGAGTGAAAGGTCTACAGGACAGTTGAGACCAGCTTCGTTATATGGGTTGGAGTGACGACTGTGGCACTGACCAGAAAGCAGGAGACAGAACTAGAAGTGGCAGAATTAAAGATGCTAAGATTTGGGTGGGACAAGGGATGGACAAGACTAGAAACGAGTACATTTGAGGGTCAGCTCTGGTTGGACGACAAAGTTAGAGAGGCGAGATTGCATTGGTTTGGATATGTGCAGAGGAGAGATGCTGGGCATATTGGGAAAAGGATGCTAAGAATTGAGCTGCCAGGCAAGAAGAAAAAAAAGGCATAAGAGAAGGTTTAAGGCAATGTTGAGAGAAGACATGCAGGTAATGGGTGTGACAGAAAGATGGAGGACAGGAAAATATAGAAACCGATGATCTGCTGTGGCAACCCCTTAAAAAAGGAGGAAGACTACAGTCCCACTGCCAGCTAAGTTTCTAGTACAGCTAGGCTGACCAGCTGTCAGGCTGAATGCAATCAGTCAGAAAGGGGAAAGAGACATGATTAAGACCAGAGAGATGTTGAAAGCTTGAAACCAGGTACGACCAAACGTCCTCACATGGACATAATGCTATGATTTCACTTGGACTAAAGCTATATACAAAATCTTACACACTATCTAGACGAAGTAGGGTTTTAATCTTGCTAATCCAATGTTACTATGAGGCTGTTGCAGCCTTTCAGCTTCGTCATTTAGGAGTTTAAAAGCTAACAAGTTTATGCTTTGAATAAAGTACAAGTGAAAGTAGTGACATTGTTTACCATTAACTTATACAAGTGCATTTCTGTTTCCAGAAGAAACAAAGGATTAAATTAATATGCTTGCTTTTACAGTGCACATGATATTTTTCGCTTTTTGAATTTTATTTTCAAGGTTATATTGTTGCTTTAGATGTTTTTCAAATGGCTGTACCTATGCTAATTTTATCGCACAGACTGTAGAAATCAACATGCAGAGAGAACTCGTGGTGAAATACACTTGTCATCTTAAAGTTGGAACTCATTTTTGGTATCAATACAACATTTGTATTTATTTCCAACACAAAGATTACTTGTCTCAAGTCATTGATTTTAGAAATCCTTTATCTCCATTAATATATTGTGAATGCATTCCAAAATTTACCCACCTAATACATTGATCAACAGTTGTCTATATTTTGGCACAAATAAATGTTTCAAACAAACATTCTGATTGTTGCGAACTGGATTAGATTTTTTTTTGTAGGAGTTCTAATTTTATTTGCTTTTTGTTTTGCAGTACGATTGTCACTAAATTACAATGTAGACATTTGGATTAACAGTATTCATAGAATATGCTTACTAACCAGAATTGTAAAATGTAGACAGTAAATTAAGTTAATAGTTTTTACTATACTGTTGTGCTATTTTAAGAGGTCAATACAAAAGGTGTTCAATGAGAACTGTGGTATCTGCAAACTTTAGCTCCACCTTTCACCAATAACCCACACTTTTAACCATAGAAAGCTTAATAAGCAAAATTTAAATGTTTTAGCTAGATTTGCTGAAAAGATGCAAATGCTTTGGAACAGTTGAACATCCCTGGGTTAATATATTCCTGCAGAGAATGCCCCCCAATCTTTGCAGTTCAAAAAAATGTTCTTTTCTCTAGAATTAGCTCATTTTGTAAAAAAAAATTCATTTATCCCCCCACAAGCCATGCCACAGTTGGAAAGCATCCATGCAGAGCTTGTGAATCACAAACATTCCCTTAGGTTTTTTTCTCAAGGATGAGGACACTCCACCCACCCATGGACATTGGGACAGTTATTGATAGTATACAAGTGCTTAACAGATTAACCGCCATTGCATCTGCTTGTATCCTACTGTTTGGCTTTATGTATGCCCAAATTTGGTATCTCCAAAAGGACTAACATACATTTGAAGTAATGCAGATCATCTTGGAACTTGATGCAAAGTTGTCAGGTAAAGTGCATGCACGGAGCATTAGGCTGCTGAACCCATAATCCTGGGAGGTGTCAGCCAGTTTTGTTTTCCCTCGACCTTTTATATTTCAAGACATCTCCCCTATATTTTGAGTTTCATTAACTGAAAACACAGATTTTAGAATGTATTGTACTGTGATGTTCACAATATAGCAATACTTCATATCCAGATTCAACAGGTTTATTTACATATGTTCAGTAAAACAAGATGTTCAGTTCCTGATATTCTTACACTGATTAGATTGAGCTGATTGCATTTTTATATTTTTTCCCCATTCGTAGATAATGTTATGATATATGATAATGTTAAGGACCTTAAAAAGCAGCACTTGGTTTTGTCTGATCAGTGCAAGACAACACTTGAAGTAAAATTCTGTTTTATGCCAGGATTTTAAACACGTTTATTTAAAGAGTACTTTAACAAAAAGTACTTTCTGTAATATATTAATTCTTTTAAAATGCAACACTTAATCTTGTTTTAAAAACCTGGTTTGCAGAAAGTTATTTTTTTATTTTTATTTTTTTTTCAGTTTTAAAAATAAAGACTGCCTTGTTTTGAAAACGTTTTATTGTATATCTATAAAATTTTGAATAGCATAAATGTACTCCTACAACAGTATATTAATAAAGTATCTATCTACTGTATATTCATAAAAATAGTTGAAGATTGATTTTGGAGACAAATATTGGCTTAAATATTTTCGTTAAAGTTCAACTAATAGGAAAAACATTAACTAACCCAACTTAAAGTGTGAATTGAAGTACTTTAAAATTTTCATACACACCCCTCTCATTGTGGATGAACTTAAAAGTACTCCTTATAAGGATTTAGGAGTCATTGGAGGAGATTTCACTTTCAACTTCCAGAGGGTATTAAAAAGTAATTAAGACTTCTAATAACGTTAGGCTATCTAGCACAATGTGCAGACTGCATGTTCAAGGAGGTTATGCTCAAGGTTTAAAAACGCACTAGTGAGCACTTAGAAAGTCCAGAGAAGAGCAACTAGGTGAATTCCAGGACTACAGGGAATGAATTATGAGGAAAGTTAAAGAGCGGAGTCTTTTCAGTTCAAGGAAAAGATTAAGGGGTGAAAAACTTATGAAGGGAATTAGTATAGGGTGGTCCAGATCTAATTATGCATTTTTCATTACACAATAACTTAAGTTTATTACAATCATCCGAAAAATTCCGGACCATCAAGACGTGTGCGAACTGACGACATGAAGAATCGCCTTCCTGCCGAACTAGAATTATCCCCGCATAAAACAAAGTCATCCAGACTATCTGGATCTGCATAATTAGATATGGGCCACCCTGTACAGCGGATTGAGACCAACTTTCACAATGGAGTTAAAGAATATGGGGACACAGTTGGAAACTTATGGGTAAATTATATACACACACACACAAACACTAACAGAGGAGGTTTCTTCACAGAGAACCACAGATGCATGAAATAAAAGTTACCAAGTACTAAGAACCTTCAAAACTAATTGAAACTTGAGGAAGCAAGTTGATAGGACTAGCAACCTTTATTGGGCTGAATGACAAACTTCCGGAGAATTTTCACTGACCTTGTGACAGACCATCTCTGCTCCACCTTGTGGAATATCCCTTAACACACACACAAAAAATCACCAACCAACAGGACTTGAAATGTTTAAGTGTCTTACCAATCAGAATGACTTATGCGCTTCTATATAGGAGAAAGAAGAGTCTTTCCTTTTCCCAGACTTTTTCCAGTTGGCCAATACCTTCATTGTCCCTTCATTTTTTAAGTACTTTTAAGTTTTTAGCATCAGCTTAAGGGAGGGCCTGAAGAAGCCATATATTTCATTAAATCAAAACTTCTGCCTCTACTTTCTGTAGTGCTGTTGGTAGAGTGGACTCAGAAAAGCAATAAGTTGTTAAGTGCAAATTTTACAGGGTGCTTAACATGCAAAAGGTTTAAATGTACAGTATAATAAAAAACTTCAACCTGGTTAACAAATGTAGTGCAACAACAAATGTCTAATAGTTTTCTCCAGCTGCTGACAAGACAAGACTGGTGAGGGACAGGGGAGAGAAAAAGAATCCCATGGTCAAACAGAACAAAACTGGAGACTTAATGCAACTAACAATCACACCTTTTCCGGACATTCTATATTATTTTATAAGACTATGTGAATCAGTCTTTACAGAGTCCTTCCACCATCCTTGGGTTCATTCTTGCATGTACAGATTAAACAAAACTAGGCCTATTAAATCTACATTTTTCATTAAAGCCTGATAGAAGCCAACATAATATGCCAGGAATCAATGATGGGTTCTCATGCTTCTAGCAGAGGGTACAATACTTGACATGGGTTCATCTTAACCAAATGTTCTCCAAAACGACTTTCATTCTAAGATTAAGAATTCATAGACGGTATATTCATGAGAACCATTAGCTGATATTTTGCTTTATATCACCGTAATGCTATTGTGATACAGCATTGTTTCACACATCTTTTCAAGAACACCACAATCAGGTGAACAGCAAACACATTCACACATTTTCTTGTACACCACTTGGGATATAAATGCCTGCAGTCAACAAATCCACTATGTTGTCTCCTAGTACTTTAAAGAGTAACGAATACCCAATTGCTACTGCACATCTTTAATATCACCACTGCTCTACAGTACACACCAGGCCATGAACTTTCAAGAGCAGGATTCTTGATCTGCATGAATGTTACACAATGCTGAGCTTAAACAATAGGCCTTTACCTTATGAGAAAGCAAACAACCAAGCTCAATGTGGTTACAGTGTTGACCTTAACACAAGAATTACCAAAGCCTATGAGGGAAAACAAAACAAAAAAAAAAAAAAAACACTTAAATCTGGTCCACCTTAAATCCCTTTGCACCACTCCATCATCGTTTTTGTCCTATAAATGTGCCGATAAAGACAAGCAGCCTGCTATTCCATCCCCAACCGCCGCAGAACATACACAATGTTCTCCCAGCCCATGCGCGGATTATCTGGGAGTGAAATGCTGGAGTTTGAGTGGAAATAATTTATTTGGAACACATGCATTTCATGTGTTCTGTTTGTACAATCTGTGTAAACACATTGTTCAAACGACCGTTTTTCAGATTTTAGTAATGCATGACAAAATGTAGGCATAATCTATATAATGTGTGAAGCCTGAAGTCACTTTCACAAAAGTTTCAAGGATGAAACCGCTTCCATGGCATAGTGGTGAAATTTGCTGACATGTAATCAAGAGTCCCAGGGTCAATCCTCACTGCCTTTTTATATTTACCGTTTTCAGTAGTGAGCTGCGGTTATTATACAACACACACATACATTTGGTTTGTGTCTTTAACAGCCGATGTACATTTATAGTACTTGTGATAGTGACAAATAAAAGTGAAAAAAAATTATAACTGTAAAAGTTAAAAATACGAAGTAATTCTAGTGTTAAGGCACGGTGAGCTTAAGTCCAGGTATACTAGGATGTACCAAGTCAGGATTAAAGATGTGGCAGTTACCAGTTATCACAATATACCATAGTCAAATCCAGACACTACTACATATTTTAACTGCTATAAAACATTTTAATGAATGACACAATAGTTTTAAAAACAAGGTACTAACACATAGGCTGCATGGAAACCAGGTATCTAGCACCAATATAAAAATGACAAAGCAGTGCCAGTGATTCAGAGCTCCTTCGCCCATCAACAAAAGATGTCTGAAGCAGGGTCCTATTTTGTATGTTGCAACCAAACTGGACCAGTCTGAAAGATATTCTTGTTAAAAAAAAATAAAAAATTAGAATCTTATTAGGATAGTTTTTTGAATTCATACACAATTTATCTAAAGAACCAAGTGCTACTAATGCATCTCCATTATTATGATGTAATACCATACTGCTTTTAAAATTGGTCTTCATATTTAGAATGATTGAAGGTAAATTTCTTTGAGCACCTGGAGCAGTGATGAACTGCCACATGATCTAAGTGCAGGCAAAGAGCTCTGTCCAGTAACGAACAGTGCATTAAAGAAAAACATTCACTGATTGATAAATGCCCTATAGTCAGGGAAGACGAGTCTTTGTATGTTTCGATATATTCTTGGAGACCAAATATAATATTTAGGTCTGAGATATATGTAAGACATCACACGTTGCCCAAGCCTATAAGAAAGTCTTAGAGTAGTAGGGAAAGCAGACTGTGCATGTGTTAACAGTTAACACACTAGGGAATAATGTGCTTATGTATATGGTCTTTCATATGGTACTTTTGTGGTTAGTGTTTGTGTGTATGCGTATATGCATGCAAGCGTGCGATAGGGCTCATTTAAACTTCGTGCTCACAACGCGTACGTGCACACATCATGGGTGCCATGCGTTCCAAGCGCTCATTCGACACTCCTCCAAGGAGGTCTTTAGAAATTAACGTGACACATGCGCGAGTTGCAGTGCCAAAGTTGGGGGGGCACACTGCGATAACCATTGGAATGTGACAGAGTCTGTTTACCATCTACAGGTACATGTGACCAAAAGCCGCTCTGAGGATTCTACAGGACTGATGTACCTGCTTCAATGTTTGATGAATGGTTCGATGTGGTGAAGCAAAATGCAGACATCAAATGCATTTGTGGCGCTTTTCTATTCAAGCGTCTTAGATTCCCCATCGTAATGGAATTTTAAAAGTCTCACATACCATCTTCTGTGTCATCGTCTTTTTGTAACTTAACAGCAACAGAATGTACATAGTTGTAGTTAAGCCACAGAGGGAAAAAAAAAAAAATTGACACAGTGAAAAGGTATATTTTGTAATTAAAGTGGAAATTTCGGCTTTAATCTCAAAATGTCTTTTACAATAATCTACTTTAATGATTAAGTAAACTACAAAGGTTGAACGTCATCTTAAAACCGACCCAGTTAAAATCGCCATGCGCTTCTGGGACCTCCTAACAGGACAGAAGTGGCAAGCAGCAATAGATCACCACAACACACATTAAAGGCATGATATTCCAACTCTCTGCAGATTTATATACTTGATATCACTTTCATGATGAAAATGTAGGTTACATTTTACAGGTCGTTAATTGTTTGAATAATGAATAGTGTTACACACATGGGGCGACACTGGCAGTGTGGTAGCGCTACTGTCTCACAGGGAGTCGTGTCGCTGGTGTTCCCTGCCTGGAGCTTGCAGGTTTTCCTGCTGGGTTTCCCCAGTGTGCTCCAGTTTCCTTCTAAAAGGCATGCAGATTTCGGGATTTGGCGACTTTAAAATGATGCTAGTGTATGCGAGTACTTTTATTCACCTTGCAATGAGCGGATGCCCCGTCCAGGGATTGTTTCTGCCTTGTGCTCAATGCTAGCTTGAATGAGAACATCCCTGGATTGATGTATTTAATTAATATAGACATCCTTTTTTCAAGAAATTGCGGCAAGGTGTCCTCAGAATTTAATGGGTGCTCCAGCCACCTGGAGCTCTAACCCTGATAATCTCTCACTGCCACCTGGTGGAAACCTCCAGATTTACGTAAGGTACGCGCACAAGTATAAACAGTACAAAGCTTGTGTAGCAATTACATTCGCTGGAGCATGTGTCGTGTTAAGTATAAATCTGCCATTAATCTTAAAGTGCAACAGCAGACCAACCCGGTAAACTTGTTGAGTACACTTAACCCTGAAGAAAATGGGTAAATGGTAAATAGAGTGAAATACGACGATTTGACAGATTTCAGTTTAAAATGTGTGGAAATTTTTAAACTACATTAATACCGTGATAATACTGAAACCAATGCTTTTGGTCTCATACTCTGAAGTAATCAAGCATCCTTGCTCAGTATTTCAAAGTTGTTCTGGCATTCTGAGTTGCACTCAAACTGTATTACAGTCAATATATAATTTTACCAGAAGTGAGCTGCAGAGAATTTAAATTTGCAGTTTGACAACAAAGAATGGAATAAAACAGTTTAACCAGTCATTTCTTGCATACCAGTAGGAAACCCTATGGACTGGCGTTTCGAAAACTCAAACTGGCACTTGAAATCCTCATACCTGCTGCATGGATTGGTAAACGTTATTTTGGAAAGCTAGGGCTGAATTGTTTAATGCAGTGACAAATTTAGAATATGTAACCTAGCAGATAATGATTTAAAAAAAAATATTTTTTTTTTTAAATCGTCCATAATCATTATCTGCTAGGTTACATATTCTAAATTTGTCACTGCATTAAACAATTCAGCCCTAGGTTTCCAAAATAACACCTACATCTCTCTATCTCCACACAACTGAAGTTTGAAACTGTCAAACGACAATACACCTACAGGAACTAAATGAGGTGATCCACAGTTCCCAAGACATGCTTATAAGCCCAAGATTACAAGCTCTGAAATAAGGGAAAGAGGGGGGGAAAATTAGTTTTACACTTGAACATACTGGCATACCCTGTACTCATGAAACCTGTGGGCTAGAAAGAAGGGTAGCCATATGTCAATGTACTTGCTAGTTTATAAGCTTGTTTCAGCCATTTAAGCAACTTGCAAATGACTACTTCTGTGGCGGGGGATTGTTTTCGGGGTGGATAATGCAGAGTAGAAGCATAGTAACCAGAACAGCACCTCAAACTAAGAATATTACACTTAAATTTACAGCACAGCTCTCAAAGTTTCTATAATATATAGTTCAATTACTGGCATCCAACAAAGTGGATTGCTTAATTTTTTCCTTGATTTAACAACGTGTAACTTTTTCATAACACAGGTATTCATTCTAACATCAGCAATGAAAATATTTTTGCGGAGGTTAACACAAATTAAGCCATCCAACAGATCTAAACTCCTGTTGGATCCAAAAGGATGTGGTTAACTTACCAGATTGACACGATACAAAAGTTAAAATTTTCACCTCTATTAATAGAAAATTACCAAGTTTGATTTCAATAGGATCAGTTCAGCAAATAAAATAGCATGCTTCAAAATAACCCACGGTTTCATAATTATAACAAATGCACAAATATAAAACACGGCAAGAGAAAAGCAGTGCAGGGCTACAGGTTAAAGAACACTAAAGTACTCTATACAAGTTTGAGACATCAAAAACCAAGTAGATCTGTGGCTTTTCTGAAGTAACTTGAGTGCCAAACCAACATATTTAGCATTACATGTTCTTTTACATTAAACTGCTTGCAAGTTGAAGTTTGGTAGTGTGTTAGGCTCTTCAGGGTTGGACTAAAGGAATCTGTCAAAATAGAGGATTTATAGCCATGTATTTAAAATACTAGCCTTGGGAAACCACATTTTATTGGGTGAAAACCAAATGTAAATTCTAACGCCCATCTCTTACTTACCACAGTCTATTTCATCTTCTCCATTGTCACAGTCATTTTCTTCATCACATTTCCAAGATATTGGAATGCATTGTGTTGACCCTGCACCACAACTGAACTCATTAACTCGACAGGTCCTTGAATCTAAAAATGCAGATTTACAAACACATATGTTTAGCTTTACTATTTATGTAAAAAAAACAGTAACCCTAAAGATTAACTAGTTTAATGGTGCTAGGATTACTAAAGACAATCTGAACAGATTTAATCACTATCCTGAATAACCCATATTGAAGCTGCACCTGCTGATACACAAATCACTGCATAAAAAGGAACAAAGTTAAAAACAAAGTTTAATCAAAATTAGGTGTGTAAGGAGATGAAAAGGGGGGTTAGAAGAAACACATTCAGTCTGGTAAGTGTAGCCTAGTTCTTTCCACATATTAAAGGGGGCTGGCAGAGGTTTGGCAAGTATACACATAGGATGCATTTCCTTCTGACTGCCATTTGAAATGCAGCTTCTAGTTCAGCTTTACCGAGCAATATCAAACCGGTTCAAGATCGGGGAAATTGGGTTGGCTTTTACCCAATGGCCTTCTCTCCATGATGCAAATTGGGCGGATGCAGAAAATGCAATAGATTCCTGGAGACCAATTCAGGGCAATTGGGGAGCATTCTATACGTGATCATTGCTAATGGCTAGTTAATAGCATACCAACATATGAGAACTGGCAATAGGGCATCATTAAATACAAATCTGCTACCATTATACATATACTCATGTATTTACAGCTGTGCATTTGACTAATATTCCCGCTAATGTACACTATTAGAGTTGTAATACTGGACCTGAGTAAACCTGCCAGATGGATGGGTTACAACTTGACCATAAATATCCTCAAATGCAAACAGATTTGTAGTAAACATGAAAGCATTGTATTATAGAATGGTTTTACATTGTGTGCTGCATTGCATATAAAGAAATTCAGTTCAACATTTTACAGGCTATTTAAAATATGGACAACTTCATTAACTTAACATAAACTAGAATATTTCCACTCTGTCATAATTAAATGAAAAATACACAAATAATGCAGTATTTAATATAAAAAACAGTACTTTTTAAACATAACACACTACCATATTACTTGACAATAGCATAGCAGAAGTATCCTGATAATGGCATGCATAGCAATTTAGGCAATATACAGCTAATTGAGAAATACTAAGAAGCTTTCCTTCCAATTTAAAAAGTTATCAAAAAAGCTATCAAAAGGGGAAAGCTTTATAGTTATACAGATCAAAAAGTGGAAGCATTTTAGCGCTACACACTGGGTGAATCAGAAAAAAGAAAAACTAAGTGAATTAAAATTGCAATAAGTTTTTCACTTTAAATATCTGTACAGCAACACAAACACATATGGAACAAAATCCAAATTGGTTATATTATCAAACTAACATTTAAAATTAAGAGTAGGCACTGCTTACAGCACTGATCAAAGCTTTCATCAGAGCCATCTTCACAGTCTGGTTCGCCATCACAATGCCATTTTTTTGGGATGCACTGACCATTTTTGCAGACAAAGTCCATTTCAGCACAGGTTTTCTTCACTGTAAACAGATTAAAATGTGAAATAGTAAGAGGTTAAAAACACTCCACATTGACCTTCCAAGCTCAATTCAGTTAAGAAATCTGGATATTTAGGTTTAGAACTTACTGTAACCAGTTTTTAAAAAAAACACACCCAAAGCGCATTGCTTAACAAAAGTGCACCCTCTTCAAATGCAATATGGCACCTTCCTTTGGCTGTGGGGTTTCTTGCAAGCAAAGTTGATTATGGCTCACTGGGTACACAGCTATATTTTATGGGGCTTCCATGGTAAAGTGGCACTAAAATATAATAAAATATCCTCTGAAAATTCAATTATATTTTAAAAGCTCTAGCCCTAAAATTTAAGGAACTATGTACAAAAATGTACTAAAGCCTTGAAACTAAACTTCTGGCTTTTGGATAATGGCGATTTTTTTTTTTTAAATCAATTTTTACAAAAAGTAGGATTGAGAACAAGTCAAACCCCACCAGACAGAGCAAGCACAAGCATGGCCAAAGGGGTAAAAACTTAAGGCTTGTAAATATACCTAAATTTATGAGTTTGATAAGCAATACAGATGAATTAAGAAAAAGAAATGCGGAAATAATTGTTTCCTCGGTGGTTTAAAAGCTTATTCTAAAATTATTAATTAGATCCTGCCAGGTTTCGAAAAAACCTGTACAGATCCTCTGAGTATTTGATTTTGTCTCCAATTTCAGATAGTATAAAACATCAGTTTCCCACTAACTTAAAAAGATGAGTTAGGATTCTTCCAGTTTAGCAAAATAAGTCTGCGTGCCAAAAGTGTAGTGAATGCAATCACAGTTTGTCCTTCTCCACTTTAAACCTATCTGGAAGAACCCCAAACAAAGCTGTTAATGGGTTAGGAGGGATGGTGACACCAAGGCTGTCTGAAAGGTAATTAAAAATTTTGGTCCAGAATGATGTTAATTTGGTGCAGGACCAAAATATGACCCAGTGAGGCTGGGACTTGATTGCAGCGTTCGCAGGTCGGACCCTGCCCTGGAAACATTTTGCAGAGTTATTTACTTCACAGAAAATATAGATTACGATTGAAGTGTAGTCTAGGTTACCCATAATCCAATGTTAAGAACATGTAGATGTTTACCACAATGTACTGTATAAAAACAGGGCAAATACTGAAATGGGCATGATGGCTATGTATTGAATTTTTTTATTTTATATATTTTTATATAATTTGTACAGTTGGCCTCCATATCTATAGGTTCCAAATCTGCAGAATTAACCAACCATAGAGCAAAAAGGGGGTGTTAAGGGGGAGGAACACAATTTACAAAAAGTAAAACTGGACATTTGAGTCTACACTCAAACCATACAAATAGATTACTGCAGCCAATTCACTAATAAAACAGGTCATAGGAATTACAGCTCCTGGCAGCCAAAGAAAGCCACCATAATGCTCATGAATTGGTAAGCTCCACTAGTACCTTTGCTCTACTATGCAGATTAATTAACCCTTTTCTCCAGCAATCACTACCTTTATAATAGGAAAGCTCTCTCACTCTTTCCTACCTCTGCTTCTCAGCACTACAAATTGCCAAGGTCTGAAACAGGTTTTCATCTTTACACTTGGCAGTACTACAGCATTTAAACACAAATGACATACATAATTCCTTTTGGGGTTGGGGGGGTCAAAATGTGGAACCCACATTCACTAACCCAAAAAGTGAAACTCTGTGTTTAAATCGGATTTAAAAAAAAAGTTATTCACATAAACTACAGTACTTCGAAATTGCCATTTAAACCCTTACTGTGGTTAGAATTATTTTCGGGTTATTGCACCACGAATTACCAGATTATGGCCAAGTGACCCTTAACTAAATTACTGTTAAGGATTTTGTAAATAGGCCCGTCTGTTGCATTCTGTCAGCTTGCACATGTATTTGCAATATCACGCTCATTCTGAATTTAAGTTAACACTCTGGCAGCATAAAATCTAAGTGCTATGATGTGGACTCCTGGTAGTATATTTGGTATTTCACGTAACCAAAGGAGAAAGGTTAATTTGTGTGTCATGCTAAGTAGGGCTGCAACGATTATTCGACATAATCAACGACGTGGACTACAAAAAATAGTTGACGCATCATTAACAGAACCTTCAATAGAGGCTCCAGTCACAAAGAACCACATGGGTTTTTCTAACTGCAGTGTACTACATGAACGTCTGGGGGCAGTATCATTTGTTATTGTTTGTCAAGACTGCACACAGTCCTACAAACGAAGAATGTCTGAGGAGAAGAATGTACAGGAAAATAAACGTGGTTGCAATGGCAAGTCGGATAGAGGAGGGGGAAGGAGATGGAAAAAAATTGATACAGAAACAAAGTGTGGGAGCACTTCACCAAAAAGAAAAGTTGAAACAGATTATGCAAAGCGGCTTTTTCATGGCAGCGCCACCGCGATGCATGAGCATTTGAAAAGCAAGCATCCTGGAGCTGTGGTGCCACTGTCGAGGTAAGTTTTAGCGAGTAAAGTTAGTCACGTTTTAACGTTTATGTTTGTACTATAATGTGTATATCAAGGTTTCAACAAGGATAGTTAAATCTTAAACCGACACATACTTGGGAGTTAATGCACCCCTGGACACCAAATACTTTATAGCTGCAGTTTTTAAAGTAAACGTAACAATACACAAAGAATGTGAAATTTTAATGGAAAACTTTTCATGCAAAGAGCTCAATTACTGCAACACTGATATTTTACACTGCAAATGAAACTGTAAAAAAACTATAAAAAAAACTGCTGCAATAATTTATGTTCAAGGTGCAACTGAAGCCAATTGATGAAATTCAGTAAATCACTGAGCCAACTGTGCTTCAACTGGCTGCACAGAAAACACACAGAGGTAAACATTCATGACTGCAGGCTCGTCAAGTGCAGCAGCCGATTCCCAGAGACCGTGATGCTGCAGTGCTGCCGGGGTGCAGCCAGTGTACGCCAGTGACTGATCAGCTCAGTCGTGCTGCTCTGTGAAGCAAATATAGCCGGTTTGAGGTTTAATGAATGTACATCGCCGAATATACTCACCCTCTGCGTGCTAGCAAATTGCACTGAGACACGACTACAGCCGGTTGCAGCATGTAATGAATATATATCTGCGAATATACACTCACCTAAAAGGATTATTAGGAACACCTGTTCAATTTCTCATTAATGCAATTATTTAATCAACCAATCACATGGCAGTTGCTTCAATGCATTTAGGGGTGTGGTCCTGGTCAAGACAATCTCCTCAACTCCAAACTGAATGTCAGAATGGGAAAGAAATGTGATTTAAGCAATTTTTAGCGTGGCATGGTTGTTGGTGCCAGCCAGGCCGGTCCGAGTATTTCACAATCTGCTCAGTTACTGGGATTTTCACACACAACCATTTCTAGGGTTTACAAAGAATGGTGTGAAAAGGGAAAAACATCCAGGATGCAGCAGTCCTGTGGGCGAAAATGCCTTGTTGATGCTAGAGGTCAGAGGAGAATGGGCCGACCAATTCAAGCTGATAGAAGAGCAACTTTGACTGAAATAACCACTCGTTACAACCGAGGTATGCAGCAAAGCATTTGTGAAGCCACAACACGCACAACCTTGTGGCGGATGGGCTACAACAGCAGAAGACCCCACCGGGTACCACTCATCTCCACTACAAATAGGAAAAAGAGGCTACAATTTGCACAAGCTAACCAAAATTGGACAGTTGAAGACTGGAAAAATGTTGCCTGGTCTGAGGAGTCTCGATTTCTGTTGAGACATTCAAATGGTAGAGTCAGAATTTGGCGTAAACAGAATGAGAACATGGATCCATCATGCCTTGTTACCACTGTGCAGGCTGGGGGTGGTGGTGGTGTAATAGATAGATAGATACTTTATTAATCCCAAGGGGAAATTCACAAATGGTGTGGGGGATGTTTTCTTGGCACACTTTAGGCCCCTTAGTGCCAATTGGGCATCGTTTAAATGCCACTGGCTACCCGAGCATTGTTTCTGACCATTTCCATCCCTTCATGACCACTTCCAGCAGGATAATGCACCATGTCACAAAGCTCGAATCATTTCAAATTGGTTTCTTGAACATGACAATGAGTTCACTGTACTAAAATGGCCCCCAGTCACCAGATGTCAACCCAATAGAGCATCTTTGGGATGTGGTGGAACGGAAGCTTCGTGCCCTGGATGTGCATCCCACAAATCTCCATCAACTGCAAGATGCTATTCTATCAATATGGGCCAACATTTCTAAAGAATGCTTTCAGCACCTTGTTGAATCAGTGCCACGTAGAATTAAGGCAGTTCTGAAGGCGAAAGGGGGTCAAATACAGTATTAGTATGGTGTTCCTAATAATCCTTTAGGCGAGTGTATATCGGCAAATATACTCTGCTCTGGAGTGCTAGCAAATTGCACCGAGAAAGCAACTCTAGCCAGTTGGAGTTCAATGAATGTACGTCGCCGAATGTCGCGCACATACTCTGCTTCGCCATGCTTCCAAATAGCACTGGAAAACGACTAGCAGTTTGTAGCAGTTTAAGGGTTACGTGCATATAATTTCAGTTGTTCGCGAACGTGATTGGAGCTATAGTAAATGAGTGAATAGTTGGAGCTGAGCCGTCAGTTTTTTTTTTTCTTTTTTCGTATAATACGAGTTCATATGAATAGTAAACCATCTCCAACGTTAGGTAACGTGTTTTGGAGTATATCAGTAATTAGCTTGTTACATATTTTAGTCCATTTTTTTTTTATTTTGGCATAATATAGTACAAGATGTGATAAACTACAACACTTTTCCTTCAGAGTGTGGTTAAAACATCTTTCTCTGTCTTGTGTATTCCTGCTACCTATACTCCCTCAGAGTGTCTCTTCTCAGCAGCTGGGAACATTTGTCTTGAGAGCCAGCCTCACAAAAGCATGGCGAAATGCTCACGTCCCTGCACTGCAATCAGGAATCTACGAACTGAAACTTTTATAAACTATACATTGTTTTATTTGTATTGAAGCTTAATTTAAAAACTTTTGGACTTTAAGACACACCAGTGGCTATTTTGGTTAAGTTAAATGCACTTTGATGAAAGACTATGTGCACTTTAGTTTGTGTTGTTCAATGTATCTTTATTGTGATGGTCACACTAATATAAAACATCGGATTTTAAAAATCACGTTTCACTGGTTATTTTAATTTGATTATTAAATTTTAATCATGTTAATGCAGACACATCAGGATGACATTCACAGCTGGACAGACTGAGCAGATGAGGCGAGACATGCACTGGAGCCCAGAACAGGATGTGCAACCACAGGTTGCAGGCATCAAAAGTCAGGCATGAAATAAATTTGAATAATTGTTCATTTCCCTACCCCCACCCCCAATTTAGTCGATTAGTCAACTACCAAAATCATTAGCTGCAGTACTAATGCTAAGGTGTATTAGGAAAAAAGTAGGTCTGCAGTAGATAGGCTGTACTATTATGTCAGATTCAGAAATAACACATTTATGCCACGGTAGCAAACATTAGTGACCCAGCACTGCATACAAAATATCCAGTAATATGACAAAATGTACTCGGGATTAAAATGTAACCTATCAAGACCCTACAATGCACCTTACCCCCTTTCAAGCTATTGCCTACCAAGGTCTGTTCACACACTGAAATACTTTTTTACTCCATTAAGACCAAGGACATGCCAAATGTAGGCATTACTACATAGCTTTAGCAGTGTTTCACTTGTGTAATTTAGCAGGTAATATTTTCCTCATCTAGAGTGAAACAAACCAAAAACATTACACATTAAACAGGAGGAATGCAAGTGCAAGATCCACACTGTCCCACAGCCACATGCAACAAAAACTGCATCTATTAGACACCATAAGAATTTGAAATTTACGGTATAGACTATACAGTAAAAATGAGAAACAAGATAGGCAAATATTCAAAGAGCATTTCTTTTCAATTCCTTTGGTTCCCCATTCAGGGAGAACCTATGCCCAACTAAATTAATGTTGCTTTTCAACACATCTATGAACATGACTAAAACCTATAAAAGACAAAACAAAGGGAAATGTTACTTGAATACTGCCGCAGCCAAATCTACTTTAAGCCACCAAGCTCTACAATGCATACCGCTTACTAAATGAGATTTCATACAGGTTTAAAACACCTAATTTTCAAAAAAACAGAAATCGGTTGGTAGACAATTTAAATTATGAAACCCCATTTGTATGAAACTTCTCGCATTTCAACCCTTTCTAGCTTTAAAAAAATGCAGCACTTCAACATGGATCAAATTAGGAAAGGTATTTCATACAAAAATTAAACTATACAAAAAAAATACAATCTTTTTTGCATATTTTCAAAGTCTAAGTGCAAAAATTAAAATGAAATATCCCCATTTGGAATTTAGTTTTGAGCCTGAACTGTAATGAAGATGCAAAAATAAAAGTAAAACACACACGTGCCACCTGGTAGTCATATTCCCACTTTGCATTTTCATTATTAAGTTCTCAACATGCAAATAGCGAGGGCTGTAAGAGCCGAATTTTAATCCTGGTCCAATGTGCATTTGTCAGAGTCTGGTCTTCAGAGATTATGTTGTTACTTGCTATTCACTATGATAAATTTATTTCTTAGTATATAACCCCTTAACACTAGAATTACCAGAGCCTACGAAAAAACTCGTAATTCCGTCCCACCTTAAAAATTGCTTCTTAAATCCCTTCACACCTCTCCGCCAGCGTCCTTTGTCTTCTAAATGTGCTGATAAAGAGAAGCTAGGAGCAGCCGGCTATTCCATCCCCCCACCAATTTAGAACGTGCACGAACTTCTCCAAACCCATGCCTTGATTGAGTATCTGGGAGTGAAGTGGAGTTTTAGAGTGGAAATAGATTGTTATTTGGAACACACGCAATTCATGTCTGTTCCGTTTCTACAGTAATCTGTGTCAACACATTGTTAAAACAGAAACTTTTTTTATATTCTAGTACTAGATGACAAAATGTAGGCATAAACTATATAATGTATGAAGCCTGAAGTCCAAATAGCAAAGAAACATTTTCATTAAAAGGTTCAAATATAACACAAAAATTGCGCTTTTATTCAAAAATATAACTGCGAAAACAAAAAGCCGCCTTAACATGCGACATTGACAGCAGGTTATTATAACTTCTTCTGTGGTGTAATAGAATCAGTTCTCGTCTTGGAATCAAAAGGTCGCGAGTTTGATTCTGCACTACTCCGTTTTGAGAAGTAAACTGCTCTTAGGTCTTACTATTTTAGAATAAAAGCATACATTTGATTTCAGTCTGTAACAGCCGATGGAATTTATGATCCTTGTGAAGGTTAGCTTTTTTTTATAAATTCACTTTTCATTCTCTCAGTCGCGTTCAGAATCAATTCATACAACCCCATCTGACACGGCTGTTTTCATTAAAGACGCGCTATAGCTCTGCAGTGTACCACGATGCATACTAACGCCCCAACCGGGTTCTGACACACAAACGCTGCCTTCTTCGTATCTCACCGTCACTTGATTTTCTTTTTATTCAGTTTTGAGTGTTCCTGCCAGTCCCTGCATGTTGCTGTATGCGGTTTCTTTTGTACTCCAGGACATGCAGAGGAAAGAATGGTAAAGAGCAGTAACTTTGGCACTATATGCACTAATCAGACACTCCCCATCTGTCCGTGTCGTTCAAACACAGGAACATATATTGGTGTAAAAGTATAACAAAAGTGCACTTTTATTCAAGTGCACTTATTCCATCGCCTTTTCCTGTAAGAAGCAATTTACAAACTTCTCTCTATGCTGTGGTTTCTATTACACACCTGAAAGAAAGACAATACATGTGAAAATATCATCGCACTAATCCAATATTATTTAAAAACGAACAGCGTCAGATCAGGTGTGAATTTATGCAGGAACTGGAAATTCTTCCCTGGGGGAAGGTCCCGCATCAAAGAAAGTACAGTGTCAGGTGCTCATTCAGTTTAATAGGAACCATAGCACAGAGAGGTGTGTACACTGCAACAAGTACACGTGTCGTAAATGTAAGGAGGACGGTCCTTGGGTGTGTGGGAACTGTTAATATTTGAATGTGATGATTTTATATAGCACGGAATGAAAATCAGCACTACTTAGCATTGCACCATGAAAGCTGTCGTATCAATCGCCTACTGTAACTTGCTCTCTTTTTTCTTCGGTTATACAGGTAGTCTTGAATAAAAGTGTTTAGTTTGCGAAATGAAGTGTCTGCGTGCACTTTTCATGGCATTACATGTGTATTTTTTGAGCATGCCCGTTTGAGCAGTATAAAAAGTATTGAAAAGTATAACAAAACAACGGGCAGATGGGGAGTGTCTGATTGAATTTTTCTATGAAGCACACTATGGGGGTGAAAAAAAATCAAAACCATATGAATTAAACACAGTCAAAGAAAGAAGTATTCTATCAAAAGTGTCTCTACAGCTACAAAGGACAAAGGTGCAAAGCCCCACCCATTGACACTATTTGCATGTTGAGAACTTAAATGGAAATGCAAAGGGGTAAACAAGTCTCTTCACTTTTGCAGCTTCTTTGCAATTCTGGCGGAATAAGTAAATTGCAAATGAGGATATTATGTAGCATGTTGGCATACAGACTTTGAAAATTGCAAAAAGATTTAGAAAATGATAATGCAATTTGCAGTAAGTACCTCCCATACCAAGAGGTGTGTTAACTAATTAACTATTTGCACCTACCATTTTATTTTAAAGTTTTGTGCCCAAAAAGTCTACTTAAGTTGTTAATCTAGTGTGTTGCGAAAGACCGACGCCTGAAGCCGAAATGTTTGTAGCAGTGTTATCCCCCCCTACCCCTTTAATAATCCAGAGGTATCCTCTACTTACTCATTCCAAGGAGTATGAATTACAGAATATGCAAGCATATATAAAACATGACCAGTAGAAGAGTTCAGAAAGAAATGGAAGAGACCACTAAAGCTTCATCCAAGCCTAGACAGGCATGAAGACCAAGCTCAAGGTACAGCCTTTCAGAGACTGACCTGGAACAGATAGGTAAAATCACATATTCCCTGGGACCTGAATCTGCTGTATCATCTCCAGTTGACAGCAAAACAGAGCAATTGTACAAGCAAATCTGGCCAGGATAGCTAAATTCCAGAAGATTAACTGAAACTGGCCTTCCCTTCCATGTTGTCAACCACTCCTTGCGAGCAGGAAACAGACTTCAACCGGTATTGCCATTTCAGAGGAGTGCGGAGAAGACCAAAACGATCTATCCTACCCGAAGGTAATGATCACTGCAAAGGCCACCACTCAAGACAAAACGAGCTCAGGACAGATAAGGAATGAAATAAATACAAATGACAAAATGAGAAGCTACACTAAGATGGATGCAGAAAGAATATTACAATCGAATGTCTCCCAGAGAATTGTGAAAGTACAAAACTAGTGAAAATTGAAGCTGTGTAAAAAAAAAAAAATAAAAAATAAAACTGGAAAGGACTTCAAATAACTCTAAACCTAGGACTCTTAACATGAGTTTTGAAAACTTACAATTTAAATTACATAAGTTACTTCTCAGACAAAGATTTGAAAAATCACATTCGTATTTCCAACCCACCTCCATTTCTCACCCTCAACAGCTGCTAAACATGCTGCATAACATTAAACAGCACTTACAGAAAGCCAAGATCAGAGACAGCCTAACCTCTGCTAAACAAAGTGGGCATTCAAAGCAAGCTCTACATTTCTACTTCTACAGAGGAAGCAGAAAGAGCTACAAAACGGATCCTGACACTTTTACAACATGATTGTGGGTTGCATCCTGTCCTGGCAAGGCAAAGATGATCTTAACGACTGGCGGATCCGCTTTCAAAGATGCTGGTACCATAATTATCTATCCTATTTACTTCTCAGCCATTTATTTACAATTGTCTGTTCAGTATTTTTTTTTTTAAATGGAGATCATATTACTTATATTTATTACGTTTACTGTATTAGGGCTTACTATGCTTATCCAGGGCTACTGTTAATCATTCCATTTTAAACCTTATACACTGCAGCTTGGGGGCTTGCTTTGTTTTGGACGTAATCCATCTCCAAGTATGTAAGAGGGCTAGGACTTTGAAGTGTGGTCTAGCCTCATGTGGTGAAGCAAAATGGGGGAGCAGGAAATAGCAAGCAATTTCTAATCTAACCTTTTCATCCTTGTATGTGCCAACAGAACATTAGGCTCCATGGCAAGAACTCAAGGAAAACTTGAATGCAAGGTCAAAGCCGTTGTCAGGGATGCCAGGGGCAACGACCAGGCCGGGACACCGTGAGGGACCGCATGTGGGTCTGCGCCCACCCTGGATCACATGGGGGCCGCCTTCCTGGTTGCTTTGGGGGCCACAGGTTAAGGGCATGGAAGCCCCACCCTGCAGGGGTCCGTGGTCACCGCCAGGAGGCACCCCAATGCCTTGGGGACCTGTTCCCTCAGCACTTCCGCCACACCAGGAAGTGCTGGGGAGGGGAGGAGATTAGGAAGGACACCCGGAGAGCTGCCAGGAGAACAGCTGGCACTACTGCCAGCGCTCGGGCGTGGCCAACGAGGGAATGCTGGGAGCCACCTGGAGCTCATCCGGGAGAGAATAAAAGGGGCCGTCTCCCTTCATTAAAGGCTAGAGTCGGGTGGAAGAGGACAAGGCAAGAGAGGAGAGTGGAGGCAGCCCGAAGAAAGGCATTAGAGTGGCCAGGACTGAGTGTTGGGGTGTTTTGTGCATGGAATTGCGTCTGAGGGACCATCTATTTGTAAATAAAACGTGTGGTGGTGATGAGTATCAACATGTCTGTCTCTGTGTCAAAAACAAAAAAAAAAACAAAAACCTACAAGTGTGGGAATTTATACATACTATATCCGCTACTACAAATGAGATTGTTCTATCCGATCCTGAAAGGAGATTTGTCATGGGTAATCTAACCATAAAGTGATTTTGATAAATATCTACACACCCAAGGGGGATGATAGAGACATCATCCAAAACACACTTGCATCCATTCCCAATGTGAACACTCAAAAATTAAAATGGCTGGGGATGAATTGTGTTTTAAATCCAGCAATAGGTAGGTCTCCTGCAACAGGGGCAATGACGTCTAACACAGAAAAAATTAGTTAGGAATTGATCACAATTGAAACGCAAACTCCTATTCCTTCTACTCACCAGGGCGTCACTGCTACTTATTTTTTTTTTTTTTAAATAAATTTATTGCCTGGGATTAAATCTTGTAGGACACCATTGTTCTCTGACCACACCCCTTTGATCATAGTGCTAAAATCACTATGCACCACATACTCATCTAGCAGCTGGTGAATTAACCCACTTTTATTAGCAGACGAGAACTGCCCAGAATTTATACCCAAGCAAAAATCAACTTATTTTTAAAAAAGGACAAACGTATCCTTGGAGATTTCTGCAGGAATACTCTGGGGAAACTCTAAAGGCTTTAAGAGGACAGACTCATTTCCACAGAAATTGGTTTAAGAGGTATCAGGGCTAATCAGTGAAATTACCAGAATAGATCAAGAACATGCCAAGTGTCCAAATGAAGCACTTCATAGGAAAAGACAGGCTCTGCATTCAGAACTCAACCTCTTGACAACCAAAGAAACAGAACAACTCATTCTAAATCAAGACATCATTACTATGAATACTGAGAAAAAGCTAATACAATCCTCACTGAACAAATCCACAAGCAAGAAGTTAACAATGCAATTCCAGCAATTACCGGCAAAAATAAAAATAAAATCTTTGACCAGGCTAGACAACGGCACCATGAATGCCATTAGGTATCGGGATGAAATACTTGGACCCAATGTCAGGTCATATACTGGTGCAGTGGGTCCTGGGTTCCTACTGGTGCATAACAATGCTTGGCCTCCTGTGGACAGAGTATGCAGTTCCTGGGGGAGGAAGGAATTGATACCATTGACTGGCCCCCACATGTGCCTGACCCAAATACAATAAAAAAACCCACACACCTCTGGGACATTGTTTCTACCTATCCTGCACCACCAGGAGGAATCTTACACTGTCCAGGAGCTCAGCAATGGTATGGTCTAGATCTGGGAGGAGTCCCCCAGACACCCCCCCCTGAACCACACCCCCCCTAATTAGGAGTATGCCCTGACGTCAGGCATTCATACAAGCAAGTGGGGGCCATACAAACCACAGAGTACAATCAATTGCTGCAATGAAATTTCAGCAAAAAGGACAAAGCCTTCCACATCATTTTTTTCACTTTGATTTTCAGGGTGTCTTTGAATTCAGACCTTTGTAGGTTGAGAATTTTTATTTCCATCAAATAATGTGGCATCCTTTCTTTCCTAACCCATTGCTCAGTCTATATCAGTATAGATATCCAGCAAGATTCCCCCAATTTGAGATCGGATGCATTTCCAAAAAGCATTCCTTTCATTTTTTTGAAGAGTTTAGAATACACACAACCAGCCACAGGGGACGCACAAACCAGTGTGTTTCTTCATGTCGGCTCCAAGCCAGGATAAATAGGGAAGGTTACGTCAGGAAGAGCATCCGATGTAAAATTTTGCCATATCAACATGCAGACAATACAGATTTCCATACCTGATCGGTGGAGCCCCAGGTTAACGACCGCCAACAGGGTGCTAGCAGAAATCGAGCTACTGCTGGTTGAAGAGGTGGGGGCGGGGGGGAATGTGGGGTTTAGAGAGAACACAGAATTTAACCGAGGGTAGGAATTATGGAAGTTGGCCGTATGACTAGTGTTGGGGATTGCGCTAGACAGAGGAGAGAAAAGTTAGCCGATATGATAGAGAAGGAAGGTTGATGTTTTGTGCACTTAAGGGACTAAATGGAAGGAGAGTAAGGCCAGGTGGATTCAGATTGTTCCATCATGGTGTGGATGGGAGGAGAAATGGGGTAGGAGTTACTCTGAAGGAACAGAATGTTTTGGAACTGAAAAAGTCAGACAGAGTAAGGATTAGGAAGCTGGAAATTGGAGGCCTGATAATGAATGTTAATGCATATGCCCCCGAAAGAGGGGTTTGAGATGGATGAGAAAGATTTCTGGAGTGAATTAGATTAAGTGATTGACAGTGTACCCAAGGGGCAGAAAGTGGCGATTGAAATCTGCTCCAATGGACATGCTGGTGAAGGGAACACAGGAGACAGAGGTGTCAAGGAGAGGAATGGAGGTCAGATAGATTCTGTGAAAAGGATGGGCATGGCTGTGGTAAATCTGTATTTTAAAATGAGGGAGGAACATCAGGTGACGTACAAGAGTAGATGAAGACACACAGGTAGATTATATTCTATGCAGAAGAGTTGATCTGAAGGAGATTGAAGACTGCAAAGTTGTGGCAGAGGAAAGCGTAGTTGGATAGCATAGGATGGTGGTCTGTAGGATGACCGAGATCAAGGAGAGGAGTGAGGGCAGAGCCACTTCATGTCTCTGCTGCTAGTGTTCTGAAGGAGGTTGGGGTGTGGGCTGAACCCACACTAAGGAGAAGCACTGGATTGCTTTAGCTGCTGCGTGTTCTGCTTGTCTTTGTTGCAAGAGCTGGGATCACCTGAAGTGTGTCTGCCAAAAGAATTCCAACAACTGCTAGGTTACATGTCTGTGTACTTGTTTTAAATTTTAGGGAGGGCGCGACATGCTCAAATCACGGGTTTTGCTTCCTAAGGATGTGATGTCTAGTATCGCATGTCGTCAAAGTCTCTCTCTGAGATGATCTGGTCTCGATCGCATCACTCAACCCCCCCCGAAGCACACTACGCTACTGCCACTTCACATCTCTCCCACTCGCATTGTGGGGGCTGAATGCACGCCAAGGAGAAATGGGCTACTGGCTTTGTGCTGCTTCTGCCAAGGTGAGTGTTCTGCTTGTCACTTTGCGCGTCGATCATTTAAAAGCCTGTACAGCAGTTGTCCTTCTGTCTCACTGCCTTGTATTGTGCCATGTTAAAACGTCTCTCACGGATATCAAATTGTCTTCCGAGAAGATCATGCCTTGTCTCATTGCCAAGATTTATTTATTTATTTTTTTTAAATATGAGAGAGATACTCATATACTTAGCCCGACATCCACATAAGTACACCTATAACAGCTCACTACTCAAAAGAAAGGAAATCCGAGGATAATCTGCGATCGAACTCACAACCTTGATTATGCAGTTCTTACCTCTTTATCAGCCAAGCAGACATGTAAACTTTAGCTCTATCAATTGTTACAAAGTAGACACTGTCAGGAACATGTAAATTGAATATATTTTTCTTTGGTCATATTCTTCCACAAAAAAAGGTATCACTAAACCAGTATGCTTTTTATGCAAGTGTTTGATATTTGGAATTCAGTCATGGTATAGTAATAAAATTCTGCTGTGAAGTTTTAGTTGTGTCCAAGATTTCCTGCCTTGCATTTCCCGTCACTCTACATTTACACCGATTGTTATAGACCAACACACAAGAAACTTATTCCAAATATTTACCCTATACAATTCTAGACACCTCACACCCAGAGGGAATGCACAAAGTGTTAATTGAGGATGACGTCTGTAGATGGGTGCAGAATTGTTTCAAAACACAGGAAGCAGGTGGCTCTGGTGCAAGGAATTGGCTTATGTGAAGAGTGGTGTTCCACAAGGGTCAGTGCAAGGGCCACTGCTATTTGTAATATAAACTATTTGGATAAGAAAATAAGCTGGTTCAGTTGGTAGACTATAGTACAATAGGTGGGTTGGTAGATAATCTGGAATCTGTTACATCATTACAAAAGGACTTAGACAGCATACCAGCTTGGGCACATTTGTAGAAGATTAAATTTAATGTCAGTAAATGTAAAACCTAACATTTTTACTTTCTACATTCAAAACAACACAATAATATTAAAGTACCTTGTGAGAAGGATTTAGGAGTCATAGTGGACTCATTACTATCTTTTTCCAGTGTTCTGAATCCATTAAGGCAAACAATGTTGGGTTATGCAATATGATGTGTGAAGTACTAGTCCAGGAAGATTAAGCTCAAGCTTTACAATACACTGAGGCCTTATCTGGAATACTGTGTGCAGTTTTGGTTTCCAGGCTGCAAGAACATGCAGCACATAAAGAGGTCCAGTGAAAAGCAACTAGGCTCATTCTAAGGCTATGGAGATCAATTGTGAGTAAGGATTAAAAGAGCTGATCCTTTTCAGTTTAGGCAAAAGATTTAGAGGTGACATGATCCAAGTGTTTGAAATTATGAAGGGAATTAGTACAGTTAATCTAGAGACTGTTATTAAAATGAGTTCATGAAGAACATGGGGACACAGTACAAACCTTTGGAAGTTTTTCAAGTTTTCTACCAAGTTTAACTTTAACATTACACAGAGAACCACAAACAGTTGGAATAAGCTACCAAGTAGCATGGTAGATCATAAGATAGGGGTCCTCCAAGTCCTGGAGAGCCGTAGTGGCTGCAGGTTTTTGCTCCAACTCAATTGCTTAATAAGCACTTATTGCTCGAGTAACACTTCTGCTTCACTTTAGTTTTCTTGCTTGTTAAGATTTTGAACCCTTATTGCTTATTTTAGTCTTAATCAGCTGTATTCTTGGTTTTAATGGCCAATTAGCAACATGCAAATGACAAAAAAAAACAGCATTTCTCCATTTAGCTTGTTACCGTTTACACCGGTGTTTATTATGCACTATTGCATGTAATACTTAGAAGGAAAGTGAAGAGGAAAAAAAGTGATGGACTGAGAGTTACTCATCCATTTTTGCCTTCATATCATTTGGATGATATCCTTAGAAAAGGAGAAAAATCTAGGATATGATAATGACCTAACAAGCCATGATCAAGAATTGCTTTCTAAGCAACCAGGTTAGAACAAAAACCTACAGCTACTGCGGCCCTCCAGGACAGTGATTGAGGACCCCGCATAAAACTTCAGAGATTTAAAACTAGTTTAAAGTAGTGGATACTACAAGCAAGCTTTGTTGGGCTGAATGGCCTGTGCTATTCTAGATTGTTCCAAAAAGTGCTAGTGACTTCATTTAAAATACTGAACTGACTGAAGTGTGGTAACATGCATAACATTAAACTGAGTTTTACATATACTGTATTCCAATTAACATTTTCATGGAATCCTGGTACAACCTTACTTTGCTTAAAAAAAAAAAAAAAATCCACACACGATCATAATGCTACACAAATTTAGGTAGTGATAAAGCCTCACAAGTAGCTACTGAAGCACACACATTTATATAGCTCATTTTCATACAAATGTAGCTCTAAGTGCTTTACACATGATGAACTCACAAATTCATTCTAAAGCATCTTGAGGCCAAAGGTCAATTGCTTAGCACCATTTACTTTAGTCTTCAGAGAAGCCATCATGGTATGCCAGTATGAAGCATACCACTTTAGAGAAGCGGCTTAGACCAACAGGATATCTGACAGGCCTGAACCTCAATCTTCAGCAGTACTAATGGTACCATGAAAATATCTAAACATCAATTGAAAAGATAGAAGTTCTCCCCAAAAAAAAAAAAAAAAACACACCACACAACCCCTACACACTTGACTTGTGAACTGTAGGTGCTGCTCTCACATTCAGGGCTGATATTTGCCTACTGACCAAATCCATATGCTACAAGACACGGTTTACCTCTAGGAGTGGCCACTATGGCATTTGAACCACCAATGAGAAACACGTCAAGGCAATTTTAAAAAAGTTGCCCTTGAATATCCATTTTCTGCTTTTAGCCTTCTTGACATTAATCCCATTAAGCCCAAGTCTGACTTTGCAGCGTTAAGCCCAAGTAACTCTACAGCCATGGAGGGGATGAAATATGCAAATATTGACTGGTAGAACAAATAGATATTTTTGTAGCATGTGGTAGCCTTCCGACAAAATGCAAATGCACTTTTTAAAAAAAAAACCACCTGATTTACAGCTTAAAGCTGCTCCTCTGGCTGGAGATGATCCTGTTCAGTGGATTTTCCATTATTAACAGGAGCCTGTCCAGTGCCCGTCACTCTGCCACTGATGTCAAACTGTCCAGCTCTGTGCCTACAATAAAGCTCGCCTTCACCAGTTTGTCCAGGCGGGCATAAGACATCCCTCTTTATGCTGCCTCCCCAGCACACCACCGCATTGAAGAGGCCACCTCGCCACAACCATCTGATAGAACATCTGCAGCATCTTATAGCAGATGTTGGATGCCAGCCTTCCAAGTATAGTCAGCTCTGTCCTTTCTTACACAGAGCATCAGTATTGGCAGTCCAGTCCAATTTATCATCCAGCTGCACTCCCAGGTATTTACAGGTCTGCACCCTCTGCACACAGTCACTTCTGATGATCACAGGGTTCATGAGGGGCCTGGGCCTCCTAAAATCCAACACCAGCTCCTTGGTTTTGCTGGTGTTCAGTTGTAGGTGGATTGAGTCGCACCATTTAACAAAGTCCTGGATTAGTTTCCTATACTCCTCCTCCTGCCCACTCTTGATGCAGCCCACGATAGCAGTGTCTGCAAACTTTTGTACATGACAGGACTCACGAGTTGTATTGGAAGTCCGATGTATATAGACTGAACAGGACCGGAGAAAGTACAGTTCCCTGCAGCGCTCCTGTGTTGCTGACCACAATGTCAGACCTGCAGTTCCCGAGACGCACATACTGAGTTGTGTCTTTAAGATAGTTCACAATCCATGCTACCAGGTATTAATCTACTCCCATCTCTGTCAGCTTGTCCCTAAGGAGCAGAGGTTGGATGGTGCTGAAGGGGCTAGAGAAGTCCAGAAACATAATTCTTATAGTATCACTGCCTCTGTCCAAGTGGGAGAGGGATCAGTGCAACATAGATGATGGCATCCTCTGCTCCCACCTTCTCCTGGTATGCGAACTGCAGAGGGTCAAGGGCGTGGTGGACCTGTGGCCTCAGGTGGCACAGCAGCAGCCGCTCCATGGTCTTCATCACATGAGACGTCAGAGCAACAGGCCAGAAGTCGCTCAGCTCATTAAGACATGATACCTTTGGGACTGGGGAGAGGCAAGATGTTTTCCAAAGCCTCGGGACTCTCCCCTGTTCCAGGCTCAGGATGAAAATACACTGCAGGGGACTCCCTAGCTCAGCTTTTGTCTTAGCACCGGCTCTGCTTCACGATACCGCCTTCTTACCTCGTCAGGTAAATAGGGAACCACAGCAGCGTGGGCATTTGTTCTTGGTGCTTGAAGTTGACTACTTGAATAGATGAGTCTCTGTGTGTAAAAATCCATGTCCAAGTAGTAAAAAAGTGTGCAGGTAATGAGTCAACATAAAAGAAAGTGTTAGGAGCGATCAGTAAAACAGAGGAAAAAAAGTAGAAAGATGAAGTCATACATGGAGCTGCTGGAATGGCTGCCACTCGCAACAGCGTCTGCTTGTTTGTCAATATTATATGGGACTATTGTTGATAGGCTGCCAGCAACTCCAAGTTAATGGTTTAATCTGTCTTTTCTGGACTGCTCAGAGTTGTTCATTTCACTTATTTGCTCCACCAGACTGTCACCACCAACAACTTGAGTGTTTAGTCTACTGCAGGGCACAGGGGGAAAGTAACTCTAGACTAGTTCCAAAAAACAACCAAATTCCATTTTTGTTTAAGAGTGACATTTTTCACCCATTAGTGAAATGCAGATATTTCATAACATTGAGTATAACAAAGCTTAAAAACACCCAACACTAACTAGACTAGACTGATGTATCAGGTGATCAGATATGCTGAAGATTTGTTCCCAGTTGTGAACAATATTGGCTCAAGCCTCATGGGTTACCAGAGATGTTGGGATGCAAAGTGCTATATCCACAACAATTCAGTATCAAGCTCAACATGCTATATGAAGCATGCTTTGGGTACATCTTTAACCAAGTGGGATGTTAAGTATAGTCAATATGGTGTTGATGCATCACCCAGTCATTGGTAGACCCTTTGCTTGACCAAGTTTCCTGTATACCTGACAGTGCTACACAACAGTTAAAACTGCTCATGATTAAGGGAAAATTAATGCAAATGGCACCATACAAACAAAGTACTTAATACTAGAATCCCAGAAGCCTACGAAAAAAAATTTATTGAGCCGCCTTAAATTCCTTCACAGCTCTCCATTATAGTATTTGTAAACGTGTTGATCAGCACAAGCAGACTATCACCCCATAAAACCCCAACAGAGCTGAAGTCAGTTAAATTCTCAGAAATCAACTATTTATCTGGGTGTGAGTTGCCTAGAGTTGCAAAGGGTAAATATTTGGAAAACATGTTGTGTGTTCTGCATCTACAACAATCTGGGTAAATTTAGGATGGCAGAAAAGAAATGCTGAACATACAGCTAAACAAATTTCCATGTTATATCAATAATGAAGTGAAGTATATTAAGTAAAGACTTTAGTCCAAAATGAAGTTAACATGTGCACTTTTATTCAAGAATAAGGGTGGGGGGAGAATCATTAAATTTACAAGTTGCTGTCAAGGAGTTAAAAACCCCAAGCTCACAGTTGATATGCATTCGTGGATAGCTCAGAGGTTAGAACTGCTGCTTTATAACCATTTGAATCCAGGTTTGAGATCGGGTACTCTGCTATTACTATAATAAAATCACTTTTGATTCGAGTCTGTAACATCCACTGTAATTTTTGGCAACTTGTTAAAGTTAGGCTTTTTTTTTTTTTTTAAATTATTCAGTTTTATTCTGTCAGTGATGTTCGCATGGTCCAATGAACTTGCTTGTTCCTTTCCATTCTTTTCACAAAAACAACAATGACCACAATTTTGCGACTGAATTCAGCTCAGTTTATGGTGGGATAGCAGGCTGCTTACACTGATTGACACTTTTGCAAAACAAGATGCTGATGAGGGGAGGTGCAAAGGAATTTAAGGCAGCCCAAGATTAAGAGGTTTTTTGCAGGCTTCAGGGATTCTAGTGTTAAAGAATTGGAAGCATTTGTGGGAGGCCAAAGTTCAGAAGTATTTTCAGCTCTCACCTACAAGAGAGCTCTGTCTCAGGGAGACATTGGTGGAACATACCCCAAAACTGACCTTAAGCCTCTGTTGTGGAAGCTGCCTCATCAGGTGGTTCAGATGGGGAAAGCAGGGCTTCACACAAGCTGCTCTCAGCAAGATTTGAGAAATGCTGACCCAGATGGAGAATGTAGTCGGGAGGTCAAAGGGATACGGAGAAGCTCCTAAACAGATGTACCCTTTGTGGAAAGGGCCAAGACAGAAGCGGATAGAAGGGGGTGGAGCCCACTTCAATGAGGTTGCTCAAGGAGGTAGTTAAGCATCTGTGCAGTTGTAAGACTTCAGGGTGGAGAAGATCATTTCAGAAATGCTGCAGGCTCTGGACATTGAAAATGTGTGTCAGCCATGACATCATAATGTTGTGTGGTTGTTGGGAGCAGTGTCCCTGGAGTGACAGAACTGGGTGGTGGTCCCACATTTTTAAAAATGGGAAGTAGAGGATGCGTTTAAATTGGGACACTACTACACCTTCCTGGAAAAAGACTATGCCATGGCACTGGAAAGGAGACTCCAAGTCTAGTCTACAGGCATTTTGTGGACTTCGAAAAGGCACATGATCATGCTCCTTAAAAGGATACAGTGGAGGTGCTGTGTTAATAGGGACTCAAATTTAGTACTAAGTGTTATTCAATCACTGTATAAAACTGCAGTGACAGCCACATACTATGAAAATCACTTCTCAAAAAGGGGGAGGGACTCCAATATACTGTCCCTAAAAACCACAAACCAAAATACAAAGACTAAGCACAGCCACTGCAAAGTGCATTGAGTAGGAAAAGATATCCAGTGTGGTGGTCTTATATGTAAACAGGATTAAAAAGGCAGGGATGAGAATCACACCTCCAAATTTGAAGCCATGGTCCTCAGATGCAAAGTGGTGTACAGTGGGAAGTGAAGGTTGATTATCCTCCAAGTGGGAGGAGACAGTTACTGCCTGAACTGGAGGAACTCTGGGTCTTGTTCATGAAAAGGTAAAAGGGCTGGTGAAATCAGACAGGTTAGGGTAAAGACCATTGGATGAGCACAAACAGGATTGTCTTTAGGTGGATTACCTGTAATTTGTGTAATTCAAAATGTTCTTATAGAAAATGTTTTACTTGCTACCAAATGTGTTTCACATTGCCTCTGAACACTGAACTATAAAAAGTCTGAACTGCAACATTCAAACTAGTACAATTATCAGACTCAATCCAAAAGGGAAAAAAAAAAATTATGCAAGACAAACAGTGCAAATGTACTTTGACATTTAATCCTTTTACCTGTTAATCCATGACACTATGCATTCAATTAGATTCAAACTTAATCATGGGTACTAAGCTATGGATACTGCACTCTCCTCTGTACTTGAGCGATGGTAGAGCTTGACTATATCCTACGGCAAGGGTTGTGGAGTGGTATACCAAACCAACTCAAACTCCAATTGTTACCACAGACTGACTCCTCAATTTGTAATTAGGTGCTTTTAATCAACCTAGTAAATAAAAGTTTAAATATACAAAAGATACAAGGTATTATCTCTGCCAACATAAATCAGGCTTCTTTTTAGCACTCTAACCAGTCATATATTTATATTCTATATTATATAATATACACTCACCTAAAGGATTATTAGGAACACCTGTTCAATTTCACATTAATGCAATTATCTAATCAACCAATCACATGGCAGTTGCTTCAATGCATTTAGGGGTGTGGTCCCGGTCAAGACAATCTCCTCAACTCCAAACTGAACGTCAGGATGGGAAAGAAAGGTGATTTAAGCAATTTTGAGCGTGGCATGGTTGTTGGTGCCAGACAGGCCGGTCTGAGTATTTCACAATCTACTCAGTTACTGGGATTTTCACGCATAACCATTTCTAGGGTTTACAAAGAATGGTGTGAAAAGGGAAAAACATCCAGTATGCGTCACTCCTGCGGGCGAAAATGCCTTGTTGATGCTAGAGGTCAGAGGAGAATGGGCCGACCGATTCAAGCTGATAGAAGAGCAACTTTGACTGAAATAACCACTCGTTACAACCGAGGTATGCAGCAAAGCATTTGTGAAGCCACAACACGCACAACCTTGAGGCGGATGGGCTACAACAGCAGAAGACCCCACCGGGTACCACTCATCTCCACTACAAATAGGAAAAAAGAGGCTACAATTTGCACGAGCTCACCAAAATTGGACAGTTGAAGACTGGAAAAATGTTGCCTGGTCTGATGAGTCTCGATTTCTGTTGAGACATTCAAATGGTAGAGTCAGAATTTGGCGTAAACAGAATAAGAACATGGATCCATCATGCCTTGTTACCACTGTGCAGGCTGGTGGTGGTGGTGTAATGGTGTGAGGGATGTTTTCTTGGCACACTTTAGGCCCCTTAGTGCCAATTGGGCATCGTTTAAATGCCACGGGCTACCTGAGCATTGTTTCTGACCATGTCCATCCCTTCATGACCACCATGTACCCATCCTCTGATGGCTACTTCCAGCAGGATAATGCACCATGTCACAAATCTCGAATCATTTCAAACTGGTTTCTTGAACATGACAATGAGTTCACTGTACTAAAATGGCCCCCAGTCACCAGATCTCAACCCAATAGAGGATCTTTGGGATGTGGAGGAATGGGAGCTTCGTGCCCTGGATGTGCATCCCACAAATCTCCATCAACTGCAAGATGCTATCCTATCAATATGTGCCAACATTTCTAAAGAATGCTTTCAGCACCTTGTTGAATCAATGCCATGTAGAATTAAGGCAGTTCTGAAGGCGAAAGGGGGTCAAACACCGTATTAGTATGGTGTTCCTAATAATCCTTTAGGTGAGTGTATATAAAGTTAAAATCTCGGTTTAAGGGCTATAGCAACACCATTGTGGCTTTGAAGAAAACACTGACCACCACTAAACCAAAAAAAAAAAAAACCACATTTTTTCCTATCAAAAAGGCACCTAGAAACTTTACCCCAATTCAATCAATTTTAGTCAGAGTTGCACATCACCACCCACCCAAACTCCAGTAACCCAATAAATGCTTTTGGCTCTTGATTGCAACTCCAACTCCAGAACTCTGCCTGGGGCTGCTCAAAATACCACAAGTACACAAATGTTGTATTGACTAAGCCAGTCTTGAGTTAATAAACCATAGGAGGAGGAGGAGAGGGGACACTGAATGTTAAGTTAAAATATCCCAGTTATTGTCCCAAGTCAAAGATTTGATGTAAGGAAGAAAAAAAGTGGGAGCATTGCATTTTTAGGAAACTAGATTAAAGGGGAATAAGGTAGAGAATTGGCAGGAAGCTTTAAGCTGTTATACAGTAGAGAAAATGAGGGCAGAAATGGTAAATGGTACAGTGTAACACAAAAAGATATCAGTATGAGCAGGATAAAGGACAATTAATACTATTAAGCCATGCCTTGACAAGACTGCAGTCAGTCATGTGGGCATATGCTCCAAGTGGGCTGTGAGGAAGAGGACATTTTGTGGGCACAAATGGAAGAGTTTAGGGTAGTATAAAAAGGGGAAAAAAAAAAAAAGTCGATCTAGGCATGGTATGTATAGAAAAAAGAGTAGAGAGAGGATACAGAAGATGCATGGAGGGTAAGGAGTAGAGGAGAGTACAGATATTGCCAGGGCATCTGATTTGGTTAAAAAAAAAAATTATGAAAAAGTAAATCAGCTTTGACTTGCATTAGAAATTCTCAACCCCCATACCCACTAATGTGCCAAGGATTTAAAGTGAATAATGGGGAAGTGTGAGAGTACAGCATAAAGTAGCAATGGACTGGGAGATCAGAATAAACCAGAGAAAGCAGCACCAAGGATATAATAGAGGAGAATAGAAGAGGAGCTTCAGAGCAGGTTTAGGGAGACTTAAATGAAGCTTGGTCATTTAATAGAGTGGCAGAATGGTGGGAAGAATAGTAAAATTCTTAAGAGTAGGTGAAGAGGTGTTGGGTGGGAGGACAGCAAGGACCCTACCTGGGGACAAAGCCTTTATCACATCCTGTGCTAGTGTTCCACCATGTCCAAGACAAAGGCAAAAAAGGCGTTCTTGCGGAAGCAACTTCGTCACGCTGCCACCAAAGACTCACAGAAAAATCCACAAGTTAATATACACGCTGTCTCTAGAATTTCTCCACACTCCATGTATTCCTCGCATCCCCGTTATACCCTCTGCTCTCCCATTTCTTTTTTTTTTTTATTTATTAATTTTATTACAATCAATACATAGCAATCAAGTTTTTACAAAAAAAGAATTATGTTAAGAACAGATCGATCCCCACCCTGAGAGAGAGAGCAAGCCAAACGGTGTAAAATTTAAGGCTTGTAAAAATACCTAAATTAATAAATTCTCTGTGCTTTGTAGCTGGAATGTTAAATTTGGAATGTAATTGTTCATAGGATGCAAAGACGTTGTCTATATAAAGATCTCTAAGCAAGTTAATTCCAATTTTTCCAGATATTAAAACTGCATATGTTTGTGAGGTTGAAAGAGGTGGTTCTTTGCAGGGTGCCACAGAAAGAAGCTTCTCCGTCTTAAAATGCTTTCTACATCGGTTCCAGATTCTAAGTGAGTGGAGCACAATTGGGTTATTAGTGTATTGCCGATAGCGTGTGTTTATTGGAGCAGCAGAGCAAGGAATACAAAGAAGTACTGCAGGATTTTACTTCTATTGCGGTCCATGCCTGTGTATGTTCTTCTATTTGTGTCCAGGTTCTTATCGACTGTATATTTGCCGCCCAGTAATAAAACTGGAAGTTAGGTAGAGCCATGCCGCCTTCTGCCTTTTGTCTTTGTAGGGTCGCTCTTTTGATGCGTGGATGTTTAGAATTCCAAATAAATGAGGTTATTGTTGAATCTAATTGCCTAAAGAACGATTTATTAATGTATATTGGTATGTTTTGAAATAAAAAGGAGCTTAGGAAGAATATTCATCTTAACAGTGTTAATTCTTCCAGCTAGTGTGAGATGAAGGGTTGACCATCTATGCAAGTCTTGTTTAATTTTTTCCATGCAGGCGAAATTTTGTTGATAAAGAGCTTTATGTTTACTTGTGATGTTTACCCCAGGTATTTAAACTGTTCTGCAATGATAAAAGGAAGGGTGTCTAATCTAATATTATATGCTTGAGAATTCACGGAAAGAGTACACTTTTATTCAGATTAATTCTGAGACCAGAGAGCTTTTGAAATTCTGTGAGTGCTGCTAAGACTGCAGGCACAGAATTTTCTGGGTCCGATATATACAGTACCATGTCATCTGCATATAATGAGATTTTCTGTTCCAGTCCTTCTCTGCTAATCCCCTTTATCTGATCAGTATTTCGACAATGTATTGCCAGTGGTTCAATGGCAATTGCAAACAGCAGTGGTGACAAAGGGCATCCTTGTCTTGTGCCACGTTCTAGTTTAAAGTAGTCTGAGCAAATGTTATTGATGCAAACTGAAGCTTCTGGGTTAGTATACAGTAATTTAATCCATGCACAAATGTTGGGCCAAACCCAAACTTCTCCAAAATAGTAAAAGGTATTTCCATTCAATCATGTCGAATGCTTTTCTGCATCCAATGATAATAATATTTCTGGGGTGTTTGATTTAGTTGGTGAGTATATTACATTAAACAGGCGTCGAAGATTTGAAGATAAGTGTCGGCCCCTAATAAATCCAGTTTGGTCTTGTGATATTACTGAGGGAGCACTTTCTCCATCCTTCTAGCTATGATTTTAGAGAGTATTTTAACGTCGTTATTCAGAAGTGAAATTGGTCTGTATGATGCACATTGTAATAAGTCCTTATTTTGTTTTGGAAAGACAGTGATTAGTGCTTGGCGAAAGGTTTGTGGAAGAGATTGGTTATCTCTGGCTTCTGTAAATGTTGCTAATAGGAGGGAGCTAGCTGAGCGGAGAATTTCTTGTAAAACTCTGCAGGGTAGCCGTCAGGGCCTGCTGCTTTTCCACCTTGGAGTGACTTTATAGCATCCAGTAATTCTGATAATGACAGAGGTTTATCGAGTTCCTCCACACTAAAAGCGTCAATTTGTGGTATCTGTAATTTATCCAGAAATGCATTAGATTGTATATTGTCTTCTTTAAACTCAGTAGTATATAGGGATTTATAGTAGTCTCTAAAAGTGTACATTATATTTTTGTGTTCGATGATTTTATCTCCGTTAGTGTTAGTATTACGAGATTGCGTTATACATCTTGCTTGTGAATTTGTTGCGCTAAAAGCTTATTAGCTTTCTCTCCATGTTCATAATAATGATGTCTGGATTTGTAAATTAGTTGTTCAGTTTCTTTAGTTGTCAAGAGGTTTAATTCTGAATGTAGAGCCTGCCTCCTCTTATGTAGAGTCTCGCTTGGTAGTCTGGCATGTTCTTCATCTATTTTAGTAATTTCGCTTTTTATCTCTGCTACTTTCTTGCGGATTTATTTCTGTGGGAAAGATATGAGATAATCTGTCCTCTTAAGAAGGCCTTAAGAGTTTCCCAGAGTATTCCTGCAGAGATCTCAGGGGATGTATTTGTCTCTAGAAAGAATTCGATTTGTTTGGATATAAATTCAGTACAATTCTCGTCAGCTAATAGAAGCGGATTGAGGCCATCTGCGGGGTGAGTGTATGGGGCTTAGTAATTTCAGCTCCAAGATCATCGGAGCATGGTCTGAAATAACAATAGCATCGTATTTACAAGATTTAATCTTAGGCAAGAAGTTATTATCTATAAAAAGTAATCAATCCTTGAGTAGCAATGATGTACTGGTGAGTAGAAAGAATATGTTCTTGAATTTGGGTTTAAAAACCTCCAGGGATCTGATAAGTTGTGATCAGTTATAAACTTTGTAATTATCTTTAAGGTGTTAGTTGCCGTTCCCCCTGTGGAGGAAGTCTTATCTAAAAGTGGATTTAAAACACAATTAAAGTCCCCAGCCATTATAAGTTTATGAGTGTTCAGATTGGGAATGGATGCAAATAAATTTTGTATAAATTCCTTATCATCAACATTAGGTGCATAAACATTTATCAAAATCATTTTACAGTTAGATAAGTCTCCCATGACCATCACATATCTCCCTTCAGGATCCAATACTACATCTGATGCTACAAATGGTACTGTTCTATGTATGAGAATTCCCACCCCTCTAGTTTTCTTTGTAAAACTAGAATGGAACATTTGACCAGTCCAGTCTTTTTGCAGCCAGAACTGATCCTTACTTAGTTGATAGTTATAATTATAAAGATTAAGATGATAGATTAGGTATAGATCAAGCCTGCTCTTTCTCTTCCCCCCTTAACCCCCCACCCTCCCTTTTTGCCTCCCCAGGTGAGGCTAAAACCCACTTCACGCAGTCCCAGTCCTCTGACATACCCAGAGACAGAGCACGTCCAAAGCACATCAAGCCCCCATGCAGTGGCGGTTTAAGGTTAAAAGATAGCGATATCTGTTACCAATACAGTCTTTAAAAGAGGAGGGGAAAAAAAAAAAAAAAAAATTATACATACATACATACACTTCGTGTATGTCACTTAGTGCATTAAGATGATACCCCCAGATAATAAACCCAGGTGATGGTGTTAAAGATGTGTCCAAAATAAGCATAACAAGTCTTAATGCAGTAATAGCAATAACAGTTAACCAAGGGTATGATATTGAACAGTCTCATTTAGGGTACACATGAAATAATTAGAAAAAAAAAAAAAAAAAAAAAAAGGGGAACACGTAATTAAGCACAATAAAACAAACATTTAGCGCCCTAGTAATACTAAGTAATAAGTAAGTAATAAGAATATATGCTGATAAAAAACCCGTATTTTAAAACAAATAGATCAGACAGTAGATTATTAATCCTAGCATTATCATTTACCGCCATGACTCACAATTATGTATCAGAAGTGTCCCGGGATCAGCTTTCTTAATTCATTTTCTGCTTCCTCTATGCTAGCCAAGACATAGAAATGACCCTGCCATTCCACTTTGTTTTGCCGGATACAGGAGGCCGTATTTCACACTGGCTTGCCGTAGCCGCTGTTTAATATTATAGAAGGCTGCGCGTTTAATAGCTGTTGCTGGAGAGAAGTCAGGGAAGACACGAATGTGGCTAATTTCATATATAATATCTTCCTTTTTTCTGAGGAGTGCCATCACCTCTAACTTAAATGATAATCGTTCAAAACGAACTATAAAAGATCTTGGTCGGGTCTGACGGTGTTTGATCCGCGTACGCGGCAAGCCGCTGCTATCTCAGATTCTGCTTTAAAGTCGCTCCCGATTATTTTAGAAAAAAGTTCAGTTGCGAATTTCACAGGGTTTGAACTTTCTCAATTCTCCAGCAGGCCTTCAATTCTGACATTATACCTTCTATTCCCATCTTCTAAAGCAGCCAGTCTGTCTCCAAGTTTTTTACATTCCGAACTGACATTTACTGCTCTTTCCTCGGCACTGGCAGCTGAATGTTCGGCCATTTCGATCCGATTCGTGAATGTCTCATTAAGATGCTCCAATTGATCAGCAAGCGTGCTCAGTTTAACCGAGTTTTTCTCAACGCGCTCTTCAATTTTGCCCAGCACCTGTCAAAGTTCAAGTTGTACCTCTTGACGCAGCCTTTCATTTGCCTGTTGGATTTCCTGTCGCAGCCATTCATTGGCCTGTTTCATCTTCTGTTTCAGTCTGTCATGTGCCTTTGCCGTTGCTTTCTCATTAGCCTTCTAGCTTTTCTTTATATCTATATACTGTAGCGGTCCCTCTCGGGTTGAATAAATACAGGATCTCAGAATAAGCAGCAAATATGAAAAATAGCACCACTGCTAGCGGAGCTCCACTTCAGACGTCCATCTCTCGCATCGAACGAGACCAAACTCCCATTTCAATTCAAATGCCTCAAATTTCCAGTAAGGCTCTGCTTCGCGTTGACAATAAGTCTCAGGGACAGACCCTACAAAAGGTTGCCATTGATTTGAGGCAACATTGCTTTTCTCCTGGACAACTATACGTTGCATTCTCAAGAGTAAGCTCAGTGCACAGCTTGGACATATTACAACTGGAGTGCTGAACTGACAATGTGGTATACAAAGAGATCCTTAAATAGTTATGAGTATTATTTTCCCTCAGGAGATAGAAAGGACAGCAAACACCCATAACAGGGACAAAACAATTACATTGACAATCATGTTACATTTTTTTAAAATATGTTTCCTTTTCGTTTTCTTTAACACACTACTTCTCCGCTGCGAAGCGCGGGTATTTTGCTAGTAACTACCTAAAGCTCATGAACCCAAACCTCTGTGTAGTGTCACTACACATTAAAATAAATCAACTCACCACATGGTTCTTCATCACTCCCATCTGAGCAGTCCTCATCACCATCACACTTCCAAACAGAAGGGACACATCGGCCATTTCCACACCTAAACTGAGACTGCTCACATTCTTCAGGATAACCTAAGGAAGAGAAATTTATATACATAGACCCCATGAGGTATCACTCAAAATGTATTACATTAACACAAACAACAAAACAAAGCACAAAATGGGGGAGGTTAAACATTAAAGTATGAACTTCACATGCAGTCAAGAAATTCAACCTATTAGGATTTCTTTTTGGGAAAACATTAATTACAAATCAAACATTCTATACAAGCAAGTTTAACAAAACTAGGTTTGAAACAAATCAACCCCCAACCATGAGAAAGAGCTAGGCCAGCAGCTATATACATATACACACACACACACACACTAAAGAGCAAGAAAAAGAGCAAAAATCTGCTTCAATTTAAATGCTTATTCCAAAATGTTATGGATTAGATCCAGCCAGGTTTTTAAAAAAGTTTTGTACAGATCATCTTGTTAAAAGAACACATCCAAAAAAAAAAAAAAACTTTGAGGAGAGATTGTCCCACAAGCCAACTAAGCTTTTTACAGGGGGGGGTTGGAAAAAAAAATAAATAAATAAAGTTCCAACTGTATTACTGCTGTGCGAGTTTATTAAAGCCAAAAATCTTTGCTCCTTAAAAAAAAAAAAAAAATCACTGTTTTGGTTGCTGCTAAAGGTACTGGTACTATTTTTAAAGCTTTCCACCCTTAAGGGTTTGATAGAGGGTTCCAAAAACCATTTGTAAAAAAGTTACTAAAACTCAACAAACTAGCATCAGCAAGATGGAAAGAGGCATGGAACAGAAGCAACAAACTGGCCAGTTCATAAACAGCTTTGTAACCACTAAAATTTAACAGTGATCCTTTAGTGGCATGACTAAAAGAATATTTGGAGATTGTACTTAATGCAAAAACAGCACTAGGAAAAGTGACAGCATACACAGGAGGAAAAAGGCAAGAACTACAGGTAGATGGCAGACTTGAAACCACTAAAGAGAAAGGCCCTGCAGTATGCAGAGGCATGCAGCAATAAGCACCGATAAGGGCTGTAGAAAAATAACCAACAGTGGGTGGTATTCAGTCAGCAAGTTCTTACAAATGTATAGAAGGATGGCTTTGATAATAGATTTAGCACTTAGGAAGATTACTGCTATTAAAGCAGGCAACAGCAGAATATTGAACAAATTATATAGGTAGAAAGAATGTAAGGTACTGTATATAATAATAAAAAAAGGGGGGCAGAGTTAAGAAAGCTGACAATAAAAAAGGTAAACTTCACACAAAAGACACAGCTGGCATTTAAGGGGAAGAGTATTACATAAGCTTAAGGGGTCAGAAAGTGTTAGTCAATCCAACATTAACAACTGGAAAAATTTAAGGGGTTAAGCAGTTCATCAATCCAAATGGAGGCCAGAACATTGGAAGTTCTGGACATTTTGGCAGGAGGCTTAGCAGGATCAGTCCTCCTTGAAAGCTACATCTGAAAGATGCCAGCTGACCCAGGACCATGACCCAAGGGTCACTGAATTATAGGAATTGGTCAGGTCTGCACAATCCCTATTAGAAAGCAGGCTTGCCAAGATGGAGTTAATGGGGATGTGGAAGGAGGCTCAAGACCACAAAAGGCAGAAATAGGGTCAGTGTGACACAGGAACAAGGCAAAAGATGGACACTGACGGGCATCAACTCTTAAATTAGAAGAATCAAAACATTTTCAGACGCTTGCAGAGCTGGACAATGTGTCGGAAATCACAGGTGGTAAGCAGGCACGAGGAATCCCAAACAGGCCACTTCTAAACCAGCCCTCTTAAAGAGGTTGTGATAAAAAGGGGTTTAAATTCAGTCTGAAACACAGGTTTGCTCTCTGCTAGATGGATATAAAGCCTCTCTGGAAGGGTGAACAGGATCTTGGCCAGGATGGATCCAGTTGCCATTTGTTCCAACCCTTAAACCATAGTTTGTTATTGTCCATCAGTTCTCCAATCCAAATTTAAGGAATGAGGTGTCGGGTGGAGAAACAGTAATGACAAGGTAGTCTTCTACCAAATTCTGCCTTTGCCATGCACCAGTCCTTGTAAAAAAATTGATTAGGAGGCTTAACACATGGCTGAAACCTTGGTGTTTGGTAGATGGCAATGAACATTTCTTGAACCCACACTGAATGATAGGTGGTAATTGAACCCAAGGGGGCCCAGTGTGTTGGGGGAGGGAGTTGAGGACATGTCAGGTTTAGAATTGCACATGACCAACAGAAAGCAAGGTTACCCTTTATGTAAAATGGCATTTTAAGAAAAACCCACACAGGTCTTTAATTGGATGATGAGCCACACCTTACTTAGGACAGTGATGTGTGAACTGGATTAGGGGGAAAACCCCTAGAGCAGAAGTGTGCTATTGGCCCACCCCAAAATGCTGACCATAATTTAAATAGAAGTCATATATCTCTATATCTCTATATAAATAAAAGTTTACTGGGAAAAGTTTACTGGGGACATTACAACTACGGGAGACTGCAACTACCTTATCAACTAGGCTATTGTGGTAGTAATGACCATCTTCACAACTATTTAAAATCATAAAACAAAATTACCACACTATCCTTGCTAACAGCAGAGTACAAAGGCAGTTTATAAGGTAAAGCGCTTTTGTCATGTTTAGTGAAAGCTGACAGCATGGGATCAAATGAGAGGTAGTGTTTTACTAGCAAGCTGTAAATCTAGGATGAAGAGGTGCACAATCTTTTAAGGTTGGTTATTTAGATTTTAAAGATACCAAATCCCATTAGATACTGCTTATAAAATCTAGTTTTTAGATTATACTGTTAATGGTCTAAATGTTAAATTTTCCTCCAACCTTAAAATCATTAATGCAGGGTGTATGTACATGTATGCAACAGTTCCTGTTAACTAAAGCATATCAACCTTCTCTGGTATTAAGTGCAACACACTTGGCACTTCTCCAGCAGTGGAGAAAACCCTTTCACCGAGTAGCAACAGCCTGCACACAAATATGAAAAAGTAAAATAACCCATAATATTTAGCTCTTTAGGCAATTCTACAGCCACGTTTGGAGTTATTCAAGTACATTTCATCCGTGTGTGTGTGTGTGTGTGTGTGTGTGTTTAAACCCGCTTCTAAATTAAAAAAAAAAAACACACACACACACACAAGTTCAAAAGAGCTTTTCCTAAGAAACATCCTGAAGGGCCACCACCATAAATTATAAGTGGTCAGTCAAAGGAGAGAACTCATACATACAAATTAAAATTAATCCAAGTCTATTCCCATTTAAGTGAAAGCTAAAATCAAAACATTAAGTTTAAGGCACAGTTTAAACCCTGGGTATTGTGCATCAGCAGATTCTTAGACTCCTACTGCAAGCTTGCACAGATTTAATCCGATTTTTTTAATGCTGCAGAGAAACTTCACACAATTTACATCCTATAAACTCATTCAAGGTTAATGAAATGGAGAAAAAAAAAAATTTCACAAAACAAATGCGCCACAATTGAAATAAAGGAATATGCTTATTTGATAAGCAATCTCTTGCTACTTACGGGCAGGAAGTTCGTGCATATAAAAAAAAAAAAGTATTGTACTGAACACCCACTATACTACACAGAATTTCAAGCCATCATGTAAAATTTAAAAATGTTAACTACCTTGTCCTACAACTTAATTCTAACATGTTAAACATTCAATTAAACATGCACTTAACAGTTAGTCATAAGGCTGAACGTAAATATAATGCTCAAAAAATTAAAACACTTTATATCGGAGTATAGCAGCAAGTCAATAAAACTTCTGGGATATTGATCTGGTCAGTAAAGTAGCAGAGGGGGTTGTTAATTTCATTAACACCAAAAACCCGAAACTGATTAACAAGTGCTCTAGATGGGCAACAATGAGACAACCCCCAAAACAGGAATTGTTTAAACAAGTGGAGGCCACTGACATTTTTCCCCTCCATCTTTTGTTTTTCCACTAGATTCGCATTTTGCTACAGTCCGTGTCACTACGGGTAGCATGAGGCTACACCTGGACCCTACAGAAGGTTGCACAGGTAGTCCACCTTCTCCAGGATGGCACATCAATACATACCATTGACAGAAGGTTTGCTGCATCTCACAGCATAGTCTAAAGGACATGATTCCAGGAGACAGGCAGTCACTCAACGAGAGCTGGGCAGGGCTGTACAAGGTCCTTAACCCATCAGCAGGACTAGTATCTGCTCCTTTGTTCAAGCAGGAACAAGATGAACACTGCCAGAGCCCTACAAAATGACTTCCAGCACACCACTGGGACGAATGTCTGACCAAACAAATCAGAAACAGACTTCATGGAGGGTAGCAGGACGTCCTCTAGTGGGCCCTGGGCTCACTGCCTGGGACCGTGGAGCTCAATTGGCATTTGCCACAGAATACCAGAATTGACATCTACCACTGGCACCCTGTGCTTTTCACAGATGAGAGCAGGTTCACCCCGAGTGCATGTGACAGATGTGAAAGGGTCTGGAGGAGCAATGGAGAAGGTTATGCTGCCTGTAACATTGCTCAGCATGACCCGTTTGGTGGTGGGTCACTGATGGCCTGGGAAGGTATATCCATGGAGGGACACACAGACCTCTACATACTAGAAAACGGCACCTTGAATGCCATCAGGTACTGGGATGAAATCCTTGGACCCATTGTCAAACCCTATGCTGGTGTAGTGGGTCCTGGGTTTGTCCTGGTGCATGACAATGGCCAGCCTCCTGTGGCAAGAGTGTGCCAGCAGTTCCTGGAGGATGAAGGAATGGATATCAAGGACTGGCCCGCCCCCCCGTCCAGATCTAAATCCAATAACACACCTTCCTCTGGACACCATCCATCATCTCATTAGAGGCATGCCCAGACGTTGTCAGGCATGCATACAAGTATGTGGGATCTTTACAACCTACCAAGTATGATCAAGTTGCTGCAATGAAATTTCGGGGGATGGGGGGTTCTGGGGGAAAAAAAGCCTGCTACATGATTTTCCCCAATGTCTTTGAATTTAGCCCTCTGTAGTTTGATAATTTTCATTTACATCAAAACAAAGTGGGATCCTTTGATTCCTAACATTACCTTGTCCATATCAGTATAGATATCCAGCATGATAACCCCCCCCAATTGTGATCTGATGCATTTTCTAAGTGCTCCTCTAATTTTGTGTAGTTTATCCTGTTTAGAATTGTACTAGTAATTTAAAAAAAATACAAGATGGACTGTCCACTACAATACATCATTCAAAAACACTGGTAATACTTGCATCAGGGCAACAGTTAAGCAGAAAACATTCCTTAATCTTTAATGCAACATGAACAGTGTCACAGCCTCTGGCAGTTAATTTGCATACACGACAAGAGTTTGTTAGTACTTCAGGGGGTTATCCACCCTAAACACTATCGTGATTACTAAATTACCAATGGGAGTTTTTTTTTTAAATTAACCCACACCACACACTATTCCATGCCTACCATTACATAGCATTACCCAATGACTATGTGCGAACACTAGTGAGACTGCAACAATGTGTGCTGTATTGACAAGTTTTTACAGCCTTGTCAATGTCTCACACACACTTTCACATTTTATACGATTATATAAAATGGTTTTCCTCACACACAATCAGCACAAAAAAAAAAAAGTTACTCAAACGTCATAATTAGCCTCACGACACAAAGTAATAAAGAAAAGGAATTTGAACCTATGACCTCACCATTGCTAAACTGTACCTTATCCACTTTGCCATCAAAGCAGATCAGTTATGGAGTAGCTTTACCACGGAAAACTGGTTGAAAATGAAATCTTGCAAATATGCACATATCTGAGAGTCTTTGTACCGACTGAAGTCCACTGGTCTGTGCCATAAATTTGTTTTCTGTACAACTCGAATAATTTATCATTTTATAGTCCAATCGCTAAACTGGCACATTTCCAGTTCAAATACTTTAGAGAAATGCAGACTGCACTCTCCCTCACACTGGGTTAAAGGCATGCAATTGGCGCGTGCCTGTTGCGGTCTTTGTATGTCACCAATTTTAATAGGTTAGTGAATTTGCTCAAGCACACAGGCAAAACACACATTAACCTGCTCTTTGAAAGATCACCCTCATTTGTAGGGTCAGGATTACACTAAAATTAAATAAAAATAACCAAACACTTCACTGCTACAGAGAGCAGAATTTGGCATTACAGAAAACTCCAGGACAAACCACTCATCCACGAAGTGATACACCACACAGAAAATGTTACACCTATGGATTATAAGTTCTATTTAACTCAACCCATGTTTAGCAGTACCTCCATTCAACAGGATACAGTAAGGGGTGCTTAATTGAACCCTAAGGCAGACAATAGCCACAAAATGCCCTGTAAAGTTTAGTGCAGTTAGTCAATTTTAACCAATTTGAGCATTTGTCTGTCAATTGCTGCAATTAAACTGTTCACATAGCAAAGTGTGCAGTTGTATAGCTTAAGTTGTTTCAAGTCTGACGGTTATGTACACAAAAGCAAGCTAATCATTGGCATTTTTTAGCATTCAATTGCCCGACTATACAGGGTTCTGAGCAGACTGAAAGATGTCAAACAACTTTAGTGATGGAGTTCAATGTTCATATATTTAAAACTTTAGTAGTCAATTTTAAAATCGCTGCATCACTTTTATATATTTAAAAAACTGAAACTGCTAATTTGCAGTGCTACTTTACAAATAGTATTATGGTAGTTAAGCCGGGGGGAGGGAGTTTGCTCTGCACCTTCTAGAAGAACTGGGCAGTAAGGTCATGATAAGCATATCCATTCACTTTGATTACATTTTTAAAAATTACCCGTTTAAATGAATCTATTTGAGTCACCAATGAACAATTAAAAGACAAAACAGGTCATGTCTGAATTACAATTATATACATACAGTACTAAATACAGTATATCATATGCCACTAGCTTATTTCTGTGCACAAAGCACAATATTTAAAAAAGAGTTATAAAACAGTTACCATATCACAAGAGAACGAGACCTTAGCAACTCTTAAGGATTCATTCACAGATTAGTGGGGGTTGGGGGAAGACTAAGAGTACATCATGAAGGACACATGCATTCCCATTAAGCTATACTGAATTAGTCTGTGCTCAAATAATTCATGATTTGCTGAAAAGTATTGTTCAAAAACAACAAAAAAAAATGAATCACCCATAACCACAATAAAGCAGACTAAGCTATAAGTGAATTTAATTGGTTTTCCTTAAGATATTATGGTAAATAAGTCTAAGTCTTCATCCTGTGAAATCCCTATAAAGAGTAGCATGGCAGATATACCACATGGAGATTGGATTATGAGCCTTTAACACTAGAATTACCAGAGCCTACGAAAAAACTCCGTCCCACTTTAAATCGCTGTTAGACTGAAATCAAATATATGTTTTTATTCTAAAATAGTAAGACTAAGAGCAGTTTACTTCTCAAAATGGAGGGGTGCAGGATCGAACTCCCGACTTAGATTCCCAGTCAGCAGCTGATTCTATTGCGCCTCGGAGGTAGTCATAATTAACGGGTGTCAATGTCGCATGTTAAGGCGGCTTTTTGTTTCTGCAGTTATATTTTTGAATAAAAGCGCAATTGTGTTAGATTTGTACCTTTTGTGAAAGTATTTCTTTGATATTTGGACTTCAGGCTTCATACATTATATAGTTTATGCCTACATTTTGTCATCTACTACTAGAATATAAAAAAACGTTTCAACAATGTGTTTACACAGATTACTGTAGAAACGGAACAGACATGAAATGCATGTGTTCCAAACAACGATCTATTATTTCCACTCTAAAACTCCACTTCACTCCCAGGAAAAAAAAAAAAAAAAAATCAATCAAGGCATGAGCTGGGAGAAGTTTGTGCACGTTCTAAGTCGGTGGGGGGGGGGATGGAATAGCCGGCTGCTTGCAGCCTGATTTTTATTAGCACACTAGCAAAATACCCGCGCTTCGCAGCGGAGAAGTAGTGTGTTAAAGAAGCAATGAAAAAGAAAAGGAAACATTTTACATACAGACAAACAGACAGACTATCAGTGCAATACACTGCTTGTTAAAACGGATAACTCCCGCTCTTACGTGCAAGTCTGCGTGGATATTATGAACTATCGTATTTGTTCAAGTTCTATTTAAATTTTAAATAGAAGGAATTTTTATTTAGTCGACAGAAATATATCTTTGGTAGGAATGGTAAAAACAGACAGGAATATTATTCCTGAATAAATCAACTCAAACCTTAAACAACTTATAATATTTTGCTCTCCATAAAATATATCCTGTCAAAATTATACAAATTCAAATATGAACATGCTGCATAACAAAACCTGGAAATATAAATAAAATGTGTTCCTTTCAGCAATAACAAATCAAATCATTCAGTTGTCTTTGCTCATATGTCATTTTAGAGCTGGACGCCTGGCATCTTTTTTTGGCAACAAGTTCGTTTATGTTTGGTGTGAGGTTCTGTGTTGTGGAGATTCTCAGGATGGATTGCAGGTGCTCATCAGTGAGGCGACTCCTGTGTGCTGTTTTGTTAGTCTTTATCACTGAGAAGAGCTTCTCACACAGATATGTGCTACCAAACATGCACAAGGTTCGAGCCGCATGTAGACAGACTTTTTTTGTTCTTCAAAGTCACCAAAGCGCCGTGCAAACTCAGTGCGCTCAGTTTATCAGCAAAGTGCGTATTTGGGAACACCGTAGTGACGACTTGGTTCAACATTACTTGGCAACAGGGAAAGTGGGGCAAGGTGAACTGGTGCATTTGTGTCTCCCATAAAAGCAGCTTCACTTGAAATCACTTTGTGATTGTGCACGGGTAAAAACTTCCGCTGAAGTGTCAGATTCTTATTTAATTCTTCTGCTTTCTGTATCTTCTGCATTGCATTCAGGTCTTTCAGGTTACCCTGATGTTTTGTTTTATAGTGCCGTCTTAGATTAAATTCTGTAATTACAGCCACATTAGCTCCACAAATGAGACACACGGGTTCAGTAAACATATACTCAGCCTCCCATCGGTTTTAAAGGCTCTATTTTCAGAATCAACTTTTCTCTTCAGCATCGTAAGCTAGCTTCGCAATAACTTGCAGCATCATAAGGTAGACTTGATTAGCGCGGTAAGTGTTCGGCCAGGCAGCTGAAGCGCTGCATTATGGGATCTGTAGTTTATTGTGTTACCAGCGCTTCATATACCCGGGCTTTAATAACAATAATACAGTATATAAAATGATCTCGGGCGGATATAATTACACGCGGGCGGATGTGGCCCGGCCCTTGAGTTTGACACATATGGACTAAATAGAACTTGAAAATATATATTTTTTCAAATGTGATCGCGCAATTCAGATAGAGTTGACGCGCACTACAGCCTGCATGCCTCAATAAGTCATCCTCCCTCGCCCTTACTTTTTAACCGTTCATCTAATGAATACACTGAGTATGGCTTTACCAAAACAATCATTGATGGCGAATAAAGTATCCATTATTCGAGTATGTAGATCGGGTTATATGCGTATCACAGTGGAGAAGTAGGGTGTTAAAAAAGGTAGAAAAAGAAAAGTGAACATTTTAAAAATAACGTGACTGTCAATATACAGTATTTGTTTTGTGAGTGTTACTGAGTGTTGCTGTCATCAAGGATTTATCGTTGTAAAGATGACAGGTTTCATTCATCGATTCGTTTCTTTCTGCATCAATAAACAGCTCGTCTTTATCTGAGACCTGACACACTGCATGCACGGGTTTTTTTTACACTGTCTTCCTTTAGCGGGACATTGACTTTTTCCAACGTGTGCTTTGTTTCCGCAGTAGTCGGATTTATGAATATGCTTGTATGTACGAGACGCTTCATATTTTTTGCTGCCTTTTCAATTGTGTAATTCGGTTTTTGTTCAGCGCTCTTTGGAACTGTTGCCTTTTATCTGTGCACTGCGTCAGTTCACGTGAGCCACTCTGTGTACATGCATCGAAGGTTCCCAGCTGTGCTGGTGCCATCTCGTGCTATGTCCATGGCTGTATTTAATGTTACCTTAGTCCTGGCACTTAAAACTTTCTCTCGCAGTTTCGCTGAGTTTGTGTCAAACACCACCCTGACCATCTCATCTTCCTCTCCATAAGCACAGTCCTTCACCCGTGAATATTTACCGTGGCAGTTTGCTATTGGATTGCCGCTGACGGACGGCCTTATATGGGCAGGCAATAAATTACAAACGCCAGCGGCAGCCTGTCTATGAACTTAATTTAAAGTGTAGGTTTACATCGTGCTTTGTTTCCGAAGTAGCAGAACTCATGAATATGGTTGTATATGTCACTCGCTCGCTTCTTATTGTTTCGCTGCCTTCTCAATTATATAATGCATGTTTTCTTCAGCGCTTTTTTGAGGTCTTCCTGATTTTCTATGTGCTGCGTGATTACGTGGGAGGCGTGATGTCACACGAAACTCCGCCCCCCACGGCGTTGAAGCTCATCTCCATTACAGTAAATGGAGAAAACTGCTTCCAGTTATGACCATTACGCGTAGAATTTCGATATAAAACCTGCTCAACTTTTGTAAGGAAGCTGTAAGGAATGAACCTGCCAAATTTCAGCCTTCCACCCACACGGGAAGTTGGAGAATTAATGATGAGTCAGTGAGTGCTTTGCCTTTTATTAGTATAGATTTAGATTAACAAAAGACTCTGACGGAGAGGCGAGAATGGTTTTAAGAAGCGATTTAAGGTGGGAAGGATTTACAAATTTTTTCGTAGGCTCTGGTAGTTCTAGTGTTAAAGTGGAATACTAAACTGAGAAAATGTAATCCGAGGAATCCTGTGCAAGTAAGTTAAATGGCAATCAACACTAGTTTAATGAAATCATACCTTTATTTGGTCCTTCAAAACAAACTTATTGGAATTTGAATAGTAGTTAAGCTTGTGTTAACTACAGCAACTTACATTGAAAAGCGATGCTTGGAACACAATTAGCCCAATAGTCAATTTTTTCTTATTTATTTCATTTTATATATATATATATATATATATATATATATATATATATATATATATATATATATATATATATATATATATATATATATATATATATATATATATATATATATATAGAGAGAGAGAGAGAGAGAGAGAGAGAGAGAGAAATTAAAAAAATTGTACTCTATATTTAATTTTATCTCAATTAGTAATGTCCAGATGGAACACTAAAAACCCTGGATATAGTTAAATGTTTCAACTGCAAAAAGCTATAGTGCAACTAACCTATGTACATACAGTGGAACCTCGGTTTGCGAGCATAATTCGTCTTGAAAACGTGCTCGCAATCCAAAGTACTCGTATATCAAAGCGAAATTCCCCATAAGAAATAATGGAAACTCAGATGATTCATTCCACAACCCAAAACTATTCATATAAAAATTAATACAAAATATAAAAGTAAAATACATAATACAAATTGACCTGCACTTTACCTTTAAAAAGAATCATGGCTGGTGTGAGTTACTAAACTTGTGGGATTCCACCCAACGGGACGGCACGCGGAAGAGCATCCCAAAGCAAATCGCAGTCTCCCAGCTCTGTAGCAGTTCGCCGTATAAGTGCATCCAAAAAGATCGCAGACATGCTATAAGCTCCCATCGTCACTGGGTCATACAAGGAATATAAAGATCCCGCTACAATAAATAACAGCGCTGTTGCGGTTTCAAGCTGAATAAAGCTGGTGTTAAAGTACTAAGACTCAGCTTTGTATTTTGGGGAGCAAGATGGGGACTCTCACTTCACAGCACGCACACACACAGTCACAATGCTGTAGTAAACACTATACGCTCGTACGGATGTTGACTATATGAGTGAGGCACACAGACTCAGACGGAGAATAGGAGACAGAGAGACGCGCTGGGCAAGAGAGCGAGCAAGATAGAGAGAGAGAGAGAGAGAGAGAGAGAGAGAGAGAGAGAGAGAGAGAGAGAGAGAGAACCATCAGCTCAGTTGTGATCACGTCGCTCAGCAGACAGTGTATCCATACTACTCGTATTGCAAGACATCGCTCGTTTATGAAGTCAAAGTTTATTAAAAATTTTTTGCTCGTCTTGCAAAACACTCGTAAACCGAGGTTCCACTGTATTTACTTTTAAGCAGTGTTTGATAGATATTGATGTTAATCTATGTGGGAAAAGGATTTTGACAAATGCTGCAAGCTAAGCTTTCAGATAAGTACATTACCGAAGTAATCTTTTGGTAACTGCACTGTTGCAGACCTCTCAGTGTATCTGTTTTGTGCCCTTTTTTAGTTTGCTTAGTTACTTTTAATATAGTTATCACCTTTACAATCTAATGGAACACTTAACTGGGGTTCCTGCACAGGTAGGAAGTGCGTGGCCAGTGCTGTGCATTTACAGCCAGTATGCACTGCTACCAGTGAGACCAGCTACCAATTACTCTCCATGTACCAATATACAGACAAATTAAAAACTTTAAAAGTCCACCTCTTTCCTTGCCTTCAGAGTTTCAAACACATCTGAGACTGACATTTTAAGACTCCTTTGCCAACTATCATAAGGCACGCAAAGTCCTTCTGGAATGAACTAGAGAGAACCTGCACAATAACTCAACAAGTACCGAGAAAGCCTATGTGGCTTTACAGAGACCTGGTTTAACAATACCGACTCCGATACAGCTGTTGGAGTGGATGGATTTGATGGTGTATGGGAAAATAACCACCCAGCTTCTGGTAAGCAGATTAGCAGTGGGGTCTGCCTTTACATTAACAAATGAAGGTGCAAGAATCACTGTAAAAGATAGCATCTACACAGCAAATACTGAACTTCTGTCTGACTTCACCCATACTAATTTAGGAGAGTTTAAAACCAATATTGTTACAGTAGTTTACATACTGCCACATGTTGATGTGGGAGCTGCAGCCGAAACAATTCTTGAAACCGTTCAGAAACTAGAAATCACCTGGCTTTTCCAAACTTGTGATGGGTCATTTTAAATTTATGCAATCTGGAATCCATTACCATCACTATGAAGTGTTACGGAAACATCCGTAGTGCCTACATAAATTGCCTAAGAGCGACCCTGGGCATGTCTGACTATGTTGCTCACCTACTACCAAAACACAAACAAAACCATCCTTGCTTTGGGGGAACCCACCACTGTGCAAGGACAATAGGGGTACTGCAGGATTTCTCCTGTACCGACTAGGATATGCCAACATCCTCACAGTTGCAGGCCACTTTCACTTTATGCAACAATAAAAAAGAAAATTGTGAATCTATGCTCATTAAAAAGAGTGGGGGGTGGGTTGGGGAGGACCACCACACACAAACTGTCAAGGTCTACCCCACCATAAAACCATGGATCAGTAGATCAGTCAAAGCACTACTGTGGGGATGGGAAACTGCATGCTCAAGAACAGAGAGAGATAGAGAAAAACACACACAAACACAACAAGAAATGATTTAATGATAATACAAATGAGGTTTAGAAAGGCCAACAAAATTAGACACACACACTGCTGTGATAAGGTTCAATTTATCAGAAGTGAAGAAAGGCTTGCAGCGGGATAAAACAGAGAAAGTGGGCCCAGATGGCATATCAGATTGGCTCTTAAAGTCCTTCTTTAAGCAGCTCTTGTTTTTCCATTTTCTTTATAACTGGTCTTTGACCTGTACCATTGTACCTAAGCTGTGGAAACAAGTCAGTTTAATGTTTCCAGGCCAAGCTATGTAAATGGAGTGCAGACCAGTGACATTCACCTCTATTCCAATTAAATGTTTCAAACATTTGGTGAAAAACTTTTCACAGAGAGTCTTCAGGATAACCACTAATTTGTTTACTGAGCAACAAGTGTTGAAAATGCTCTGCTTGTTATAGATCAAATGCACCAGGCTGATCAAGCAGGACACACAGATATAATCTCTCCAATAATAATAAAAAAAAAAAAAGTGTATAATAAATTTCCATGTATGATGTTTATCCTCACTTTGTTTCATTGCCTTTAGTGGTCTAAAACTGAATTTTCAAAAGCTCCAGCATATTTCGAAACATGCAGCTAAAGTTAATTGGGACTGATGTAGATGATCTGGTAAATGTGCGTCAGAGGACAATGCTAAAGTAACTAGAATGAATCTTAGACGACAGACATTTATTAAAATGTTGAACTTGCCTTCAGTAAATCAGTAAGTAGTACTAGGGTGTTTACAGTCATAATGGCCAACGCTGTACGAGAAAAGCCAAGCAAAATGACCTTTTATTAGCTAACTAAAAAGATTACAATATGCAAGCTTTCGAGGCAACTCAGGCCCCTTCTTCAGGCAAGATGTAATACAGAAACTGCAGTTTCCTGTGTTTATATCCACACACTAGGACAAGAAACAACAATGGTAAATCTTTAAATGAAAATCTTAAATGTAAAAAAACACAAAAAAAAAACCCACCACATGGTTCATTCAGGCAAAGATTAATTTAAACAAGAGTGCGAGAAGAACAATGTATGAGCAAGATCTTTAGATAAGAGAACTTTCCAACAAAGTCCTTTGAAGTTTGTGAGGAGTTTTTCAAAACAATGTGGGTCCGTAGACAGGTTATCTGTGTCAGTCAGAGATAAACAGTCCTCACACCTGGCTATAACTCTTGTCTACTAAAGCCATATTGTAATGTATTAAATATTAACATGAGTTTAACTTCCCATTTTTTCTCTCTTGCTGTGTTTTGAAGTTGCCCATGAGCACTGTGACTTTAAAGTCCCTCTCACAGTGTCCATGGCTGTTGATGTGGGCCACTACAGGAACATCTGTGTTGCCATGTTTAATGTGGAATCTGTGTAAATTCATTCTCTGGCAGAGTGTTTGTCCAGTTTCTCCCACCGAGTGCAGTGTCAGGACATCTCATGCAGAGAATTAGGTAGACAGATTTTCTGCAGGAAAATGATCCCTTTGTGTGATGTTCAAGTTGGCAGTGTGGTATAACTACACTGTCTGTATTGTAGATGTGGGCACACGTTTTCTGTAGACAGGGAGCTTCGGACAAGTAGTTGAAGGTTTGGTGGTTGTCTGGATGCCGGGGTTGGGGGGTTTGGTGCAGTTCTTGTTTTTATATTCCAGAAGGTTGTCTCTGGGTATGGCAGTAGGTCTTCTTATTCGAGTGTCTGTCGTTTTGGGTATAACCTTGTCTGATGAAATCTTGTCTGCGCTCCTGCAGTTGTTGATCCCGGTCTGTCGGGTCTGAGCAAATACGATTGTACCGTATTGCTTGGCTAAAAATAATGGAGCGCCTTATATGCTTCGGGAGGAAGCCGTCACTTCTCAGGTAGGTCCGTCTCTCTGTTGGTTTGTGAAAAACAGAAGTTACAAGGGTTTTGTCTTTCAGTTGAACGGTGGAGTTAAGGAAGCCAATTTCTGTTTGAGTAATTCAGCTTCAGCTATGTTGGGCTGAAAAGAATTACATTCATTATGAAAATGGAGGTCCTTCTCACTGGCAGTCCAGATTATGAAGATGTCATCTATGTAACAGAGATACAACATTGGAAGATTTCATGTCAATGTGCATCTTAAAACCAATTTTGCCATAAATAGGTTTGCATAGTGAGGTGCAAACCGACAGCCCATTGCAGTCCCCATTTGTTTTAAGTAGCAATCTTGTCCAAAAGAGATCACATTATGTGTCTGAGCGAATTTTACTTCTATTACGGGCTTTGTAGGTAAATCAATCATATTGTCGGAGGTACGTTTTAAATGCCAATATGCCATCGGTGGGGGTCATGGTGGAGAGATGTTTGTGTATAGGTCCTCAACATCCATCGAGGCCAATAAGGTTTCCTCAGGTAAGGTTTTTTTTTTTTTTTTTTGTTTAAGTAGTAAGTGGTGTCCTGGATGTAGCTGGTTGTGTTGCGGGCGAGGGGTTTAAGAATGTGTTCCACCCAACCCAAAACCTTTTCTGTAAGGGAGCGAATTCCTGAGATAGGCCTTCCTGGGTTCCCTTCTTTGTGGATCTTATGAAGCATGTAGAAGTAACCCATTTTGGGGTTCTCAGTAATTAAACCATTTACATGATCCCAGAAGTCAAGAGGTAAACTACTTACAATCGTTTTTAGTTCTTTGGTAGAGATATGTTGGGTCTTCTTGCAGTTTGTAATAATGCATAGTATTGGACAATTGTCTTTGTGCCTCCTGTATATAATCTGTGTTCATGATGACTAAAGCACCCCCTTTTGTCTGCTGGTTCGATAAGGATTTCAGCATTTTCCCTTAGTGAATGTATGGCTCTCCGCTCATCCCCAGTAATGTTTTCTATCCAATTTTGCTGCTTGTTTAAGATCCCCGTTTTGACGCTGTCAGAAACATACATTATCATCCAGGGTGGAGTTTCTGCCAGCTTCTGGTGTCCATGTGGATTTACTGGTGGGGTTGTTGTAACTGCTTGTTGTTGGTTCCGGTGTGTTACGGTTTTCTTTCTAGTGGAAAAATTTTTAGTCCGAGTTTTATAAAGAATTCTTCCATATCACTGCAGAGTCTGATGTTGTCAATGGGCTTTGCAGGACAATATGAGAGTCCCTTTGCGAGTACTGAAATCTCTGCTTCATTTAGTGTGCATGAGGAGAGATTGACACAGGTCTGTTGCTTTTTGTTTTTTGCTATTAAGTGTCCAGCTTTCTCTCGTAATCTATGCAGCTTTTTTCCCCCTTTCTGTTGATGGTAAGGATAGTCTTTGAAAAGCCACACAAGAAGCAGCCCCAGAAATTACTCTTCCTAGTGCCAACTAAAATCTGAGAAAATTAAAGGTTTGATATGTATTATGACAAATTGGTTAAATATACACTCACCTAAAGGATTATTAGGAACACCTGTTCAATTTCTCATTAATGCAATTATCTAAAATCAACCAATCACATGGCAGTTGCTTCAATGCATTTAGGGGTGTGGTCCTGGTCAAGACAATCTCCTCAACTCCAAACTGAATGTCAGAATGGGAAAGAAAGGTGATTTAAGCAATTTTGAGCATAGCATGGTTGTTGGTGCCAGACGGGCAGGTCTGAGTATTTCACAATCTGCTCAGTTACTGGGCTTTTCACGCACAACCATTTCTAGGGTTTACAAAGAATGGTGTGAAAAGGGAAAAACATCCAGTATGCAGCAGTCCTGCAGGTTAGGCGCATTGGCAATCCTAAATTGTCCCTAGTCTGTGCCTGTGGCGGGCTGGCACACTGCCCGGGGTTTGTTTCCTGCCTTGCACCCTGCGTTGGCTGGGGTTGGCTCCAGTAGCAAGTGACCCTGTAGTTAGGATATAGAGGGTTGGATAGTGGATGGATCTCAACACTGGATATGCACTATAATGCTGCCATGCACAGACAAAAGCAGCTTTTCTTGATGTTTACTGGATATTGGCATGAAAAGGCCATTCACAGACTGACAATAAGACTGTATGGGGCTCTTGTAGATGAGGTGAAAAAACTGCAAAAAACAAACAAGCATGGCATCTACTATTTAAAACATACCCGGAAACATCAAAACATTTGCAGAGTTGAAATTTGTACTAAAAATGTAGTTAAAATGTTTGACCTTAAGTGGACACCTATAGCAGTAGGGGTCCACAGATAAAACTTTTAATGCACAATTGAACATGCCCATTTTTGACAGCAAAATTCTTCCAAGAGAGAAATTGCTCAGCTTACTGCCATTAGAACACAAATAGTCTGAAAATGTTGTTTCGGCCATTTCCCCTCCCAAAAGTCAACCGTCTAGATATGAATCATTGGTGTATGTCTGTGACAGATGGAGCTCCATCCACAGCAGGACATTGGTCTGCAGTTGCGCCACTGATTATATCCTTACACTGCTGTGACCCAAAAAAAAAATCCTCAAACCTTTATAGGCTGCTTATGTGATAGTGACCCTCCCCCAATGAATAAAGTCCAATTTTTAGTGTTAACATGAAAAGTTCAACATGGGAGGTCCAAAGACTAGAGACTACACCCACAGTATAACTAGCTCTCATTCAAAGGAAGTTAAAAATTCATTCCAAATAAAGTTATTCTGTGGGCCTAATATGCTTCTGTACATAGGCATATTTTAATGGCTTGCTATCGCAGGGTCTCCCTTTAGCTAGTCCACATTCACACAAGTCAAAAAACCATTTCCAATATTGATCACATTTTTGAATTTAATATCTGAAAGTTGATGTCAAGTTTAACAGTATTTGCTTTGACTTCACAATTTATTAGTGAAGTGGAATGATTATCCACTAGAAAGATTAAGGAATTTAAGAACTTCATACCCACAGTGCATCAGCGAAGTATTCACAGCGCACCACTTTTTCCACATTGTTACATTATAGCCTTATTCCAAAATGGATTAAATCCCCCGGCCCAGAATTCTACACACAACACCCCATAATGACAACATGAAAAAAGTGAGGTTTTTGCAAATTAATTAAAAAAAACACACACCACACACCACACACACAAAACACCTGAGAAAAATCACATGTACATAAGTACTCCCAACCTTTGCTCAATACTTTGTCGATGCACCTTTGGCAGCAATTACAACCTCAAGTCTTTTAGAATATGATACCACAAACTTGGCACACCTATCCTTGGCCAGTTTCGCCCATTCCTCTTTGTACCACCTCTCAAGCTCCATCAGGTTGGATGAGAAGCGTTGGTGCAGAGCCATTTTAAGATCTCTCCAGAGATATTCAATCTGATTAGAGTCTGGGCCACTCAAGGACATTCAGAGTTGTCCTGAAGCCACTCCTTTGATATCTTGGCTGTGTGCTTAGGGTCATTGTCCTGCTGAAAGATGAACCGTCACCCTAGTCTGAGGTCAAGAGCGCTCTGGAACAGGTTTTCATCCAGGATGTCTCTGTACATTGCTACAGTCATCTTTCCCTTTATCCTGACATGTCTCCCAGTTCCTGCCGCTGAGAAACATCCCCACAGCATGCTGCTGCCGCCGCCATGCTTCACTGTAGGGATGGTATTGGACTGGCGATGAGCGGTGCCTGGTTTCCTCCAAATGTGACACCTGGCATTCACACCAAAGAGTTCAATCTTTGCCTCATCAGACCAGAGAAGTTTGTTTCTAATGGTCCGAGAGTCATTCAGGTGCCTTTTGGCAAACTCCAGGTGGGCTGCCATTGCCTTCCGTCTGGCCACTCTACCATACAGGCATGATTGGTGGATTGCTGCAGAGATGGTTGTCCTTTTCTCTCCACAAAAGGACCTCTGACAGAGTAACCATCAGGTTCTTGGTCACCTCCCTCATTAAGGCCCTTCTCCCCCAATCACTCAGTTTAGATGGCCTTCCCCAGATTTGTGCCTCGAGACAATCCTCAGCTCAATGGAGCTTCATGGCAAAGGCTGTGAATACTTATGTACATGTGCTTTCTCAATTGTTTTTTTAATTTTTAATATATTTGCAAAAATCTCAAGTAAACTTTTCACATTGTCATTATGGGTTGTTGTGTAGAATTCGGAGAAAAAAAATTTAATCAATTTTGGAATAAGGCTGTAACAAGGTGGAAAAAGTGATGCGTTGTAGGTTTCAAGTTTACTTATGACTTCTCAATGTCTTGGGCTACTGCATCTGCCCCTGCCTGGGGAGCACATGAAGCAGAGGGTTACCCAAGCCAGAATGCCATCTCGACACTAGACCCCTCAAGTTCTGCCTAGTTATTCATATGGGAAACCATAAGCTCCCTTCCTCCAGAACTGTCCACCATGCTTCAGTTTTCCACAGCTTCATGTTCATTCCCATATCATTCTAGGGTATCCAGCCAACGGGTCTTTGGTCTCCCGGGCTTCCTTTTACCACGGACTACTACTTGTTTGTCTGGTGATCTTGCCTTCCAGGGACAACTCTGGGTTTATATGATAAATAACATCTTTGTTGGTGATCTTGCCTGTCCATGAAATTTGTAGAAGTTTTCTCCAGCACCACAGTTTGAAAGCATCAATTTTTCCTTCCTTTTATAAGCATCCATGTCTCAACCACCATATGTTGCAACTGGGAACACACTGGCAGTGAAACTTAGATCATGACAGACATCCTTGCACTGCCATATTTGGGCCCATGCTCACCATTGCTGTGCACCACAGTGCTAATAGGCACTTTATCTCCACAGAACCCAAACTATCAATCATTTCTATTCATTGTTGGTCTTTGATGGTGGTCGTTCCGATCTTGGTGGTCTTGATGTTCAGGTGAAGTCCCATCTTCTCACTTTAACTTCAGGATAAATTTCAAGGTTCTTCTCACTCTCTGCCAGCAAGGTAGTAGCATCTGCTTATCTCAAATTGCTTTTGTTTTTTTACCCATTTTCACTCCAGTTCAGCTTCCTCAGGATTACTTCTGCATAGTTTGCAAAGACAAGGAGAGGATGCATCTTTTGGATCTTGAATGAGCGAGTCTCTATACCTGGTTCATGCTGTGGTGTCTTGATCAAAGTATAGCAAATTTAGCCTGATCAGGTGTGCTAGCACAACTGCCTTAAAGCCATGATATAAATGAAGCAGGTTGCACTTCCGTTACTCTGTCATGATCCACCTCAAGTTTGCTATGTAATCACCAGGTCCCTATGCCCTTATGGAATCTAGCTTGGACATCAGGAAATTCTGTCAATGATATTGCCCTAGCCCCTCCGAATGGTCTTTAGAAGCACCTTGCGGTCCTTGGTGGGGGAATCCACTTCATTTTCCAATGGGTCTAGTTCGGCTTCCTCCTGACCCCCAAACTCTAAAGGGTAGTCAGCACTGGTGAAAAATTATTCCTAGGTGTATTCTGTCCCCGCTTGATGTCCTGCTAGTCACTTATTCAACCCCCCGATCAGTCTTTGATGGATGATGGGGCCTGTCTCCATGGTGAACTCCCTAGGTTGGCCCTTCATATAGGCATCAAGGTGTATGCAGAGCATTCAAAAACCATTTGTCTTTCCTGCCTTTTCTTGAGGATCAGGAGAAGGAAAAAAAAAAAAAAAATCTGCACATCATTCAACCGCTCCTCAGCCTCTCTCTCCACTTAAAATTGGATGGTGGTTGCAGTTAACCAGTTTACACCACCTACCGACTTCTTATATCACATACTCTTGAGCAGTTTGTGATGTTAATTTGATTTCTGTCCATAGCTTGATCAGGCCATCTCCTTCCAACCTGTGCAGGTTGAAAGTTTGATTGCAAGAATCTCGGACATCAAAACTTCCTCTGCATGTCCAGATGTTTTAACTTTCATAATTTGACCCGGACTTTGGCTAAATGGAGTCGGTTACCAGATCCAGTTTGTACCTGGTATTGTTTTCACAGAGAACAATTAATCTCTTCCATTTTTGCTGGCAGATGTCAATCTGGTTGCAATGCTGCCAGTTTGGGGCATGTCCAGGTGTAGTGGCACTACTTCAGCCAGGCAAAGATGTTAACGATTCTAAGCTTTCTCTGCAGAACTGCACAAGGCCGGAGCTGCCAAACCCTAATGCAAGTTTGGCATTGAAGTCACCAATAATACATATACCTGATCTCCGGTGGTGGAAACAAAGCAAGCCCAAAAAAAAAAACCCAAAAAAAAACCACATACCAAACACACAGCTTCACCTGCCAAGTATTTAGTTGATCAAGAGCTAGTCAGGAAGATGTGAACTGTAGGATGATCTTAGGAACCCAAGGCAAATTAGGCAAGTATACTTAATATCATTTTCAGGATAGGAATTTAAAGCATGTATTAAATATTGAACACAGTGGCAGTGCTAATTCTCCCCCCTTTTCTTTCTCCAAGTAACCAATCACCACACAATCAGCTCTGTAATAGATGTCATACCATCTGTAAGCTTATAAACACCAATTCTACAAAACTTAAGGAACATTGAAATATCTTCATAGTCCATGTTTAATTATTCTATCCATCCAGTGTCATGCCAGTCCCAGAGAGCATACAGCACAAGGCAGGGACAATCCCTGAACAGGGTGTCTGTCAATACCCACAGGTACGGTTTAGAATACTGGCTAAATTTAACAAATGGCAATTCAGATCTAAAGTGTAATAACAGCCATTAGTACAGAACATCAATGAGAAAATAAACGATCTCGGCATCAGTGCTAACTGCATTCTAGCTTGGTAGACCCTGTCTCAACGCATTGTTTATAAATGTTAATCCTGTAACAGAACAGGAAGCCTAGACTTCCTAAAATGAAACCTACTACTTGTTCTAGATCCAGTGCCAACTTTTTTTTTTTTTATATAAAATAAGGAGTACAATGGATATTCTTGCAGCACCTATTCTTGACATTAATATTTTGTTACCGCATAGCGCAATACCCGATGAACTAAAGGAGTCTGCCAAACCATTACTTAGTCAGACCTAGACCCATTTTTAAAAAACCACCACACGCATGCACCCTGTAAAAATACTTGGAAAAGTAGTCACAAATCAGCTTCAGTTGCACATCACAATTTGAAAAGTTTCAGTCTGGCTCTCACACTGGTCATTACAGGAATGGCACTAATGAACTGTAAACTACATTGGTATCCTCGAAGGAAACACTGTAATCTTACTTCAGCATAGCATTTGACCATTTTATTTCTGCAATGGCATGAAAACACCTCTTGTCTGCACACACAGGTGTCTAGTAAACATTATGAAAATCTGAAGGAAATATTTCAGAGCCAAACAGACTTTACAAATTGCCTGGCAAACTGCACTTAGAGTTTCCACATCATCTACAGTATATAAAAAAAGTGCCGCTTGCAAAAAACCTCAAAGCAATGCATACTGTCTGTGTGGTTGTGAGAGCCCGACTGCCTAGTTTGACTTCAAATATAAAGGTGCTAATAAATCTGAGATACAATATTCCCCCTCCGCTAAAGCGGTATCTTTCAAAAAGAATTTCCTCGGGGAACAATAAAGGATCTTGCCGATCGCGCAAAACCCCTCTAAGAAATTCTCTTATAAAATTTGCACACCGATATCACTTGGTTGCTCATTCATGAGCAGTGAAGCCATGACTGAATGAATTCCATGCACAGAAACTGATTAAGTGTGCAAGTTAATCCTTCTTTACATAGAACAAACCTGCTCTGAGCAGGTTTGAGGATTTGGATGTGCTGCTATGACTAACACATCCAGCAAGAGTTTCGAAAAACCGACAGATCCAGGATCATACCAAATTGTCAAAAATTACATTTGACTAAACAAGTAATCCACGTGCGAAAAATATCCCCCGGTCTGGTTTAGTTCTTAATTTACCAAAAAGGATTCCAGTACACACAAATGGGCTGAAAGTACTCCATTATACACAGAGCTGAGATCTGGTGTCTTGCAAGACTCAGTACCGATACCTTTTTGGTTTTCACTTTACATGCTTCCACTGGGACCTTATTACAATTAATTTTTGTATAGCCCAAATTAGAGAACAATGTTTAATTTTCACACAGAGGACACCCAATTAAACTTTTTTTTCTAAATGTTACTCTGATGGCTTCAGTTGTGTTGAATTAAAAGGGGAAGAATGAACTACTTGTCTTTGAACACATACTAATGAGAGAATGATGATCACATTGTTATTTAACTCGGTTGGAATCACCATTCATTTTACTGAATCAGCCCACAATCTAGGAGTTGATGACTCCAGTATGTTAAAGTGCACAAAGTTGAGTAAATAAGGTTACTTCCTTTTTAAAATGTTGGAGGGAAAAAATTTGCATTTTTATAAGTACCATATAAAATTTACACCCGATCAGACGTGGTTCATTTTCAAATATTGCATTATTGAGAAATTTTTCCCCGATTGGTACTACTTAGGAGGATCAAATGAGGATTTCTTCAAAATGTCATATGTCTCTACCCCCAACGGGTGCTGCGTTGACATTATGGAGCAGAAGGCATGAGCTTATTCAGTGTGAGCAGGAGCACACTGGTGGCCAGTTGCAGTATTCTACAATATGCTTGACCTGGCGTTGATCAGCACACATTCACTATACAAGGAATGCAAAGGTCCACTGAGACAAGAGTGTTCTTTGCTCACCTCGCAGAGAAACTTTTCCTATAGGATGCATTGAGAGGATGTAACAAACAAGCTTCTGTTCCAAGACTGTCACTTACCCTGGGTTAGTCACTGATTAAATGCAAGGAGGAAGGCGAATGAATATGAATGTTGCATTAGTGCCACGATGTTAGCTGAAATTTACTATACAGGTCATAAAATGTATTCTAAATATCATCATGTATACCTATGTATTGGTTAATGCAGCTTTGACTTTATAAACCATAAGGTGCATACTAATTCAGCGTGAACAAGAACACTGACTGCAAAATATGGCCTTACATTCACCAGCATTTGTGGATCAAGTTTTTAATCCCTCCAGATCAGAATTTCCAGTTCCATTGTCTTAAACACTCATCTATAGTTACTCAAAGTTTCAAATAAAAAACAGGGTCAGATCTTCAGGAGAAATGCTAACTTTGACAAGTACTATAAAATTTACACCAGCTGTTACAATAAAACCACACATTTGCATCTGTATCATTAACAATAAGAGCAACTCACTACTCAAAACACGGTAAATTTGCGAGGCATCCAGGATCAATCCTGCAGCCTTTTGATTACAAGTGAGCAATTTTTACCACTGCACCACACAGCAGTCATATTACATTTGCACCTTCTATGAAATTGTTTGATATTTGGACTTCAGCCTTCACACAATACAGTTCATGTCGATATTCTGTCAATTACTAAAACATGAAAAACTTGTTTCAACAATGTTTTTACATTGGTTGTTGTAGACACGGAACACAGGGAATGCAGGTGTTCCAAATATTTCCCATCTAAAAATCCAGCACTTCAAGATAAATCAAGGCTTGAACTGGAAGAAATTCTTGCCTTTTCTGTGGGAGTGGGGGGCCCATGGGTGGTATAGCTGGCTGCTTGTGCTCATACACATACATTAACAAGACAGACACTGACGGAGAGGTGCGAAGGGATTCAAGGTGGGCCGGGTTTAAGAGCTTTCTTAGGCTTGGGTAAATCTAGTGTTAAGAAAGCCTTAAATGGCCAAGGTTCGGCTTACTTATCTGAACTTATGACTTACAAAGCAGAATGTACATTAAGATCAAAATACTGGTCTGCTTAGGATTCCAAGGATAAAAACCACTGGGAGGCTGTGCTTGTAGTCCCAGGTCCCCTAAACTGTGGGATGGTCTGCTTGCTACTATAAGAGATGCCCCTTTGGTATCAGCTTTCAAATTATGGCTTAAGACTTACTACTTCAGTTTAGCATATCCTGACTAAACCTGCCAACTGTACGTACTACATCTGTTAGTAATTTAGCACAAAAACCAAAACAAGTTATTTGTTACTAACCATCACCTAATCAATTTCTCCTCGGTACTCAAATGTGGCACTTGGGGCCACGGTTCTACTCCCAAGCGGTTTTGCCTGCCTAAGTTTTCTTATATAGGATCACAGGAATTGTCAGGTAGAGCAGTCCACCGACTCAGCCACTAGGGGGAGGAAGCTTGATGAAAAAAAGGCAGGACCTGTTAAAGCCCAATGCAGCACTCCTTGTACCATTTCGGGCTATACAAAGTTTTATTGTATAAACACCTTTGGTAAGTATCGCATCTTCTAAAGGCCTTTTGTAGCCAGTTAAGTCTTTCAAATTCCTACTTTTGAAACAAATGGGTGAAAATCCCCAAACATTGCATGCAAGATCTATCCACAGATTTTTCAATTATGCTTAGGTCAGGGGACTGTGAGGGCTATAGCAAAACCATCTTGTGCCTCTTGGATATTCCTTTGTAGATTGAGGAGTTCCCAATCATTATCTTGTAGGACCCGGCCTCTTCACCTTCTGCTACATCTATCACCGTCTTTAATAAAACCCCTGTGTGCGTCCAGGTGTCCGTGTGTGTGTGTGCGCACGTGCACGTCTTCTGGTGCACACGGCACCATGGACGCACACTCACTGGAAGCTGGGCACACAGTGAATGGTCTAGCTGTGGCCACACATAAGCAAATAAAGGACATCATTGCTGGGGAGACTGCCGATTGGGTAGTTGTGACCGCTCACATAAAATCCGTAGCTGGGGAGACGCCACACGCTACCACAGATTAAAATACTTGCTGGGGAGACGCCACAGGCATGATTATCAGCTGAAACACCATACATTAGATCAGTTGCTGGGGACACTCCGATTGCCCACTGTTGTGACAGAAAGTTAGTCATATTACAGACAAAGTCAGTATTGCAGTCAGAGAAAATTACAGGCATTTTAAGGAAATACAAACCAGTATTACTGCGAGAGAAAATTAAAGGCACACAATACAGTGACATTACAGCCACATACAAGCCTGTATTACTGCAAGAGGAAATATTATGGACATATCTACTAACATGCCACCAAAAAAAAAAACACTTCAAGTAGGACAAACGACAGACAATCAAATCCTATATAAGCAACATCTCCTGGAAGAATGGTCAGCTCAACAAGTAAACAAAAGAAAAGCTGAAAGAAAGAAAAAGCAGCAAATAGATCCATTGAAGAAAAAGAAAAAATGAGCATCAGAAAAACGCTAAGACTCAGAAGAGCAAACCTTAGGAAAAGTTGGCATTTACTTGTCAGAACCAGTATCCAGCCATGTTCAGCTTTATGTTGCATCATCAAGAGTTATACGTTTTCCAGGTTGTAGATGGTCCTGAACAAGGCAAACTGTTGCCAAACTCGGACAGAATATTTACAAGAAATATCTATAATGAAATTTTACAGAAACATTTCATGAGGTAAAAAAAATAAAATTTTTCCTAAATATCTTCAGATAGTGTATTACAGATTGTTACAAAGTTTTACACTAAGGCAATATTATACTTACTGTATTGTCATATATGTTGCTTTTTTTATTATTTTACTTTAGGTTTCTTTCTACACACAAAGTTTGCTGTTAGCTTTCAGAATTTGCTGGCATTTGAATCTACTCTTTCCTCCACTAACTATGCATTTTCTGCGCCACTGGCTGCAACACAACCCTAAAACAGGATTGATCCACCGCCATGTTTAATAGTTGAAGTGTTCATTTCCTGGAATTTGGCACCCTTTTCTCCAAGCATAGCTTTGCACATTGTGGCCAAAAGGTTCCATTCTAAATTCATCAGTCCACATGACTGGTTTCCAAACGCATCAGAATTGTTTAGATGTTCATTTGCAAACTTCAGGCACAGAATATTCCTGTTAACTGCCATTTAACATTAACTGAGGAAACAGCTACCTGAAAATGCTTTACTATCTCGCAGCCTTCTCCTGTTTTGAGCATCAAAGTTATCCAGCTACTTTTAGGAACCCATAATTGCCAATTGTTGGGACAAGGTTTGAGTAGTCAATTTCTATAGCTTTGCATCACCTGGGGTGTCCTAACTATAACTGAACCAACCATAGCCAACAAGCTAATTAAGGTCCAAGATCTTTGTAAAAGGTATGGGGTGCCCAAACCCTTGCATGACAATCCTTTCACAGTACATTAATCTAACATAAAATGTATAAAAGTAACCTTTAACTTCAAGCCTTTGAGATCAGTTTCTCTTCCATTCAATTATTCACAGGGACATTAAGCAAGTGTGCCCAACCTTTTGCATACCTCTATATGTATGCAGATTCCTCCTGAGTGTTTTGAAGTGGCTTGCTGTGGGTATCCATTGACTGTCATCACCAATTCTTTGGCAAAGGGGTTTGCAATCAATGCATTACACTCTTATCTGGGGAAGGCACCAGTGTGCCATTAGAAAACCCTTCTGACAATACCACTTACACACCCACTAAGTCAACAACTTCCTATACACAAGGCCTTTTGATATAGCTAAAAAGAACTGCTTTTGCCTATCATTCACATCGAATATCAAATCTTTCAGAGACAAAACCAAAAAGTGGCACACCATGACTCAATCTATGCTGCTGCAAAGAATACTATTAGTATTCATACTGGAGTTTTTGGCTAGAGAGCTTAGAGTACATTAGTGTACTATTGAAGGCAGACCTTTCTACCACTTAAAGTGAAGCTTTTAGTTTTAAACCATCAGCAATGTTTTCAATTAACTAGTGAAAAATAGATAAAGCTTCCTAGAAATTTACTTTTAAGGCAACTTAATGTAACCTTTAATACTCAGTTTAACTGCTTATTTGAAAAAAGTAACCAATTCTTAAATATTGGTTACATCCATCTTGTTCTCTAGATTAAATAGACATATCCTTCGCTAAAATCACTACATGATCCTCATTACTTGATACATCCACAAGGATGAAATTGTTAGCATCAGTCCCACAACTTTTAACAACCAGGGTGTTATGGTAGATCAGGCCCCAGTTGCACTCCTCCACTGACCAGCCACCCGGTGGAGACTCTTGGCAGCCCAACACTGATCTCATTGAAGGAGATTTTAGGTTTAGTAGTGTGTAAACTTTGCAGAGGGATTGGCTACACAGCCCCTGAAGCATAGTTCAACTAGATGGAGCTCACCAAAATCACAAGTACCTAGTACTTAACTTGCTTCCTCAAATTCCTATATCTCATCTTTCCAAGGCATTGGGATATGAAGATGAACAGATCTGATGGGAAGGTAGAACCACACCAACCAAACCATGTCACAAACCAGTTACAGTATCTAGTAACTGCCATATCATGAGTGGCAGAGACTAGACCCTCCAATAGTGATGTTCTAACCTATGGTTCCATAGATCTAAAATTCTAACTAACTACACAGTAAATTGGTCAATCACCAATTTTCTGAACCTGCTTTTAAGCTTTGTTCATTTTGATGCAATGTCATTTGAGGTACTAATGTAGTGAAGAATGTGCATGCCAAGAATTTAAAGGTAAATGGCTTGAAGAGGAAAGATCATATTGGAAAATTGTCCTCAGAAAAATTGAGCTATCCTTTGTAATTAGGCAAATTGCAAGAAGCACTATTTTCACAATTCAGACTGTCATTAAACAAAAGCTCACTTGCTACTAAAATTCAGATGAGCAGTTTTAGTTTTCAGTAGCAGCTTCTCAATGCAGGTCAGCCTTGCATGGTCTTCATCAACTTAGATTTCAAAAGATTTAATCACAAGGTTTGTACAGCTTTTGTTATAGTAAAACACTAGGGCATAATAGTAATCAACTTCCTCACAAGAATTAGGAATAGCCAATGAATACAGTAGACCCCCACGAAGTCACAGTTCAGAGTTCACGGCCTCATCATTCACGGATTTTTCCTTAGAACTAAACTAATTAGCAGAAACCAAATATCCTTTGCAAATTATGGCTTTTTTCGTGCCAACACTGTACTGTAGAGAGAACAGGAAGCAACTGTAGAGAAAACAGCAGCATGGAATGGTGAAAGTACCCAATAGAATTTGAAACTGCAACTCCATGCAGTCCCTGCAATGGCTCCAACTGGTCTTCCGCTGAAGGTGCAGGAGCTGCGGAGGTCAAAGGATATCGGCGTGGCATTATTTAAAAAACAAAAAAAAAGGGAAGGAGGCCGATGACCATAAGCAAAAAAAGTTTTTGGAATTTGTATTTCAAGTTCCTGTCTGCTTTCAGTTGGGTTACCTGTACTTATTCGTTTTGTGTCTGGATTGTCTGCTGTCTGTCTGCGTACATGACTAAGTGGATCCTGAACCCGTCCACCTGTCTTCATTTCAGAAACTACCGGTAGGACTAGCTTTACATTTTCATTCAACGTGCGCATCTCTGGACTCTCCATCTTCATCATTGCATTTCATCTGTTGCCAATTATTCATGATTTACTGTGTGTGTTTGTGCTTTGTTGTATTTAACATGCAATTGCCGTAAGGGGAATCCGGTGGTATTGCTTTCTTATTTCATTTGTTTTCATTACATTTGCTGTTTGATTACCGGTTTGCTTCGTTTGTCCGTTTGCGAGTGTGCACGGGTCGGGTCAGGTCAAGGCTGGGTGCGCCTCTGGAATCTCCACCATAAAAATAAATCACTGTCTTCTCAAAAGGGGCTGCCACTAAGATTCACACGGAGAAGGGGGGCTGAACGCACCCCTAGAAAATACACGCCTCAAAAACCCCCCTCTTAAAACGCTGATAGATTACCTTCACATTGCTCCCTTACTTTTCACACTACGTTTACTTATGAGGCTGAACAGCACCTGCCCTTTTCACCCGATTGCTTTGTTTCTTTCTCCTCCCCCAGACATTCTCTACTCCCCTATTAGGTTTATCTATTCTTTAATTGGTAACTGCATACCGAGCTCCTTTTACTTCTGAAAGAGACAGGTTTGTTTGATGTGTTTGAATAAAGTTCCTGTCTCTACAATCTCCTGTGCAATTCTGTGACCCTAGTGCAACACCCTGCAGTACTGCAGCCTCACAGTGCTTACCTGCAATTAACCTGTGGAGTTTCATATATGGCATTAGTTGCAGTTTATACATATTGTTCCAGTAGTTTTTTTTTTTTGTAAATAATTTTCATTAGCAGTGCGTAAAATGATCAGTGTTGTAGGAATTGTGATGCTCTTTGCATGAAAAAAATGCTCCATTAAAGTTTCACTTTTTGTGAATTGTGACATTTAAAGTGCAGCAAAAAAGTATTTGGCTCCCAGGGATGCATTAACCCCCCCAATATGTGGCAGTTTAAGGGTTAAAGCTCCAAAATGCCACCGAAACGCACTGCACCGTCTAAGGCTTCTGGCAATGAAAATGCACTTGCATGAATTATAGTACATATAGTGGCAACATCTGTATTTTACATTCTAGCACTGTGGGAGACATGCAGTACAGTATACAGGTTTACCTTAACATTTTTAGGTAATGTATTAAGCAGAGTTTGAAATTAAAAGTGTTTTTGGGACAGATTTAGGGTTTAAATAATGAAAACTGCCATTTTTAACCACATCCAAAACAAATTGTTTCACAATTTGCAGATGCCCTAGGAACAAACAAATTTTGGGGGTGTACTGTACAATGGAAAATTTTTTAAAATATAGTAAATGCATACTTAAACAGCAAAAAGCTTAACTGCAATTAATGGTTAAACCCTAACCGTATCAGGTCAGAAGTAGAGAATTTTACATCAGTGGCAAGAAGATTTGAGGGTCACAACATATTGTCAGATGCACTTACGGTAGGTGCATCTGAGGAAAATAAAGTCAATTAAAGTCCAGCTTCACAGCAGCAAATTCACCCAAAAAGAAACTAGACAAATCAATGTTGTTGAAATGCTGAACATTTGTTAAATGAAGGGTCATGTCATTTTTGAAATCCAGATACAGGGGGTCCTCAGGTTACAACACAGTTCCGCTCCTACAACAGTGATGCAACCTGAATTTTGGTATAAGTCGAAACACACTCTAGCCTAATTAACTTTCCTACCGTAACACATTTGCAAAATCATAATTTAGAACAAACAATCTATGCCTCAGAAAAAGGACATAAACACTGTACTGTAGTAACGAACTGTAAAAAAACCCTTACCTTTATTCCTTCTCATGTCTCGATTTTTTTAAGTTTTTATGGGAGCAAGCGTTGTAAACTCTAAACGTTGTAACCCAAGGACCTTGTACTGTATCAGCAGCAAAGGACCCCATCTCAAAAACAGTGCGCCTTTTCATTTGACAATTACAGCTACTGAAAACTACAGCTTAATAGGACAATTACCATGTTACCCAGCAAACGTTTTGAAAGATGTACTGTGTTTTGAATCAATGCTTAGTAATATCAAATTTGACAATCCACTTTGTCATAGTAGTGTAGATGACAAAATATCAGCTTAAGGGTTTGATAGTAATCGGAAAACTCTGCTGACTGGTAATACCAGCGCTATCTTGCACAGCCAGAACAGCTTAAAATAAAAACCATGCCAGTATGGGAGAGAAAATCCACACAACTGGAGAGGTGCTCCCTAGACTCTCACTCTTATGGGGATGGATATTTGAGGAGTAAACTACAAAACCAGGACTTAAAGAATCAAACCAAAAATGATAGAACAATTCTAAAAGTTGAATTTGACTCTGCAGCTGCATTTTCAAAAAAAAAAAAAGTATACTCAAGTTCTGTTTACAGAATCAAAAAACAAAATCCAAAAATAGCATTTTGGACTCTGGAAGGTCTGAAAATGTTAAGATTCATCAAAATCTCAACATCGATTCTTTAGACAACAGTTTCCATATACGAGAAAGTATATATATAAAAAAAACGACAAGTTCCAAAATAGGCAGGATTTTGTTCACCATTCTTCATGCCTTTCTAAAGGCTCTCCTTAATTGGCGAAAGTCATGCTTCAAGCCTTCAATATCTGACAAGCATTTGCTAAAGTACCTCCATCACTTTGAAAGCTAGAACTAGACTATTTAGAGTATTAACACAAAACATATTGCAGTTGGGGTGTTTGTGTATATTATATATATATATATATATATATATATATATATATATATATATATATATATATATATATATATATATATATATATATATATATATATATATATATATATATAAAAATATTTATATATAAAATATTCCTCCAATCATGCCATCAATAACTGGGTAGTACACCATAGCTTGAAAAGCATATTTACTCTCTGCAGCATGTTTCACAAAACCTTACTGAACACTTGTAAGACAGCCTAAAAATCCATTAACCCAGTACTCCTCATGCTTCAATATCTCTGTGCATTGTTCTCACATGGCATTTCCTCAAGTCACTAACAGCAGGCAGTCTGTTACACTACAACATACAGGCACTGAAGCTCCCTTGGTGACCCATAAAACATCTCATGCTGCAAATTAAACTTTCTGTAGAACTTATGGTCCTGTCAGGACCCTAAATTTTCCAACAAATAAAAAAAAAAAAAAAAAGTTTCTAGCATCTGGTACACTTCTGACTGACAATTATCACCAAGTTTAAACAAAAAATAAACAGAAAATTTTGGCATTATCTTTTTTCCTAGCTTAGACACCCATATACACCCCATTCTCAACTGCTGCTCCATTGTATCCTTGACATGCAAGGTTGCTTACTGTATAATACAAACCATTCCTCTCCAGAGAATTTTAGCACTTGACATACTGCATCAGTATCCAAACTTTCTGCCTCTAATATCAAGGAGAGGCAAAAAACACTGAAAATTAGTCAAACTAAGCAAGTGTGACACCCCTGACAAAACTAACAAACAAGACTCGCACCATTTTCATGTCAATTTTATTTACAGCAGCACAAAAATGCTTCAAGTACAAATACCATCACATGCCACTGTACATTTTTGTAAACCAGACATCACTGAACAGTTCTCAGTTACATTCCATAGAAATGGACATTGCCAAGTTTAAAAAAGCAAGCTATGCATTCAAGCCCAGATAGTTGGATCCATGAAGCAGCAGTGCTAACCAATGCACTAATTTATAGGGAAATGACATTAGCCAGCCATCTACTTATTAGCCTGCAGTTTTATTTGCACAAGTTAAGGAATTAATTGTGTATTGAGTTCATGTGAAGTTTACTCAGTCCAATGCAGGTTCACGAATTTAACTGGCTGGTAAACCTGGCATGCTAATCGCTTATCTACATCGATTAACTGTGGTATTTAACATGTATCTAAAGATGTACATCCATATCCGGCCACTTTAAATCCCACTGTTTTCAGACACATACACTTGTTAAAAAGCCAAACTTTAATATCCTAGTCAAATCCACTAGCAAACCTGGCACACTGGACCCTCCATTGCACTGTGCAAAACCAACTACAATATTCAATAATGAACAGCACAAAGCCAAATTGTGTTGTGGTGGTTTGTCATGTTTGACAAGATGGATCCCAAAGTTAAAATTAGTTAAATGTTTAGCCCAAACACATACATAAGGGAAATTCATTGACTAACTTTATTAGCGATGTGAAGAAGACACTTTCAGTTGATGTCTATGTAATATACGCTGTAAAGAATGAAGTTGATTAGGATCCCTTTAAAGTTAGACAAAAATTTGTTAAACTGAATTTTTACCTAGACTAATGCGGTTAGAATAGTCAAATTGAGGGGTAAATTTGGCATACAGCTCTTTATATAAACGGCACTAGACCAATTGTAATACCAAAGTCACACTAAGTTGAAACAGAACTGTAAAAATGAAAGCGAGACAAAGTGATTTGATGAGAGATTGCCATTTCGAACTGCACTTAGGACTTATGCTCATATGGGAGTGCATAAACTTTGTTTGGGGTGAGCACCAAATGTGGCTACAAGTCAAACTTCGATGCTTAAGGGGCACTCAGTGGTTTAACAACAGTCACCGATATGTACTAAAACTGAAAGGAGTCTTCCCCACCCCAAACATGTGTTAAGTTAACCAATATACCAAGTTCACCTGGGTAAAATTAGTGCGCTGAAGCATACTTGTCATTTTTAAATCTACCTCTATCATGCATATGCAAGATTATCCCATACGTACAAGGGTTATCCCATAATTTTCACTGTGCTGTTCAGAGCTTCCATAGGAAATTGCTTAGTGTAAAAGGTTTTTAAAAAAGAAAACATTAAGAACCTTTTGTTTCAGTAGCACTACATCTATGGTTTTTCCGGCCCTAAACACATGTGGCCTCATGCAGAACACAGTGCGTAGAATTCGCACTAGAACACGACGTAAGCACAAAAGGCGAAATGTGCTTATGCACAAAAAAAAAAAAAATCCAGATGCATAATTTGTGCCTTCACCAACTTCCACGTTCTTCCACTACATAAATCTCGTTCATCGTGAAAAGTAACGATTGTGCACGCACCTGCTGTTCCTCCCCAACTCCTCCCAGAATTACACCTCTTTGAATATGCAAATCAATATAAATAGCTCTTAAGCTCAGTGCTCTGTGAAAAGACAATGGGAAAAGCACGTGGGGGGGGGAAATAATTTCAGCGAATACCAAGTGGAGGCAAGGAAAAACATACTATTTGTTGGTTTAAACAGTGATATAAACAAAAGGAAGTTGATAGAGTGAAGGTGTCGGAGAAACTTGAAAGCTCAAGTCACACAGTGCCTGAAATAAAGTTGTCGGATATCAAAGTCGCCGTGAAAAGGCGAGTTGTGGCCCACCGTCCAAGTGTCATATGAAAGCTTATTAGGGTACAGACACAAAAAAAAAAAATTAAATGTCAACTTCAATCTCAAAATTTCCACTTTAATCAGTTTATTTTGTCATTAAATTAGATCATGAACTTCATCTTTAATTTGTTTCTCACATCCCATCTTAAAGTAGAACAATACTTTGTTTTGTATTTGACCTTCTATGTGTGTGTGAATCACTACGTGCTTCTTAAACCGACTTTCTCTTCCTCCGACAGGACACAGGATCCATTACATTTGTGATATTACAGCTCTCTGAATAATTAAAATACTGAGATGTATGCAAGATTTTTAACGATAGGAGTTACAGCATGTTATTAAAACATGGGAACGCTGTAGCGCAGCGGTTGTTTATGTCTTGCGCAAGATGCTTACTGCACCGTGCGTGACCTTCGATTAAATAATTTATTGCAGCAGTACTGGCTTTCAAAACGTACTAACCCCCAATTCCTGTCTGTCCTTTTCTCTTTCTCCAAATACCCATTCAGCTCACCAGACAGTTAATCCAAGCAAGCCTGTGTCCTACTGCATTTTCCCCAGGTTATCTATTCCTTCTGTGCTCTTTGCTGCTATTCACACTTCCTTCTTGACAAGTTCGCATGAGGAGACTGCCTCACCTTTACTTGTGCCATCACCAGTGCTCCAACCACTATCCTGTGGCTCAATATCAGTTCTACAATTACCATTCCAGCCTGTATAGATTTCAACGTCCACTAATGAAACTTTAGCTTTGAGTCCAACTGTTGGGTTTCTCTTGTGTAGGCAATCTTACAATCAGAGACTATTAAACAGAATTGCTAGCCGATTGTTCCTTCTGTGAAGAGCTGTATTATAATCCAACCCACAAAATGTAGCTGCTTACTTGTCCCTCATGTGATGAAGATACACCCATCAGAAGCCAAAGATCCATGGAGGAAAGAACGGTTGATAAAACCAGACTCAGAGTGGTGAAGTCTGGTCTCCAATTTCTTGTCTATCTGGATTATCACTACTGAAATCAAAGATCTTGACGGGGTTTTTCCAGTAAACAGATTGATGCCAGCTATGCAGAAATGGAAGTATTCCTGAAGCAGAGTAGTTTTACCAAGTAGTAATTTAGACTTGCTGGACTGAACTTAATCTACAAACACTCCAGTTTACCACAATATTCACAGAAATGAACGATAACCGACTACGCACACTGTACTGAAGCCCTTCTTCAGCGAATATAAGAGGTTAAGAACACCTGAGGTGACTTTCAGCCTGAAACAGTAATTCAAGAGGAAGTCCTTTATTTTATAATAGACAGACTTGGTTTAATGCAGTCTCCACCATACAGTGTGGCATGCACTGATAAATATTTGCTTAGCTCCAGCAGACCCCCCTCCCCCGTGACCCTTTAGTTAGGATACAAGAGGTTGGATGGTCTAACCATAGCACAACCAGATCTCCTTCCACCTTAAGTTCCTATGATTAGTTGTGCAACCACCCCTGCATGCTATAAGGTGGTCTCCAAAACAAGATGCTGAAAAATATTGCCCTCAAAAACAGATAAGTGAAATGGCTCAGTGTGGAATTTTCCTTAGAAATAAATCACATCCACTAGTTGACAACTCTCCCTCTGTACCAAGCAGTCTACTGGAGTTTCCAGGAAAGTTAGAGCTTTGGACATTTAACACACCTTCCAAAATAAACCCTTGGTCCTGAACCAGCTCTAGCAGCTTTGGTCACATTCCTTATCTCTTTCCAGCTGGGGGACAGCATATTTAAAGTCAATTATACAGGACAATTCAAAATTAACATTTGAATGGTGGAAACAATTTATTCACAAAACATTTCATATGTGCAAGATTTACAAGAACCTCACCCTGCTTGCCATCATGTTCAACATATACATCATATGTGGCACAAATTCTCCACAAAAATTGCATACAAGTATATACATAGCAGTACCATTAACGTTAATTTCAAATCGCATTGTACAAATTAGTGGACCAAATAAGGGCTTTGTTATGCTCTCCTCCAATAGTAGGTCAAGTCCTTATAGCCACTAAGGCTACAAAAGGTTTTATCCCAAAACAGTCCTTTTAAATTGACTCCTAAATCAGGCAAGCCTTTATTTCCTAGTTGCCAGAAACAAAATATGGTCAAGCTGTAAATTTAGTTAAATGAGCAAGAATGTATTGGGTTAACATTTTATTCTAATTTACCTTTTAAAATGTAAACTTTCTGGTCATTAATGCAAATGCACAAATGAGAACCAGGTTTTCCTTTTATATGAAAGCAGCAAAAACATGGATGACATTTGATTTAAAATTTCCTTTGCTTGATATCACACGACTTGTAATGCAACTACCATGCATGGGCACATAAGCTATGCCAAAAGAAAAAAAAAAAAAAGTAATATCCATAGGCAAAACCGCTACAACATTGTACAAGCAAAGTTTTGCTAGCTACTTTACCCTCACCCTATGAATGCAAATGCTATGCCGCTTAAGTTTAACCTCAACAGCATACAGATCTTTGATTCTATTCAAATTAAGACTCTTCCAGAGATACCAAACTAGGACTTAATTTGATACTTAAATTCTACTTGTGCTGAAAGAGGCAAACAACCTAATACTTGGACAAGCAAATTCCTCTCCTAAAGCAAAACAATTGCACATTGAAACCAAATAAATTGCACAATTAAAATAAAAGTCTCAATCCAAACTTAAAAAGGTCATATACATTATGCTACTGACATCATAAAGCAACTAGACTTGTTGCAGGAGTGCTTATCTGCAAAATACACATTCGTAACATAACCAGATTGGTCAGGGCAGAGCACAGTCAGTTTACTGTTTGGGAAAGACACCAGGTAATTTAGCACTGGTGTTTTGGAGAACCTTAATTTCTTGGATTGAGCCAACAGGTTATTTTTCCTTTGATAACGCATATATTTAAAAATTTCCAGGCAAATGCACTTTAGTTAAAATCTTAGGGCTAAGAAAGTATGGGATATGCAGTCAATCAAGCATTAACTAATTAACTAGCATATATGCAAATTTAAGGTGCTTAAGTAGTGCTAGTTTTGCGGCAGATGACATCTACACCTCTCCGCCAACAGCCCACGTATTTTAGTAGTTGGTAAAGAGCAAGTTCTAGATCCTGCAATAAGACAAAAAAACCTTTAACTCCAGGACAAGAGACTTGCATCCCTTTACCCAAAGCAGAAAAAGTCTACCTTGGACTATGAAAGTCTTAGAGTGGCAGGTTTGACCGATTTCAGTTCTTACTGTTAGTTAAAATTTGCTTTTGAGATTGTAAAGCTATTGTGAAATGACATAAACAAAAACTTTTACAGTACATTTGAGCGAGGACCCCACCACCATTAGAGAAGGCAAGCATGCCCCCACACACCAAAAAAAACCCACACTCTACAGGTAAATCACTGAAACTCAAAGCCTTAACTACTTAGCTAGGGCTCCAATATTCCAAAACAAATATCTGTAGAATTACTCCCAGTTAAGCGAGATCCAAGAACACACCATCTGACCACTATTACTCACTCTAATGGACAATATCTTGCCATTTTTTTTCTGTAAACGCCATTTTTAGACGTTTAGGTTCGGTTGTCCATGGCATTAGAGCTTATACAAAAAGCTACCACCACTGGTTGGGGAAGTCTAAAGTTATTTTACTACGTTGTGTCAAGTTAAAACAACTCTTTCACAACTAAACGTAGGAGTATGGGCTGCAGTTTACACTTAAAGGCCATGCAAATCTTCCGTCGCATGTTAAGAGCTTGAACATAAACGTGGGTCATCTGGATCTTCTGGCAAATAAATCACAACAAGTTTAACCCATTTTTATCAAGGATTATATTCTAGAGCACCACTTAATATTAAGTGGTAGCTGACAATTTTGAAAACCAAACCGAAAGGCAGCAAGTTATAACTTGACCCAGAAAGTACGTCTAAAAATGTCCCAAGTAACCCCGTGTAGGAACAAGAGTATTTAATCAAGGACAACTAAAAAGCAGAATACTTAAGCCTGTAAAACACTACTGCCACTTTGATCTTAATCTTTGTGGCGCAGTCAGTACACCCCAAAGTGAGCACAGACAATTCTAATCTCATATAGCATACGAACAAAACAGAGATGGTAGCGCCAGCCACTAGGAAACCAGCTGCTAAACACAAATAAGACACCGACGGCGGCACGTGCAATCTGTCACACACACCATCTTATTGTTTCTTGCAACAGTAAAACACGCCCAACGTTTACATTCACTTTAATTTACACTGCTGGAGGAAAAAATAACTTTAGTCTTAAAGCAATAAAGAAATTGCTCATTACATTGACAAACTGAAATATACAAGTTGCTTGTGAGAAATGCACAATAGTGTGTCCTTAAAAATAACAATGCTTTTCTAAACCGCATACAGCGGGCTATTAGGCAGTCGTCACCAAACCGCTGCAACCCAGACCGGGCCCCGTAGTGCACGGCCTAGCAGTAGACAAAGCAAGAAGGAAAAATAAAAACCACACAACCCTTTTGTGCATCCGTCTTTACGCGTTTCCGTTAGTAAAACACCAAATCAAACCACAATTCAATACCAGGCACTTTGAACCGACATTACACAAATGCCATTTAAAATAGGTTAAGCGGCTAATTCAATATATATATATATATATATATATATATATATATATATATATATATATATATATATATATATATATATAAGGTTCTTTCAAACTGCTCGATGTTTACTAAAACAATAAATATAGAAACAACGATTAAAAAAAACAAAGGGAAAAAAGGGGTGGGGAAAAGACAAAACGAAAGCTTTCTGGACTCACCATTCACAAAAGCGTTGTGCTGCACGTATATTAAAAGGAACACAAATCCCAAAAGAGATGTAAACATTTTGTTGTTGAACTTAAATAATAAGTAAACGTCTAACTGAAAAAACATTCACAGTTTATAACAGTTAACGTAAAAGCCATTTACAAACAGGCCATACGAGAGGGAAACAAAAAAGCCGAAGAAGAAAAATGAAGCAAGAATAAACCAAAAAAAAACCGAAACCACACAATTCCTTCTATCAAAAAGCAAAGACCGAGTGGGTCTTTAATTGCTTCACAGGAGCGCCACTTCAACCCTGACCTAATTTCCAAATAGCGTGAACCTGCTGCAAATAACCGCGCCAGTCGGCAAAGGCTTGGTATATGTTAAGTTCCACTTGGTTAACCCTTTACACGCACAACGTGGCACTCACTAAATAACGAGCATTCTCAAACAATAGATAAATAAAATATTTTGTATTCTTAACAATGATTACTCATTTTATTTATTTCAAATAATGTGATTGTTTTATATATAATGCATTTTCATTTAACAAAGTCAGAGCGCAGTGAAGATTTATTGATATCAAAGGTAAATTACAAAGAACATTCAATAAAATGATACATAAACTTGCACACTTTTAATGCATCGAAGCATCAAACTACAAAAAGTAATAAAATTGAAAATGTTAATGTTTAAGTAAATTAAGCCAATATCAGCCCACGAGGCAACCGTTCATTGGCAAAATGCAAATCTTATATCTCTGACTTATACATTGACTTGAAAAGCTATTTGAACCCATTTATGTTTTTCCCTTAATTTTAAATTTTAGACACTGAATGATTCGACGTCTTTAACTAAAATCTTATATTAAGTAAAAGTGCGTGACTGAACCAATAACACTTTTTTCTACTTGTTTAATTGATCGACTAAACAAAATTAACGTACAGTAGCTTTCAATTTATAGCCAACCTAGAGCAAAAATAAGCAACTTCAGGCCATTTACAGAAGCAACCCACTAATATGATGACATACTTGCAATAGGGAGAGTTGTCAGGCTCAGAAAGGGGCACATTGTTCCCTTCAACAAAACATTAGATAGATAGATAGATAGATAGATAGATCCCCAAAGGGAAATGTACTAGCCTCAGCAGCCATTGCCACATTTTTATATGCAAAGTGTCCTACGTGCAGACTCTGTCATGTCCTTAATCATATACCAAGAAAGTAAAACGCTTTTAAATCACTTAGATTTTAGAAGGACTCCCTAACCTTTTGGTTTTCAATCCAAATTCACGGGATTACTGTGGCTGCAGGTTTTTGTTCCAACCAGTTTCACAATCAGTGACTGATTTTACCTTTAATTGATTTTGGGTGTGTTTCCCGGCTCCTTCGCATTGCTAAGTAATTCATTATCTCGTGTTTAAGATTGTTTGTTAATTACCAAGTGCTTCCCGAAACGACTAACTAAAATACTACTTAATCAGTTTCGGAAACGAACCAATGAAACGACCACTTGTTATTTTCAATGACAGCAGTGGTATAAATAACAAAGGGAAGTTGATTGAGTGATACAAATTCAAGTTCAGAAAGTCACACAGTGTCCGAAATAAAGGCCAAAATTGCAGTGAAAAGGTGAGACATAACCCCCTCATGTGTGAGTCATACTGAAGCGTATTAGGGTACAGAGAAAAGAAAAAAACATAGGGACGCAGTTAAAAAAAAGGTTGAAATGTCCACTTTAATCTCGTAGTATATTTTGTCATTAAAGTAGAACGTCACAAGCTTAAACTTAAAATCAATGTTAAATTTACTAGAGTTTCTCAGATGCCATTATGTATGTATGCTCTATGTGTGTGAATCACTACGGGCTTTCTCTTACGCCGACAGGACACAGAATACATTACCTTCATGAGATTACAACTCTCTGAACTATTTAAATACTAATAGCATACTTGATAGCATTTCCATCAATCCATCCATTATCCAACGCGCTATATCCTAAATACAGGGTCACAGGGGTCTGCTGGAGCCAATCGCAGCCAACACAGGGCGCAAGGCAGGAAACAAACCCCTGGCAGGGTGCCAGACCACCACAGGGCACACACACCAAGCATACACACTAGGGATAATTTAGGATCGTCAATGCACCTAACCAGCATGTCTTTGGACTGTGATAGGAAACTGAAGTACCCAGAGAAAACCCATGCAGACACGAGGAGAATAGCATTTTCATGATGAAATAAATTAAAGCATGTATTAAACATGGTGGGTACGGTGGCCCAGTAGTAGCATTGACCTGACACACTGTTCAGAGATTGTTCCTGCTTTCCTAAGATGCTTGCTGCGCCATGCCTCAATAATTTAATGCTGCAGTTATGGGGGATGATCCCCCAATTCCTGTCCTTCCTTTTTTTTTTCCACGTAAACCAATCGCCATACAATAAGTTCTTTAATAAATGTCAGACCATCTGCAAGCTTAGAACGCGGATTCTTCAAAACTTTTAAGGTACATTGAAATATCTTCATAGTACATGTTTAATTATTTCATGCAGTTCCAGCAAGCATACACACAAGGAAGGACCAATTCCTAGACAGGGCACCAGCTAATCACTGCCGCTGTGCCACTGTGCCCACACATTTAACTTTTAACAGTATATATTATTTACATACAATCAGATGCTGAGGTAGAGGTGTGGCATTGTAGGGCATTGTTGCATTTATGTCCCAATTACGACATTCAGCCTTATTTCACTATATTTCAGTGTTCTGCTACCCACTATCACTGGGATTGAGTAGATTGGGCACACATATCAGTGCCATTCCTGAGGGGGCCAGCTCAGTGGCTGAGGAGCAGGCAATTGTGTATTTATACCCAACTTAAAACCAAAGTGCTGCTGAGGTATGGGATAATCCCACACTGGCAGGCAAAGGCTTGTAGGGAGTGGAAATTTGACCCAGAGCAGCCAACCTGCACCCAGCCTTTCAATCTATGGGGCAGAGCTGGGCATTGGTTAGAGCTGGTGAGAAAACAATTCAAAGACAAAGAAGGTCATCAAGGTCATGGCTGTGACATCCTCTTGAATGCCCTCTCTGACTTCCTTTCCCGGCCTGTCCAGCCACTTGACATCAAAGCCATAGACAGCCTCACTGCAGCCTCCAAGCAACACAGAGTGACCTTGCAAGTCAAGTGCTGGGAACAATTTGCTTACTGCCACAAGCTCTGGATAGAATGTGTCACCATTTCTAGATCTAACCACTGTGAGACAACCAATGATTGGACCCAAGAAGAAACCAATACTCCTTCTCTGCTGTTACAAGTGCAGAGAGGTGGGCCACCCCCACCATTTTGCCCCTTCTCCAATGAGCCCATTGATTATAGCTATGTGCGAGGAGGTAAGTATTGTCTTGCCAAAATCCCCTGTTTTTTCCCCTACACTTAGGTGTTTGTCATTAATAGGTACAAAGTCATGTCAATGATAGATTCTGGCAGTAGAATTTCTATTGTCGCTCGCTATTTTGTGCTCTTGTGACAGTGAGGAAACAGATATGGCCAATCTAACCTGCAATCAAAGGGAAACTCGTTGGTATTGGTCCACCTATTGTATAATCACATATCAAGATAAAACTTTTAAGATCAGGGTGGCTGTTATATGCAGTCCACCCTACCCTGTAATACAGGGGCGAGACTGGTCACAAAGAAAAATCAGAGAAGCATGATCCACTCCAGATAAACACTGAGCCTTATTATAGATAGTGAAAATGTGCCTCAAGCTGTCTCCATGCTGTGTTCTCAAACAATTACACAATGAGACATGATCACTCAGTATGATATAGGCGGCATGGTACCGATTCATTCTGATTCCTCTACGGAGATGAAAGTCAAGCCGTCACAACCTGTTGAGGTCACCACTGATCCTCTGTCAAATTTACATCTTCAATTTCATCAAACTCAATCTTCTTTTATAAGGGAACAGGAGGAATGATGGTTCCATAATGTTTACCAAAAATGCAGTTGTTCATTTTGATTGACATGACATTGTTTCTGGTCCACACTTTGTATTTAATAATGATTTATTGCATCATTTAGTAAAACAAGAAGGAAAGTTGAAGACATTGCCAGTGGCAGATCTGTGAACTAGCTCAGGCCCAACTCCTAGGTGCCCATTTGGGTCCCGAGAAGACACTACCATGGATTAAACTCTGATTAATTTGGCCAGGAATAAATGAGGACATCTGCTGCTTAATAACAATTGTAGCAGATTTCACCGGAGGGCCATGCTCTTCTGATTCCTGTTCCCTTTGAGTGTATCGGGGTGGTTGATATTGTAGGACCTCATGAGCATTCAGCCTGTGGCCATAAATATATACTCATGCTGCTAGATTACACTACACGATACCCAGAAACAATCCCCTTGAGAATTGCAATTCCAAAAATATTGCATGGGACCTGGTATGGGTCTTTGAGTGTATCAGAATCCCTAAAGAAGTCACCTCGGAGACGTTAAGAGAGGGTGCCAAATTGCTCGAAATTAAGCACTTTAGTCAAACGCTCAAACAGATGCTACAAAAAGGTGGTTGGAGAAGATTGGAGGAACTTGGATAAGCTACTCCCCCTCTTTCTTTTTGCGTACTGGGGGAACTATTAGACATTTTAAAAGAATGTTGGGAAGATAACACACTTCCTTCCACAAATATTTTTTAACCAGTAACGGCATACTGCATGATAATGTGCAGTGAATACACTTGACTTGAGGATTCATAGTTTTCATCCTCTTTCTCTGTCTCTGTTTAGCATTTGTTTGCTCAGAGGTTGTTGCGCTTGCTGCTTCCTGAGCAGTTCTTTTCTCCACCCTAGCAGCCCACTGCTTCTCTTCTTTCGTCGGCATCTTTTCGTGTTAAAACTGATTAAGTTAGTTTTTGTGTTGCAATTACTTAGTACGTTTTCTTTAATATTTCACTTAAGCTGGCACTTAAGTCTTCAATCTGCCTCAAGAATGATTAGCAAAGGTGGTAGGGAATGAGAACGGCGCCCGTACACATGCACCGCATGGCTGCCCTGCTGCGCGCTGCCGAGAGTTGAATCTAAAATAAAGTAAAATAAAAATAAAAAGAGTAATAAAAATCATCACTCCAAAAGCGGATAGTAGACGTCACGTAGTATATGTGTACCAAATTTCAAGTCAACAGGTGAAACAGTTTGCGAGCTACAGGTGATTTAAAATCCTGGACAGATAAACGAACAGCCACGGTAGCGTATTATATAAGATATATTGCACAGATACACAATAGATTTGCTAAAATATGACCTATATTAAAGGAAAATTTGGAGAAGGCACAATCAGCATGGGCCTGCTGTTACAATCGTGGCACCACTCTCTGTGAGTTCCATCCTGGAGACCATTTGATGGCAATTACTTCCACTTCCTGTTGTAAATTACTGGCACAGTGGCAGACCCCCTGCCATGAAATTAAGGATAGAAAGGGACTGGTCCATTATTTGGTGAAACAGCCAAATTGCAGAGCTCCCAAATGCATTTACCATGTCAATCTATTTAAACCATGGCAGGATAGGGAACCCAATCTCTACTCCAAACAACCAAACAACAACAAGAGCTCAAAGCAGCTATTGTGTGTGTCACGGAAGTGGTGAACGAGAAACCTGGACAGACCTCTCTGATTGCTCATGACATCATTACAGAACTGGGGATAGTTATTTCAGAATGCTCATACTGCCTCCTGGAAGCAAAACATGCAGAAATGGAGCATGAGATCAAGTGAGCATTAGACCTTGGTGTGATAGTGGAAAATTTTAGTTTCTTGTCTAGTGCCATCATTCTGGTCCCAGTCAGGAAATGGTGCTTCTTCAATAACTCCTGCTGACTTAACCAATTCCCTCATTTTGATGCTTATCTGATGACAAGCATGGATGAACTCTTCGAGCAGCTTGGTAAACCACAATACTTGACCAATCTTGACATGATGACCGACAGTGGCCACCAACAGTGTTGCGTCCTCGCATTCGCGATGCACGAGCACCAGGGGCCTCATGTATAAACGGTGTGTATGCACAGAAATGTTGCGTTAAGAACTTTTCCACGTTCAAATTGCAATGTATAAAACCTACACTTGGCGTAAAGCCACGCACTTTTCCACGGTACCTCATACCTTGTCGTACGCAAGTTCTCCGCTCGGTTTTGCAGACTGGCGTTACCCAGTGTCAAAGCAGTGCTACTGTTCCTGTGTGGTTACCCTTTATTTGTTAGAACCACATTCCTGACGCGGCTTTATAAACACACTGAAACAAACCGCATATTGTTTATTAGTGTAATGCATCTGATTGTAATTAACCTGTAACAATATAATGGTCTAGGGAATAGCCATAGTATTCCAAATACCATAACTGCTTTAGCGTTGTAACTCTCCCTACACCTTTTTTTTCCTTCTTTCAGCTGCTCCCGTTAAGGGTTGCCACAACGGGTCATCTTTTTCCATATTACTCTCACTGCACCACTCGGAGTATTTATATCACTGTATCTGAGTGGGGAATCACAGCAGCAGCTGATCGGAAAGAGAATTATCGGTATACAGCATCAAGCCCACTCTGCCTCAGCCACATCAAAACGTTTCAAAGCCTTTCCTGTACAGACCTTGAGGTTCAGAAACAGTTTCATCCCAAGAACTATAAACGCACTCAATCAATTGCTCCTTGTAGAACTGTTTGTACAATCACCCCACTGTAAACTTGTACTACAGCTATAATATTGCACAACCTGCGCCACTTTATAAAGCAAGTATTTACATATGATGACGATATCATTTTTAAGATGAAATGCAGCAAAATATGTTGATTATATTATATAGATACAACTTTAACTTCATTTAAATAATCTATATTATTAATATTTAAACATGTGAGGACACTGTGCCACAGCGCTAGCAAGTTCACATTGTTCCTGCCTCGCGCTGTATATTTGCTGAGGATGGCACGACACTGGAAGGATAGACGGATAGAATAATTAAACACTTACTATGAAGATATTTCAATGTTCCTTAAAAGTTTTGAAGAATCGTCGTTGTAAGCTTACAGATGGCTTAACGTCTATTACAGAGCTGATTGTCTGGCGATTGGGCATTTGGCGAAAGAAAAGTAGGGACAGGAATTGGAGGTTAGTACGTCTGAAAGAGACAGTACTGCTACAGTAATTTCATCGAAGGTCACGCACAATCACGTACCGTGTTCCCCTGTTTAATAACATGCTTTAACTCATATCATCATGAAAAAGATATCACGTATACATCTCAGTATTTTAATTATTCAGAGTGCTGTAATATCAAGAATGTAATGGATTCTGTGTCCTGTCGGAGAAAGAGAAAGAACGGAAGCATGTAGTGATTCATACACATAGAGCACATTGAAGATCAAATACAAAACAAAGCATTTAACGTGCTACTTTAGTTACGATGGGATTTGAGAAACTATAAATGATTTTAAGATGATGTTTATGTTCTACTTTAATGACAAAATAAACTACGTGATTAAAGTGGATATTTCGAGACTGAAGTTAACATTTCATGCTTTTTTCCTACTCTGTGCCTTTTTTCCTCACTGTACCCTAATAAGCTTCCATATGACACTCGGACGGTGGGCTACATCTCGCCTTTTCACATCGAATTTGATGTCTGACGACTTCTTTTTTATGTTGGGCACTGTGCGACTTTGTGAACTTGAGATTGTTTCTCCAACACGCTATGTCACTCAATCAACTTCCTTTTGTTGATTATACCACTGTATAAACCAACAAATAGTACGTTTTTCTTTGCCTCCACTTGGTATTCGCTGAAATTCTTTTATTTTCCCTCTTGCTTTTGCCATTGCCTTTTCACAGAACGCTGAGCTTAAGGTCTTTTTACTGTATATTGATTTGCAAATTTAAAGAGGCGTAATTCTGGGAGGAGACGGGGCAGGACAGAAGGCGTGTGCATGTGCGTTAGTTTTCACGCTGATGGGGATTTATGGAGTGGAAGTTGGAGTACGCACAGATTCCTGCATCTGGAATTTTCTGTGCTTAAGCACATTTCGGCTTTTGTGCTTACGTCATGTTATAGTGCGAATTCTACGCACCGAGTTATACATGAGGCCCCAGGAACTTTCTAACATCTGGTGGATAGAGTGCTACCCCCCCACAATTCCTATAGTGCTGTCCACCTGGATGATATTACCATCTATTCTGGTACCTTTTGGGAGGAACACATACAGCATGTTCATGCAGTTTCTCTGAAACTAAGCGAAGCCAGTCTTCATATTAATCTATTGAAATTTTATTTTGGATTGACGTTGGCCACATCCTTGGGCTACTTGGAGGGTAGAGGATTGATATGTTCTCAGTGCACCAAGATCAATGCCATAATGAATTAATTAGTGCAAGCCTTCTTGGGGTTAGCAGGGTACTACCACTGGTTTGTTACCTGTTTATGTGAGAGGGCAGCAACCCTGATTGACCTTATAAAGAAGTGGCCCCCGAACTTGGTGGTATGGAATACTATAACAGAAGGTGCATTCTGTGACTTAAAATAGGCTCTTATGTCTGCACCTGTTTCTAATTGTTCTGTACCTTTTTTCTCCAGACTAATTGTTCAGATACAGTCAGTCTTCAGTGCTATGTTGAGCCAAAGTGTCAATGGTGTAGAACACCCCATCATGTACCTGAGCTGGAAATTGCTGGACCGTGAGACCAGGTATGGAACACGAGCCCGTGGCAATCAAATGGGCTATTAACCAACTTAGGTAATACCTACTTGGCTGTGAGTTCACTTTAGTTACAGACCATGCCCCCCTCTAGTGGAGGGCTTTAGCTGTATTCTAACACCACTTATTTTCCTCCCTCTGCAGACTGAATGATTGACAACCTGACCACCTCTGATGTCATCTTCTGGTGTCTGTCTACCTGGACCTTCCTCTTCTTTCATGGCCCCGCAAGTGTTGTCATCTTGTATAGTCTAATCTGAGACTCATTGAGACTGTTTTGTTGCACAAAGTGCTTAAAATGGAAACAAATAAATGACATTAGTTTTTTAGCAGTTTTTATCTGCTTCTCGGTCCTCCTCAGAATGTAGTTCATATTTAACATATTCTTATTTAAGCTTTTCTCGGCAGAACATTGAACTAGGGTATGGGGGGTTCCCTCTTGGGATTTTGTATGCGCCGTTCTAAATATATTGAAGGATGTTTTTTTCAGTGGAGCAATGTTTTATTAGAAGGGAAGCCTGTTAAGACTAGGACATTCTGATATTGTATAGTTATTTTTCAGTACCCATAGCCTAAACTTTAGGACTGTCTCTGTCACCTGAATGTCAGGGAAAAACTGAATCATTATAATCTACAGAAAATGTAGCTATGAGGTTGGTTTAGTGTAAGGTAAATACTATAGACTAAATGTTTATTTGCTCTGTGCACAGCGGCTTACACATCACAGAGTGTGTATTTCATTCATATGTAGATAATCCTATGTTTACCTTGCTTGCATTATATACTTTTACAGTTAGTAAGATTATTTAATTTACCTGTTACTAATTAAAGCATCAGGAGGAAGAAGATGTATGCAGCGGTTTCTCACTGGATTTGCTGATAAGACAATTGCAGTCCCACACATGTGCAAGCAGCCAGCAGTGAAAGTGACTTCTTACTCCACACAAGCAATCTGCTGGTTTTTCATTAACTTATGCTAGGGACCTGTTTGCCATCAGTAGCACCTATAAGAGGTAAAAAAAGAAAAACAAGATGATGTAACTGCTCTCAAGGTGAAACTGTCACACATGTGTTTGAGAAACATCCTCCTGACTCATCACAAGTATTCAGTACTCCATTGGGGCAAGAGGGGCCACTGTCTCTAACAGTCTTGTCTTTTTTCTCCTCCTCTTCAGCAGTGAGAGGACACCCTTTGAGAGAAAAAAACCAGCAGCATGGCTATAAAGTCCCAATGCCTACTGATGTCGGTATCTCATTTGGATCTGGACTTAGTGAAAGGCCAGAACTCTCTGGGACAGACTTGCTGTCAAGAAGCAAAGCCTTTTTCTCCAAGCCAAAAAGGCTGATTATTTTGTTTCCATTTTGTACCCTTGAGCACTGAATTATGAATTATTTATATTGGAGAATCAAAAGGGGCTATTCCGCTGGCACCCCAATACTTTTTGGATTGTACCTGAAATTAATCACCTGTCCACAACTGAAACAATGAATTAATTGGTTGTTGAAATTGCACATAATATTTCTCCATTTTTAAGATAGACAAGTTAGCAAATTCGGCAATGCTTTTTAATGGGGTATTTGGAAATTTTAAAACTCTGTACAACATGATCTGTTGAAGATATCTTAACCAAAATGGAAAAGTTTCTAGAAAAATAAGTGTGCCACAATAAAAGTGGCACTTTTCAATAAAAGTGATCCACGGGGGCCGAGTTGTTTCTTCTGGACAAACAGAATTAAAGACAGACAGACACAGTCATTGCAAGTGTTTTGCGGCTTATATGCAAACACACCTAAAAATGGTAATGCTGTAAGGTGTTTTGATGAAAATGAGAGAATAACTCAGGGATAGTCCAAATTAAAATATAGGCTATATAGCATTTTGATACAACCCCAGGGACCACTGAGTCAGCTTGGAAACAGGACAAATGTCAAAAAGTAACACAGTGTGATCATTTAATTACGCTTGTGACCCTAAATTGCACTACATGACTCAAGAGACAGCATGGCTTAGGCCCTGGCAAAAACAGTCAGAGAAATCTTTGATTAAAACAGTATAATACCTCAGAAATCAAACAGGGGTATTCCACGCACTTAGCAGGTATGCCTGTCTTAAATGGACACATCTGTCTTATCTGAGCCAGTTTCAGTTCCACTAAAGATGATTCGGGCAAGTCACATTTGGTAATCAAGGCAACTAAGTGTCAACCCTTAGCCTGGTCTGTACATGTACCAAATCTAAAGATGAAGGTTAGGGGAATGTTGTGGATTGAGAATCCATAAAATTCATACTCAAAGGAAAACAAAACCTTGGGCAAAGGTTGTGAGGATTTTGTAGCATATCTAATGTCCCTGAATTTTCATTTAAATTAATTTTACATGTTCACTGCAAAATAGTAAAGCGTTATAACCTTAACTATCCATTGAAAATAATCACATTTAAATTATGTCCTTCATCCCCTTTGCCAGGGTTTTAGAGTAAGGAAGATGTGGGGCCCTAGGCCCCATTTACACAAAATTCTATGAGTGCTGTACACATCAACTTCAAAGTTTCAGAGATCCACAGAGTAAAGTAAATTACTACTGCAAAGTCTGAGCTTTAAAATGAATGACACACATCTGAAGAACAGAAAAAAAATGGGCTTACTCTCTGAAATTCTGAGAGATAAAGTATGCTGTATCAGATCTTCTATCTTTAATTGGCCATTCCTGCACAGATAACAAGTAACTAAATAACCATCACAAACCAAGCTTTGTAAACTACAGAACTTGATTGCCTACAAAAACAGGAATATGCAACATTGCAAAATGCATTCTATATATTACTATAGTATTTAGACACATCTCTTAATTATTGAATTCAGGTGTTTCAATCAGACCCATTGCCACAGGTACCTAGCACCTAGCCATGCCATCTTCATTTACAAACATTTGTGAAAAAAAATGGGTCATTCTGAAGAGTTCAATTTGCAATAAGATGGTTTGTGAAATTTCATCCCTGCTGGATATTCCACAGTCAAAACAACAGCAATGTAGCTATGAAGCGGAAGTCACAGAGCAGGGTCAACAACTGCCAAGATGCAGGGTATGTAAAAGTCGCCAATGCTCTGCTGATTCCATACCAGACTTCCACTGGCATTAATGTAAGTACATAAACTGAGCGGAATGGGCTTCCATGGCCGAGCATCTGAATGCAAGTTTCACATTACCAAGTCTGATGGCAAGTGTCGGATGGAGTGGTGTAAAGCACATCGCCACCAGACTGTGGAGCAGTGGAAACATGTTTTATGGAGTGATGTATCACACTTCTCTGTTTGGCAGTCAGATGGGTGAGTCTGGGTTTGGCGGATGCCAGGAGAAAGTTAACTGCCTGATTGCACTGTGCCAACTGTGACATTTGGTGGAGGAGGAATAATGAAGTGGGGCTGTTCTTCAAGATTTGGGTTAGACCCCTTACTTCCAGTGAAGGTCAATCTTAATGCTTCAGCATAACATGACATTTTGAACAACACTATGCTTCCAACTTTGCGGAAACAGTTTAGGGAAGGCCCTCTTCTATTCCAGCATGTCTGTGCCCCAGTACACATCAGTGTCTGACCTCATAAATGCTCTATAGAATGAATGGGCACACATTCCCCAGAAACACTCCAAAATCTTGTGGAAATCCTTCCAAAAAAAGTAAACAAAAGAAACAAAAAAAGCTACAAAGTCACGTAAATAATTAAATGAAGTAAAGGAATAATGCACTTCTGAGGATGAATCATTGGGTTGTAGTGGTGGAAAAGACTTCGCTACCAGAAGTTAATTGATGCCTTCTGACAAATATAATATATACTGAGTCCTAGTTTAATCAAGCACTATAAAAAGAACAATCAAGATTTATTGCCATTCTGAAAAGAATGGCATCACAGCAAAAAAAAACCTTGTCCTGGACCAGAGATGTCAACAAGAATGCCTGTTTTGTTCACACTGCCAGCTTGTGCTGGGTATTGCAGCAATACAGGCACAGTTTAAACGGCTTGATCACTTAAGTGCAATATTAGAGAAGTACACATTTCCATGAACTGAAAAAATGTCACTACTGTAGTTGATGGATGAAGACCTGTCTAGACTCGCCCATCACAAACTAGGCTCCAAGACCTGTTATGCATCTCCTAGCAAAGCTAGTATATTGCGCCACTTGTATTCCAGAAGACTGTTGGAGGTGTGCAGGGAAGCTGTCTGCAAAGTAATACATAAAAGTCACTTTGGATTCCATGCAATGACTAATATCCAGCGTGTTGTTGGAGTGGCGGATGGGACACTTATGCCAATCCATACGCCTAGCCTTTTGAACCCTACATACACCTGCTATAAAGTGTATTCGATAGAGAGTTAATGTGCAAGTAATATGCAGTCACCAAGGGCCCTTCATAGATATTATGGCATAATACCCTGGAAGTACCCACCATGCATTTATCAGGGCCAATTAAGCAATTTGTCAGAAGGCAATGGAATGTAAATTTGGGGATGGCTCCCTTTTGTGTGATATAGCACCTATCCTCTTTTCCCATATACTGACACCTGTAACTATCCCAAAAACCGTGGCCGAAGAGCAGTATAATGTTGCATATTGCTGGATATGCAGCTTGGTTGAACTAACAATAGAAATGTGGAAGATGCGCTTCAGATGTTTCCACAAGTCCTCAGGCAGCATCAGATAATCTCCAGGGTTGTGCTGGGGTGTAAAAGTTGTGTGTGCCATGCTGCATCATATTGCTGTAAAAGCAGGTATCCCATTTCACATTGTGGACAAGGACTACGAGGAGAAGGTGGTGGCTATAGAGGCTGACATATACAGAACAGGATTCCCACCAGGGTGATGTAAAAGCAAGGCAAGTTGTCAATTTGGATGAATATTTCGTTTGAACTTTGTAAAGGATTTCCTCCTGAGTGTGGTGGTTGTCTATCTGAATGAATAGTAATGAAGAGCTACATTGACTCATAAAGGTGTTTGCTTAGGTGCTGATTTTTATTTAACTGGTACTTTAATCTGACTGTGTTGTTTTATGTTATTATAGAACTAAAGCCAGCAGTTTGAATTAAAAATAAACTCAATCGACGGTTTTCAATTGACTTCTAAAGCTTGTTATTACAAACGTTGTGCTTTATTTTCGTTCCTAGGATTCCCGCCTTAATAAGCTTTTTGGTAAACAGGCGTAATAGTTGCTAGTTAATTACATGCGTACTTCTTTTAAGTCATTTGTTACTCGCTAAGTACAACTGTTTTCAAGAAATTCATCCCAGATTTGTCTACAGCACTTCTCTGCTTTTTGGTTAATGAGTGTACTAACAACGAACTTTAATCATCTCTCCAGTGCCCAAAAAATACATGTTTCCCCGACCCAGTTTCATTTAACTGTTGAACCTGGGATCCCTGATTTCATGTTGTTTAGGGTTACCAGATACCTGCAAACCCAAAGGAGGACACCAAAGGTCATAAAGGAGGACAAAGCCGTGATAAAGGAGTATAAGGGAGAACACATCCTGTTCTGTTCACGAAACACAGGGTGAACTGTGTGTTATAATGAGAACTTTAAAATGATCCAATTTGTCAGGTCACTAAATGAGTCATCAAATTTAAAAGTTGTAGTATAACTATGCAGTTTCATATTTTTCAGATGAGGCAACTTTTCGCAGCAGTTCCTCGTTCCCGGCAGCATAAGCATGGAACTCCAGACAAGAAACATTCTCAAAATTGTACTTTGTAAGAAGAATTCCTCTGACAGAGTCAACAGACAATCTATTTCTTTCTTTTGTCCACTGTGCGTTTATCAAGAAAAATGCTCTTTTAACATTGGCACTGTGCCCAGGAATACAAAAGGAAAAATTCGCTCTGAGTAACTGGATTCATTTGCACAACTTTCAAACGTCTGCCATTTTCTGTCTTTTTATGCTGGTAACATGTTCTAAATCTGTGGTACCCTTGTTTACAATGGACACGTAAGAATCAAAAACCAAACGTTTTCCTTCACCAATCACGGATACTTCATTTCATGTGGTCCGAGAATTTGTATTTCCTCTTGTTAGTGTTACTACTGGACAACATTTTTATATATAATACGCTATTGTGGCTGTTTGTTTGTCTGTCCAGGATTTTACATCACCTGTAGCTTGCAAACCGTTTGACCTATTGGCCTAAAATTTGGTATGCATATACTACGTGACATCTACTATCTGCTTTCGGGTGATAATTGACCTCCAAGGTTATTCATCTTTTTATTTTTATTTTATTTTATTTGTAGAATCAACTCTTGGCAGTGGCCAGCAGGGTGGCCATGCAGCGCATGTGTACGTACCTTCGCCGTCACTTCCTCTACCTGCCCCTTCCTCTTCATATCTTAAATCATTTTTGAGGCAGATTGAAGACTTAAGTGCCAGCTTAAGTGAAAAATTAAAGAAAACTTACTAAGTAATTGCAACACAAACACTAACTTCATCAGTTTTAATGCAAAGAGATGCCAATGAAAAAAGAGAAGAAGTGGGCTGCTAGGGAGGAGAAAAGAAGAGCTGCTCAGGAAGCAGCAAGTGCATCAACCTCTGAGCAAATGAATGCTAAATTTACAGAGAAAGAGTATGAAAAGTGTGAATGCTCAAGTCAAGTCTATTAACTGCACGTTATCGTACAGTACGCCATTACTGGTTTTTAGATAAAAGACTACAGCATATTCGTATAACAAGTACAGACAACACAAAATGACGAAGTGGGCGTAAGCGTGTAGCCGTGTTTTGTTTTTGATCAAACATACAATTTACATAAAACACAGAGATGATACCATACGATTTCAGCCAATAACACGGTGAAGTCAGTGATTGATGAAAGCCAGACATTTTCACATTTTAAGGTAATGCCTGCCTCATGGAGGACACAACGGTGAAAAGGAGGACATATCCTCCTTTTGCTGGACTGTACTTTCTTTTTCTTCACTGTGTCCATATTTGGTTTTCTCCTCTGTGGCCCTAATACGCTTCCGTAGGTAACCAACCCTATGTGTTATTTAATATTGAAACCGCTAAGTATTCATTGTACTAAACAAAAGATGGTTTCCTTTCTCACTGAACATAATGTGAAGTAGCTACCAAAGTTATGAATTCTCTTAGATTATTATAACAGCTTTAGAATCGACACGTTAAAAAGCATTTTCAGTGTCAGGAAAACTACATCAAATAACATGTAAATAACACGTCTTTCGAAAGCTACTGCCTTGACATATAATTCCTGAAACAAAGGAAAATTAAAAAAAAATAATAATAATGTTACATATGTAATATTTCTGCTGTATCAGTTTAGTTTAACCCAGTATGTTATTCTTTGATCACTGGCGCTTCGTTTTACAAATCTTATCAAATTTGGTTGTTTCTCAAACATTATCTGACATCAAGAAGCTGTTACCTACGTTTCTTGTGATTTGTTGTAAAATTGTTAAAATGTGCCTTTTTTACTTACTAGCAGAATTTTTAAATTGCTGTTAATGAAAGTTTTTGCAAAATAAAAAAATAGAAAGAGGAGGTGGTACTTTTGGTCATTACAATAAAGAGAGTCCATTCAATAACTCAGCTTGCGAAACCCAAATAGACTTGCCATGCGAGTTGTACTTCTATTTAAAATACAGGTTGATGCATGCACCCACAGACCAGAAAGGCACATAATGGAGCAGAAAGCTTGAGCAGAGGGCAAGTTATAATAGTAATTGAAAATAAGTTAAAATTGGGGTGTTCTGTAATGTTAAAATCATCAGAAATAATTGTGCCAATTCTAAATCAATAAACCTCCAAAGCTAAAATAGCACAAAGATGTTTATAGTAATGTACAAGAAAAACAAAACTCTTCAGGACCTTCTAATATCAGCCCTGCTGTGCTCCTGTCGAGTACTAAAAACAGATAATAAACAACCTACCAAAATAGGAAAGAAAGCCCCTTATCATTTTTAATATATGTCATAGCAGTATTTGTAAAAAATAAACAGTAATATATATAGGTTCAGTTTTCACACCACTTCATAACTTTATTGTTTTTATAATTTTCAATATTGTTTTTTTCATTAATAAGATATTAAAAATATATTTTTTTAATTGAGCATATGCCAGTATATAGAAACACTCATTAAAAATGTCAAGTCTTGTCTTGCACTTATGACGATGTTTTTCATACAGATGTTTCTGGCTACATTTAGTGCATAAAATGAGAAGTTATATGTTATAGGCACAACAGACTGCGCTCATGCAAATTTTAGCACCAAGCTAATTAAAAGCTGAATATGTAAAATACAAATCATTCACAGCATCAATGCACAACTCAGTAATATTTAAATAACACTGGCCACTCATATCGTGCATTTAGACATTCCAATGAGGACAATCTCCTTCATTATGACATTGGAGCATAGCACTACTAGCAGAATCTGCAGCTTTCCTTTAGGTTGTTAAATGTGCAATATAATGTTGATTTTACTAAATGTACCATTCTAGTATTTCTGAAGTAATTTATGTTCTTGTATATAATTTTCAATTGCTGCCAATTGCGCATCATATTGCTACTGAATACTGTACTGATTTTTTTTCTCACAATGTCACAATCGAAGTGCGTTTGTCTGATCTGTCAATCTATCATTGCTATTCCAAAGAAGGAAAATGTGGAAAGGCACTTTCGAACTGTTCATAAAAACTACGAAACTGACTTCCTTATGAAAAGCGATCTGAGAAAGAGAAAGGAGAGGGTACTAAAATTGCAGTTAATCGGACAGCCGTCATTTTTCACTCCGCTGAATTGAAAAGCAAAGGTAGACACAACAAAGCATCGTTCCGGGTGAGTCACGCGATCATTAAGCATAAGAAGTCCTTCCATGAGCTACCTCCTTGACTGCATTATTCAGCTGTACTTATTTATGCAAGTCAGCCTTTTTCCACATGAAGATTATTAAATCCAAGTAGTGACCATAAATGTATTGAATTGTTATTGTGCCATAAAGGTTATTCAGTTATGCAAAGTAATACAACATATATTTTATGTATAAAGTATACTCAGTATAAAGTATATCCTTTTTAATAAAACCCCTGTGTGCATCCAGGTGTCCGTGTGTGTGTCTTCTGGTGAAGTGCGCATGCGCAGGGCCACACGGCACGTGTTCAGTCTCCTACTGTGCATTCCCTGTGCAGAGAGAGAGACAGACACACACACAGGCGTGCGAGAGACAGACACACACACACAGGCGCGTGCGAGACAGACACACACACACACAGGTGCGTGCAAAACACACACACACAGGCACGCGAGAGACACACACACACATACAGGTGTGCGCGAGACATACACACACAAAGGCGCGCACGAGACAGACACACAGGCACGCACGAGACAGACACACACACAGGCACGCGCGAGACAGACACACACACACAGGCCCGCGTGAGAGACACACGCACAGGCGCGCGCGTTCATTGTTGCAATGTTACTTTTCTTGGTTGTTTATTAAATTACGGATTTTTCAAATGTTTATTTTTTTCCCTGTGCTTAAAACTCATTAAAAACAAGTGTTTTTAGCGAGTGGGTCATAAGGCTATAGCACAAACTCTTGCAGTGTTAGTTTTCTCTGTTGTTCAAAGTTTACTTAGTGTTATTCAATGTTTTTACATTTAGTTTACTATTATGCTGTGCATTTAACGGTATAATTAACTATATTTGTGCTTAAAAACATAAAAAATATATATTTACATACAGTTCATATGGTCTGGAACGGATTAATTGTATTTACATACAGTCCTATGGGGGAAATTACTTCCGTTCACGACCAAATCGGGTTACAAGAAGAGTTTTGGAACGAATTATGGTCGTGAACCGAGTTTCCACTGTATTACTGTCAGACAAAATTACAGGCATTTTACGGAAATACGAACTAGTATTACTGAGAGGGAAAATTAAAGGCACACAATATAGTGACGCATATTACAGCTACATACAAGGTCCTTTGCCATTTAATATAGATTGTTCCTACTAATGTTTATGCACTACTGTTCTAGCGCCTGTTATTGTAACGGGCTTAATGTCTAGTATATTGTGACAGATTAAGGCTGTATCGCTCCCTTGAACCCCTGTCCAAGACTCCAGACACCAGATAAAAGTCCAAATGTTGACTTTATTCGATTGCCACAGTGCACAAAGCACCCTCTCCTCCACTATACTCATATAACAATCACAATAATAAATCATATAAGAACTCTCCTCCAGCCGTCTGGGAGCTCCCACAGTCCTTTTATCCTTCCTGACCCGGAAGTGATCCCAATCCCCAGTCCACGTGATTCTCTATCACTTCTGGGTCAGGTATAAGTCCTTCTTCTCACCCTGGAAGCACGTCGCTCTTCCTTTGACGCACTTCCGGTTATAGGGCACAAATGAGTCTTCGGTCCTCCCTGCAGCTCCCTCTTGTGGCCCCTGTGGTATTCGGCAGGATCGTGCATAAAAACTACATAGTCCATGACTCCCTGCTGGTCTTCGTTGCACCTCCATACTGCAAGGAGGGCTCCATCTGGCAGCTTGGGGGATCATTTTGACCTGGTCATTTTAAAAGTAGCTCGCAAGCCAAAAAAGTGTGGGCACCCTTGCTTTAGAATAACACTTACTCCATTTCTCCTCCCATCCACACCATGATAGGACAATTTGAATCCACCTCCAATCTAACTGGCCTTACTCCACTTCCATTTAGTCTCTTGTATGCACAATATATCAAACTCCCTACTCTCCATCACATCAGCTAACTCTCTGTTCTTACCAGTCATACTGCCAACATTCAAAGTTCAATCCCTTAGATACACTCGTTTTACATTCCTCCTCTCCTCCAGCCTCCGGACACGTCTCCCCTTCTTCTCCTCCTTCTTCAGCCACCAGTAGCCCAATTTCTGCCAGCACCCTGTTGACTAAAAGTACTGGTGGCAGTCATTGTTAACCCAGGTCTCGCATGATCTAGTATGGAAATCTTTATTGTTTTCCAAATATTGACCTGGCAAAATTTTACACCAGAAGCCATTTCTGATGTAACCCTCCCCATTTACCTGGGCTTGGGACTATAATGAAAAAACACACTGGTTTGTGCATCCAATGTGGCTGGGGTGGCAAGCATACTAACTCAACCAGGTCAATTTAGAGTTACAATTGAACATGGAAAAGTATAAACAAAAAGTCATAAAGTAAAACAAATTAATAGTTTAATATGGACATAAAAGGTAAAATTAGTAAAACAATAGTAATCAACAGCAAAAGTTCAAATTTGAATAAAAAGTCTGAATTAGCATAAGCCACCCAAATTTGGGGTGTTCATAAAAAATGTAATGATTTACTTCATAGGTACAGTATAAAGAAGAATAGTTTTCTCATTTTTCACTCTCTGATAGAGGTGCATAGAGGGCTAGACTGCTAATAAATGATCAAAAATCAAAAATAACATGGTATTCACAATCACTGACCATGAAATAGTCTAAAATGATGCCCCACCTACTTATGTTTGAAATGTGTCATTTTTGACCTTCTGGGTGTAGCTCTTAGAGTGGTATGACCATCAGTTAAGAATCAAATATCAAAACTATTATCATATTCATGATTAGCAACCTTGAAATAGCACACAATAGCACTCCACATGCCTAAATTACCAATGCACAGTTTTTCAAAGTTTTGTGAAAAGGAGTAAATTTGAACATTTGTATCTCATTATGGGTAAACCCTTGGGGTCTGTTGATGTGGCATGTATAACTTCATGTCCTTCTGACCATTGTTGCTGAAGACACCTATTGGTTTACTCTTTATCATTAGTGTGTAATTTCCTGTGCAAAATATGGTGAAAAAAATACCCTAAAATTATATATTTTTTTTTTAGTCCAAACAGTCAAAAATGGAGGTGGGAACCCAAAAAACTCAACATCTTGCAAACTAGACATCTAGATCAGTCTAACAGCACATCAAATGTGGGGTCTTCTTAAAGTGACTTGAAGGCATTTATAAGTAAATCTTATTAACACAGAAATCCATGCTCCTAAAAAGGAAGTACATGCAGTAACAATGGACTGTTTTTTTTTTTAAATACCAGCTTAAAAATACAGAATTGGATTTAGCGTAAATACATATGTGTGACCTAAGATGGACTGCCAGCCTAGCCAGGTGTCTTTTTATCTTTTTTTTTTAACGATGCTGACTTAGCCTCCTGATAGATACAGTGTGCTGAGAGAATAGGTATATTGATGAATGAGTTAATTATGATAGCTCATAGAAGGAATTAATCTTGGAATTAACTTTCTATCTATTATGGTAGCTTTGAGGTAGTGGTTAAGGTAGTTGACTCATGGTGCCAAGGACTGGTGATGTCTTGCATGTTGATTAGCACATGCAAGTAAACATTTCACGGTTTTAAACATTTCATTCTGTATATATAGTATGGCAATAATGGTCCTTTAACCTTTATACTACTATAAAGTTATGTTTTCAATTAAGGGTTAAATTAGAGGGGTGAATATTCATTAAATTGGAATGGAAATAGGAATATACCTACATTTAGACTTGCAATGTTCATTTCCTTGTTAAGTTTTAATATTTTAGAATGTAGTGTTTATAAAATTAAAAACTAAAGATCTAGAAGGATTTGTGAGAGAGAGGTTTTTTTTATATATTTGGCCCTGCCATGTGCTAGCAGCTGCAGAGAATACAACCTTTTTTGAAACAAAAATCTGCCTCCATCTAGTTATTTTTGTTCTTAAAAAAGATGCCATCCACCTTAGAAAAGAAACCCTGTTACACTGCAATAAAATACAAAAAAATGTTTTTTTGTAAACTTCTTTTTTGCTATTTTATTCTCATTATCGGTTGGGCTTAATCCTAATAAAAAAGCAGACAGACATAGACAAAGAGATTAATCTGAAAGGCAATTGCTTGTCAGATTAGGCTTGTTGGGAAAATGTAGTTTTAAATTGCACATTTAGATTGCTTACTAGTTTGGGTGATCATGACAAAGATACTCAGAAGTGCGGACTGGTTCTCAAAACCGGCACGGGCATTCTTCAGTTGGTGAGGTGACAAGGTTGACCCACTCAGCCCATTATTCATTGTAATTTTTTTTAAATCTGTGATGAATATGCAGCTCGCTATTTACTATGAGCCTATGATATGAACTCTATGTAAACTCTTGCCAAACTTAATCTGTACACTGTTGTTTAGATACAGCTTAAAATTTGACGACATACTTAGAAATAAAATTTAATGAATAATAAAAATTTAGTAACACAGCTTACACGTTATTACAGTACATGTCAAATGTCAATGTCATGTTCAAGTGCTGGTACCCTAATAGGCTAGCAGCTGCTCATTTACTTATTCTTTCTTCTTTTTCTTTTGGCTGCTCCCATTAAGGGTTGCCACAGCAGATCATCTTTTTCCATATCTTCCTGTCCTCTGCATCTTGTACTGTTACACCCATCACCTGCATGACCTCTCTCACCACATCCATAAACCTCCTCTTAGGCCTTCCTCTTTTTCTCTTTCCTGGTAGCACTATCCTTAGCATCCTTCTCCCGATATACTCAGCATCTCTTCTCTGCACATGTCCAAACCAACGCAATCTCGCCTCTCTGACATTGTCTTTCAACCTGAGCTGACCCTATAATGTAGCGTTTCTCAGCCTTTAAGTATTTGCGACCCGAGTTTTCATAACAGTTTTAATCGCACCCCCTAATGTTTTTTTGAAACCTTATTAAAATTTATTCCTATATTTTTTGCTGCTGATACACTGCTACAAGTTTTATTATATCTACTTAACTTTTATCAACATTTATCTAATTCTATATTTATTTTTCTAGTATCAGAATGTAGTTTAAGTTAATTTGTTTAGGTTTCAATTACAATTCAATGTATTTTTCATATTTTCGATTCTTGTTTTCTTTTTTTCACATCTTCGCGCCCCCTTTTTTGTTACGCCCCACAGGTTGAGAACTGCCACTCTAATGTACTCATTTCTAATCCTATCCATCTTCATCACACTGAGTACAAACCTTAGCCTCAGTAGCTGCTCATTTACACTGGAATAAATTATAACCGAGGTTATAATGAAAACCTCACATTATTGAAATGTTGCATTAACTTAACAATAAACTATAAATGTTCCGTGTTAATATGAAAAATTCTTATCCTGTGCTTTATAACTTTATTTCATCACTAGACATTAAGCCCGTTACAATAACGGGTGGTAGAACAGTAGTGCATAAACATTAGTAGGAACAGTCTATATTAAATGGCAAGGGACCTTGACCTCATTCTGTTTCCTGTCTTAATTTTTTTTTTTGTCAAAAATATTTTTGCAAGAAGCAAATAAAATAAAAAGTAAAATAATAATAATAATAAAATAGGAATGTATATGACAATACAGTAAGTATAATTAATATTGCCTTAGTGTAAAACTTTGTAACAATCTGTAAAACACAATATCTGAAGAAGATATTTAGGTAAAAATTTCTATTTTTTTACCTCATGAAATGTTTCTATACAATTTCATTATAGACAACATTTCTTGTAAATATTCTGTCTGAGTTTGGGAACAGTTTGCCTTGTTCAGGACCATCTACAACCTTGACAACAAAATCTGGAAAACTTCTAACTATTGATAATGCAACATATAACTGACCATGGGTGAATACTGGTTCTGGCAAGTAAATGCCAACTTTTTCTAAAGTTTGCTCTGCTGAGTCTTTCTCTTTTAGCTTTTTTCTATCGGTCATTTTCTTTTTCTTCAATCGATCTATTTGCTCGTATTTTTCTTTGTCTTTCAGCCTTTCTTTTGTTGATCTTTACTTGTTGAGCTGACCACTCTTCCAGGAGATGTTGCTTATGTAGGATTTGATTGTCTGTGTCTTTTGTCCTTTTTTTGACGTGTCCTTTTTTTTGGGTGGCATGTTGTTAGTAGATATGTCCATAATATTATCTGTTACAGTAATACTGGCTTGTATGTGGTTGTGATATGCATTAATGTATTGTGTGTCTTTAATTTTCTCTCGTAGGGATACTGGTTTGTATTTCCGTAAAATGCCTGTAATTTTCTCTGACAGTAATACTGGCTTTGATGTCCGCAATATGACTTTAATTTACTGTCAAAACAGTGGGCAATCAGCAGAGTGTCCCCAGCAACTGATGTAATGTGTGGCGTGTAGCTGATAATCGTGCCCGTGGCGTCTCCCCAGCAAGTATTTTAATCTGTGCTGGCTTGCAGCTGATTATTGTATGTGTGGCGTCTCTCCAGCAACGGATTTTATGTGCGCAGCCGCGACTACCCAATCAGCACTCTCCCCAGCAATGGTGTCCTTTATTTCTTATCATGCGTGGCCGTGGCAAGGCCATTCACTGTGTGCCCAGCTTCCAGTGTGTTTGCGTCCACGGTGCAGTGCGCATTGGGTGGGGCACGGTGCGATGCACGACACGGCCCAGTGCATGAGCACTTCACCAGAAGACACACACACGGACACCTGGACACACACAGGGGTGTCGCTACCCAATCTGTGTGCCTACCTGATTTGAGCGCACGCAGATCGGGCCGGCAACGGGAACCAGGTAGTGACACACACCACATGCACTTAATGAAAAAAAACATTAAAAACAAAAAAATCCACTTTGCGGCACGGCTCGATCTGAATTGTGCATGCAGTACAACTTGACATTACAGTATATTCATTTTAGTTACACATTAGTTGACCATAATGAAAATTTTCATCTTGCAAAATAAACGAAGCAGCCTTTGTGCCGTAACGTTGATGTCCAATGTTCAATCGCCGTAAGAGGAAGCTTAGGTGTGCACACCTGATAAGCCCTAATTAGGGCGAAACACATGCGGTGTACTCTTTGTATTATTTGGCAGGTACTATATACAGTGCATCCGGAAAGTATTCGCCGTGCATCACTTTTTCCACATTTTGTTATGTTACAGCCTTATTCCAAAATTGATTAAATTCATTCCCCATAATGAGTCAATTACTTGAGGTTTTTGGAAATTTATTAAAAATAAAAAAAAACTGTGAAATCACATGTACATAATTATTCACAGCCTCTGCTCAATACTTTGTTGATACACCTTTGGCAGAAATTACAACCTCAAGTCTTTTTGAATATGATGCCACAAGCTTGGCACACCTATCCTTGGCCAGTTTTGCCCATTCCTCTTTGCAGCACCTCTCAAGCTCCATCAGGTTGGATGGGAAGCATCGGTGCACAGCCATTTTAAGATCTCTCCAGAGATGTTCAATCGGATTCAAGTCTGGGCTCTGGCTGGGCCACTCAAGGATATTCACAGAGTTGTCCTGAAGCCACTCCTTTGATATCTTGGCTGTGTGCTTAGGGTAGTTGTCATGCTGAAAGATGAACCGTCACCCCAGTCTGAGGTCAAGAGCACTCTGGAGCAGGTTTTCATCCAGGATGTCTCTGTACATTGCTGCAGTCATCTTTCCCTTTATCCTGACAAGTCTCCCAGTTCCTGCCACTGCTAAACATCTCTACAGCATGATGCTGCCACTACCATGCTTCACTGTAGGGATGGTATTGGCCTGGTGATGAGAGGTGCCTGGTTTCCTCCAAATGTGATGCCTGGCATTCACACCAAAGAGTTCAATCTTTGTCTCATCAGACCAGAGAATTTTGTTTGTTTCTCATGGTCTGAGAGTCCTTCAGGTGCCTTTTGGCAAACTTCAGGCGGGCTGCCATGTGCCTTTTACTAAGGAGTGGCTTCCATCTGGCCACTCTACCATACAGGCCTGATTGGTGGATTGCTGCAGAAATTGTCCTTCTGGAAGGTTCTCCTCTCTCTACAGAGGACCTCTGGAGCTCTGACAGAGTGACCATCGGGTTCTTGGTCATCTCCCTGACTAAGGCCCTTCTCTTCCGATCACTCAGTTTAGATGGCCGGCCAGCTCTAGGAAGAGTCCTGGTGGTTTCGAAATTCATCCACTTACGGATGATAGAGGCCACTGTGCTTATTGGGACTTTCAAAGAAGCAGAACTTTTTCTGTAACCTTCCCCAGATTTGTGCCTCGAGACAGTTCCTTTGACATGAACTGTCAACTGTGAGACCATATATAGACAGATGCGTGCCTTTCCAAATCATGTCCAATCAACTGAATTTACCACAGGTGGACTCCAATTAAGCTGCAGAAACATCTCAAGGATGATCAGGGGAAACAGGATGCACCTAAGCTCAATTTTGAGCTTCATGGCAAAGGCTGTGAATACTTATGTGCATATGCTTTCTCATTTTTTTTTTATTTTTAAATTTCCAAAAACCTCAAGTAAACGTTTTTCACGTTGTCATTATGGAATGTTGTGTGTAGAATTCTGAGGAAAAAAAATGAAATTAATCCATTTTGGAATAAGGCTGTAACATAACAAAATGTGGAAAAAGTGATGTACTGTGAATACTTTCCGGATGCACTGTATGTTATATAAAGTATGTAGTGTTTTTATTATCCCACTCACGTAATAAATCATATAAAGTTTCCTTTCCATTTTGATCTATTGTTACAATTTCCCTCTTATCAGCAAATTGTGTTTGTTTAAAAATATCTTTAGACATCAATTATTATTAATAAAATTGCCATTTGTCTTAAGGCATTAGGTTTATAAAACCTAACCTATCCAACCAGTTTTATAGAAATATATGATCCTTTTTCAAAAAAAGAAAAGAACACTGTGTTGCTGACTGTCCCTGTCCCTAGTGCTGTTGCTGTCCAGTTGTTAAAATTCTTTAATTCGTTCTGAGTTGTGCAATCAAGTCAGATGCTGAAGAAATGAAGATCATAAAGCCTCTGGTTCATATCCTCATGTATTCCAATGGCTATTAATCTTACAAAGAAGTTTAACTTTATATCCACAGACTTAAATTAAGGAAATTAGCTGTTATCACTTGAACCAATCTATTTGATATATTTTTTTACAGTAAGTTGCTTGCTGCTATAGTTCATATTTGTAATACATTTGTTTTTAGTGATGTGTTTTTAATGTTATTTCAAGGCACCTCTGTAAAACACTCTGAGAAACCAACTTACCTATTAATATAATAAAACTGAACTGAATATAACAGCTGTAAAATAAAATATTCTTCACTAACTGAGCAGAATTTAAACAGTATGAAATAGTTCAGTTTATGATGAACACCATGTGGACAGAGGGCAGTTATATTCTTTCTTACAAGTTTAATCAACATCACACACCGCTATTTGTGTGCAGACTCGTCTCATGTCAATGGTTTTATTCACCCACATTGACACAGAGCCAGTTCATTTTTATAACTTTAAAAAAAGGAAATGCAATACATTTATTGATACATTTTGTATTGAAGAAATAAATGGTATCTTTAAAAATAAAAGTGAAAGATCTGTGAACAATGTTTATCAAAAAATTATATACACACCCATATTTATATGTATATACAGTGTATATTATGATCAGAAAATTCAGTGATCATTAAAGATGTATACAGTGGTGTGAAAAACTATTTGCCCCCTTCCTGATTTCTTATTCTTTTGCATGTTTGTCACACAAAATGTTTCTGATCATCAAACACATTTAACCATTAGTCAAATATAACACAAGTAAACACAAAATGCAGTTTTTAAATGATGATTTTTATTATTTAGGGAGAGAAAAAATCCAAACCTACATGGCCCTGTGTGAAAAAGTAATTGCCCCCTTGTTAAAAATAACCTAACTGTGGTGTATCACACCTGAGTTCAATTTCCGTAGCCACCCCCAGGCCTGATTACTGCCACACCTGTTTCAATCAAGAAATCACTTAAATAGGAGCTGCCTGACACAGAGAAGTAGACCAAAAGCACCTCAAAGGCTAGACATCATGCCAAGATCCAAAGAAATTCAGGAACAAATGAGAACAGAAGTAATTGAGATCTATCAGTCTGGTAAAGGTTATAAAGCCATTTCTAAAGCTTTGGGACTCCAGCGAACCACAGTGAGAGCCATTATCCACAAATGGCAAAAACATGGAACAGTGGTGAACCTTCCCAGGAGTGGCCGGCCGACCAAAATTACCCCAAGAGCGCAGAGACCACTCATCCGAGAGGTCACAAAAGATCCCAGGACAACGTCTAAAGAATTGCAGGCCTCACTTGCCTCAATTAAGGTCAGTGTTCACGACTCCACCATAAGAAAGAGACTGGGCAAAAACGGCCTGCATGGCAGATTTCCAAGATGCAAACCACTGTTAAGCAAAAAGAACATTAGGGCTCGTCTCCATTTTGCTAAGAAACATCTCAATGATTGCCAAGACTTTTGGGAAAATACCTTGTGGACTGATGAGACAAAAGTTGAACTTTTTGGAAGGCAAATGTCCCGTTACATCTACCGTAAAAAGAACACAGCATTTCAGAAAAAGAACATCATACCAACAGTAAAATATGGTGGTGGTAGTGTGATGGTCTGGGGTTGTTTTGCTGCTTCAGGACCTGGAAGGCTTGCTGTGATAGATGGAACCATGAATTCTACTGTCTACCAAAAAATCCTGAAGGAGAATGTCCGCCATCTGTTCGTCAACTCAAGCTGAAGCGATCTTGGGTGCTGCAACAGGACAATGACCCAAAACACACCAGCAAATCCACCTCTGAATGGCTGAAGAAAAACAAAATGAAGACTTTGGAGTGGCCTAGTCAAAGTCCTGACCTGAATCCAATTGAGATGCTATGGCATGACCTTAAAAAGGCGGTTCATGCTAGAAAACCCACAAATAAAGCTGAATTACAACAATTCTGCAAAGATGAGTGGGCCAAAATTCCTCCAGAGCGCTGTAAAGACTCATTGCAAGTTATCGCAAACACTTGATTGCAGTTATTGCTGCTAAGGGTGGCCCAACCAGTTATTAGGTTCAGGGGCAATTACTTTTTCACACAGGGCCATGTATGTTTGGATTTTTTTTTCTCCCTAAATAATAAAAACCATCATTTAAAAACTGCATTTTATGTTTACTTGTGTTATATTTGACTAATGGTTAAATGTGTTTGATGATCAGAAACATTTTGTGTGACAAACATGCAAAAGAATAAGAAATCAGGAAGGGGGCAAATAGTTTTTCACACCATTGTAAATGGTAAATGTATTTAACTAGAACACAACTACAATGAAAATGGCCAACAAGGGGAGGGGTTAAAAATTATTAGGGAAGGAGAACACAAATATATTTACAGATTTTTACCTTAGTATTTAAAAAAAATGTTTGCCAAGGTTTTGAACACAGTAAAAGTGAATAATTAAATTTGTCAAAAAAGAAAAAATGCTATTTTAGCTTTATGGACAAGCTGCTACTCAGAGTCAAAGAGTTGTTATCCAGCAATATTCCATAAAAATGTGTTCTATTTAAACTGATATTTTTCCTGATCTGTCCCCTAACATTTGTTCATTAATAATTTTTCTGTATCACCTTTGCTTACAAGTGTAGCTCAAATTGCTCTACAAAAATATACAGTTTCAAAGAAGGCATTATAAAAGTAAATGAGAAGCAAATGGAGGGGTCCTTGCACTTTCTAATTAATACACTGCCTGGTCAAATGGCCAGGGACAAAGACAAACTTGCAGCCTTCATCGATACTGGAGATAAGAAACCTCTGGGGGTCCCAAGCCAAAACCCACGCTGACCCCCTCTGCACAACCCTGCATACATAATTGTGGCCGTCTCACTCCAATCACAATTCCGTTTCAGGATGTCTTCTGAACTTTTCTTCTATCACAGACAGTTTGAATTTATTTAACAGACGGTGGAGACGCAGGGGGGGAACCACTGCAATAAATTGGAAAAAACAATAGACAAAAACAGCAGAGGTTAGTGCCCAGTGCAGAGCTTACAAGGTGTACACAGCACCTTTTCTAATCTATTACAACCAATGCAAGTAATTAAGAAAAAGCCAAATTAGAAAAAGTGGGCTTGTTGAAGTTTTTCAAAATGCTTGACATTTGTAGCCTGGCACTTTTCTATTGGCAAAGCATTCCAGATTTTGTTGCATGAGTACAGAAAGCTGCCAGTTTTTATGGTTGATCTTGGAATAAAAAGCAAAGCAACGTTTAAGGAAAGAAATGTTGGGAGCAGACACTCCAAAATACAGGCAGGGTCTAAAATACTCACAGCCTTCTATATATTTAATAGAACCTTGAAATCAATTCTATGTGAGACAGGAAGCCAATGTAATGAGACCAAGACAGTTTTCAGAAGAAAAAAAAAACACAAAACAAAAAGTCCAATACCTCATGATCACTTGGCAGAGGCACAGCAGATCAGAGCAGGGATTGAGATGGAGGATTCTAGAAGTGCCAGGCAGGAGGGGCAGCCTCTACTTCAACATGGCACACATCTCTCCATCCTTCTTCTTTAACTGCTGCCCCATAACACGGCCAGAATCTTCTACTTCACTGCAACTGTTAAAAACATAAACACAGAAGATACACATTGTTCATTCAAGGAGTTCAAATATTAATAAAGTGTACTCTTGCTTCTTGTTCTGCCTTCTTCCTTGGTTCACCTGTTGATCAATTATTACCAAAGTAAACCATCACAATAGATAAAGGTCTGCTTACAGTAAAGTCTAACTAATAATATTTTTTTAAATTACTGTGGTTTATTGTTGGATTTTGAAAGAACCCCAACTTAACTGTCATTATATGTAGCATATTTTTTTTCCTTTTACATTACGCATACAGTAGACATTTGTTAAAATGTTAGAAGTTAAAATTAATTCTCAGCTTTTTAAAATTTCCAACAACAAAAGCACAGTAACTTAAGATAATAAATGTTATTTTGCAAAACAGAACAATATCCCTGTTTAGTGACTACTGGTACTGATGCTCCTCAGTCTCTGTGTTTGTGAGGATTCACACTCTGAGGCTTACCTGTCTAAAATTAAAAAGCCGTGTTAGTTACTGGACAGAGTGAGCAGACATACAGTACAGTATTCAAGGCAGCAAAATATTACAGATCAAATAATAAATATGGGGAGGCTTTGCAGGAATTGTGCACAAATTATTTTTGAAACTGAAATCCTCAGTAGTCTTACCTGTAGAAACAGCAAATTTAACACGAACTGCACATCATCTCGAACTGGAAATCTTAAAAGCAGAAGATAAGAACAACCAGTTATGTCTCAGAATTCGGGTACACTGGCATCTGTTCAGCCACATGGAAGGCTGGTTACCACCGGGCATCCTGTAGGGTCAAGAAAAAAAATACAATAAAGCGGCATTGTTTATCTAACTGCAGCAATGAGAAAAGTTATTTCTAAGGAGCAAGCCTTCTCCATTATATTCAGTTAAATGTATGTATGTGTACTTCTATAAGCTTATAACACGTGACAACAGCAGGTGCCCAGCCTGTCACTGTGCCACATCAGATGCACACCACACGTCTCTGATGGCTTTGGATATACATTTTAAAATTGCCCGTTTTCAACCATGGAACTTTTTTCTACTAAATAAGGTTAAAGAAATCCATTAACAATTTGTAATGCTATTATCTGCATCCTGCTTTCTTGTAATAACTTAGTTGTTGCTACCCTTTATGTAATATGGCCTTCATCATTGTATTTTGTTAACGTTATTATGGAAAAACTATTGCATTAATGTACTCTGATATCAACATAACAAAAAATACCGATGGCTTTGGAGGGCACACTTTACACCGGTCAAGTGTCAGTCGTGCACTCCTAATTCTATTCCTAATTCGACATCTCGATTACATTGTTTTGTTTAATTACTAGCGTGCCGTTCGCTCTTTAAGATAAAAAATGTGGACACATGTTAAAAGAAACACACCACCAAATGCTAATAGGATGTTACGAAATAAATTACATACATCTATTAATCTATTAACCCAAACACGGAAAATGCTGTGATTTTTAAGATTAAACCACGAGATTACGAAGTGGTTTAACTAAAAATGATGTAATGTACTTACAAAAAGCTGTATATGTCCATTATAAAGTTCACAGACACACATCGCATTTCATTTCGCTCCCTCTTCATTCGACTGGAGTTAAATTTTTCAGGCGACACATCTTCCAAGACATTATAAAATTCAAAAGTTGCCACCTTTTCCAGTAACAAGTCCACTTAAAGACTGAGTTAAACGACAACACAAAAATGACTTGCAAATACAAGTCAAACCTGACGAGTGACGTGTGTCGTGAAACATTAGACATGCGCAGAACAAATCGGGCAGTGTCGTGAAATGAATTTTAATTAAGCAAAGAGCACGTGCGCGAGACAAATCGGATGGGGACTCGTATCTTCAAAGTAAAAAAACACAGATCGGGTAGGGTCGTAATAGTAAAGTTCTGCGCATGCGTGCACAAATCGGGTAGGCACCACAGATCGGGTAGCGACAAGGGGTTTTATTAAAGAGGATACTAATAATCCCAGCAGAAAACCACTACCGCTCAGGCCGACGACCAGAGAACAATAAAATGCATAATAAACAATCTATACTAATTATTAGTAACGAGGAATTTAAGTACTGGATAGGAGATAAAATAAATTGCAACAATGTATATGTTAACCGAAATGTAGCGGTATCGAAACAGAAATTGGCAAAAGGCAGTTTCGACCAAAGTTTTCGCTGCAACGTGTACTGACATCTAAAACAACTTGATGACATAATAGGATATATTATATAGGACTATATAAATTCCAGTACCGGACAGATAATGTTTAGTAGCTTAGTAGTTTTGAAAATTAATTTTAATGTCAAACAGTAACCAGTACATAAAATGTATTTCATGAAACGGCCGGTCCATGCCCAAATGCCCTAATGGTCAGTTCGCCCCTGGATACGCATTTATCATAATATACTGGGAATGTCTTCCCTTTACCAACATTCTAAAATTAGGCACACTTGTCTTGTGGCTTTTTAACTAATATGTGGTAGACATGTTATTTGGAATATTCGCAATTATCTACAGAATACCCCCTATTTTCTACAGGAAATTCTAAAACTGTCTTTTGATGTTCATGTCATAGGAAGTAAAAATATTAGGTCTGAATACACAATGGGCGGTCGGAAAATCGAGAGTACACCTTGATGAGAAGGATTTAGGAGTCATAGTGGACTCAAAGCTATCAACTTCCCAACAGTGTTCAGAAGCCATTAAGAAGGCTAACAGAATGTTAGGTTATATAGCATGATCTGTGGAGTACAAGTCCAAGGAGGTTATGCTCAACCTTTATAATGCACTGGTGAGGCCTCATCTTGAGTACTGTGTGCAGTTTTGGTCTCCAGGCTACAAAAAGGACATAGCAGCACTAGAAAAGGTCAAGAGAAGAGCGACTAGGCTGATTCCAGGACTACAGGGGTTGAATTATGAGGAAAGATTAAAAGAGCTGAGCCTTTACAGTTTAAGCAAAAGAAGATTAAGAGATGACATGATTGAAGTGTTTAAAATTCTGAAGGGAATTAGTACAGTGGATCGAGACTTGTATTTTAAAATGAGTTCATCAAGAACACGGGGACACAGTTGGAAACTTGTTAAGGGTAAATTTCGCACAAACATTAGGAAGTTTTTCTTTACACAAAGAACGATAGACACTTGGAATAAGCTACCAAGTAGTGTGGTAGACAGTAAGACGTTAGGGACTTTCAAAACTCGACTTGATGCTTTCTTGAAGGAAACAAGTGGATAGGACTGGCGAGCTTTGTTGGGCTGAATGGTCTGTTCTCGTCTAGATTGTTCTAATGTTCTAATGTTCTAATGTACAGACTGGTCGTCGAACACTACAGTGAACTGTTTTCTGCTGAGCAAAGAAGTCTAAATTCTCAGTAATATGTGAGCAATCCATGAGATTAATTGAGTCATTAGATTTAGTTATTTAAACGGAAACGCAAACGCAGAGCCGAACAAACTGGCATTTTTCGCCATTCAACAAAGTGACGTTACGTCGATTAAGCTTGTACCTTGTTTCTTTCCGTACTCGTAGTAGGTGGAGTGAAGGGAGAGGATATATGAAGACGAGAAGAAAATTAGTAGAGAAAAGAGAGTTGAAAAAATAGACGTCTCGGTTGGAAGGAAGACAAAATGAACAATCCTTTATATGATGGCAAAGTTAATTTGTTTTTGTATGTAACCGTAGCTATGCTTTCTATCGTCCTTCCTCTTGCTTCTCCATCTGTTTGTAAGTAGTTGAACGAGGTAATTTTATTTTAGTGTTTGTTTAGCTTAATAATTGACTGCTGGCTTCAATATTTTGCACATATATATTGGTAAATAATGTTTTTTTATAGCATAGAACATAATTTTAAGTTATTACGTAATTTGAGTTACTGCTGAGTTTTTGTCTGTATTTGAAATTACACGATTAACACCAGGCACTGATTTTTAAGCCTGTGTGTCACATTCATACATGTATAAATAAATAGTGGCTCTCATTAAAAGCATTTTTTGCACACAATAAGTGGCAAATTATGCACTCTTCTTCACTTAACGGTGAACCTGCTGAAACTATACTTAAGGCAACGTATAATTAAATACACAAATGTCGCCTACATTGTTGATACTGCTAAAATACGATGGTATTAAAAAAAAATGTTTTTCTTAGTACCCCTTATAACATTCATTCTTGTAAGAGGGAGAAGTGTTGCAATTTCAACAGTTTCATAAACTTAACTCCCTATTTACGCCTCATGCAAATCTGAATTGAAAGAATAGCCTTAACTTAGTTAGTTTAGCCGGCAGCAGCGTTGATTAAAAACGGAGAACAGGCGCGATTCTCATGACTACTGATAGTTTTAATTTGTCAATAAGTATTTGAAATGTTGTATAGTACCATCCTTTTGCTTTTTTAACGTTAAGTTTCCCTTTTAAGCCTGCATTATATCTGTATCTACTTAATAATACTCATTTGTAAAAGGTGTTTATTTCAATGCATGTATTATGTCATTTTGTACGTCGAGTTATAAATATTATATTATATTTACTCTTTTTGTGTGTGTTAGACATTTGATTTTTATTAGGGAATATGCAGGTCCAAATACACTTTCCTTTGAATTGAGAAATTTTTGATCATTGCACAGGACTATGAATACCAGAAAACAAATATGCTAATTGAATTAATACAGTAAGCGATTTTTACAGTAAATCTTTTTTTTCTTGGTATACTTAGTTTGTATTTTTACATGTATTACAGACTGAAGTTAATTCTTTTGTATTTTTAATAAAAGGCTGAATGACGTACTTTATCTGCTAATGTACTGTTTGTTTTTTAATTCTGCTGATTTTTTTTCTTTCTCTTCCCCTTTTTTTGTTTGTTTCCCTTAAAACGGAACATCTTTCTGATTAAAGACACCTAAAATAAAAACTAAGAATCTCCAATTTTATACTGATAGCTTAACAGTTTACAGCGTTACATTTTATAATTAGGTACAAGTTGTCCATTCTCATTGAAGTAAGATGGACATAATAGAGAAAAGTGGTATAATTGATTAATACTGTGTCTCCTCCGTTTTAAAATCTATTATGCGTTAACAATGAATCCACCAAAGCTGTAAGGACTTTGCTCCAATAGCTACTTGGCATATGTTATCTTTGATCTGAGATAGTGACTATCATTGGTTTTTTTATGTTTACTAGTGAGGATTAAAAACATCTATGCTATGTGTTCCTGGTTTACCTTTGGTTTTTGTTTTCTTTGGCGACTCTGGTGTAATAGGTACGAGGGCAGGATGTATGATGTGAGGAGTATGTCTTCATTTCTAATTTTTATGTTTCACTCTCCTTGTTCCGAGAACCTGCTGTATGGTTCTTAATCAGAATATTTGTTCATACTGTGTTAATATTGTACTGTCTTGAAAACCAAGCCTGACCCTAACATTGAAGGAAAGATGAGTTCTGCCCATGCATTGAACTTTATCCTTTGAAATGTTAAAAGGTTCTTTTGTGTAGTAAAACACTAAAAAGTAGTAAATCCTTTCGGTAATCTCAAAGCTGATAATGCATGCTGTAATGTATATTAATTTGCTTGTTATTAAAGGTTTTTCCCACCTTGGGGAACAGTGATACATGCGAAGGATAGCAGTGTGATCCCATGTGTTTTTAATTACAAGATGAAACTCATAATATGGTGCAACATGTTAAGTAATTACAATATTTGCATACTTGCATATTGCCACCTTTCCAGCTGGAAGGGAAGTGCTGAAGAGGTTGCAACACCAGCTTCTGCTGAAGGATGCAGCTCCTCAACTTTGTGTTTAATGATATTATTATAAAGTTTATTCCAAGGGAATTTTACAATTACTCCTAACTTGTATTGCTTAATAAAGTTTGGAGAGGTCATTGTGTATCTTGAAACAAACTGAATTACTTTTGAAGGGTAGTTTCTTAACGGGTTTCACAGATAACTGTATAGGCTTTCTAAAAAAGATGTCGCTCCTATTCAGAGCACCCTAACGGCATGTGAGAATGTGCAGATAATTTTTAAATTAGGATTCATTTATTCTGTATTAGTGATGAAGAACTTGATGATTATCTTAACTGACAAATGGTGAATTTAATCTATGTTTAAATAGAAAATTAAAAGAATTGCATAAGAAAAGTAAGACTTGTTTTTTGAGAAAGCACAGACCATGTAGGATACAGGAAAAAATAATTTAAAAAAATTGTCTAGACATTCCTGCTGTGCCTTAAGCTTGCCTGAAAATTAGACCCCTAAATGATTTTTTCACGGTCTGCTGGTCACTCTCTGATACAGTTGATTTGTTTATAACATCTTGAAAAGCTTTATGTAGGTATCTAAACGGGGGGTTTGGGGATGTTAATCAGCAGGCTGTATCGGTTAGAAGAATCTTTCTGTAAACCTAAACATGGCAAAGCCAAAGATGCAAAATATTTTTTTCCCATTTCTGAAGGTCTGCTTTTACCAAATGGTAGAAGTATGCAAAATATGTACCTGGTAGGTGGTTTAGTACTTGAGACATGGTCTTGTGAAATTGATGAAAAAATAAAGTTGTCAAATTTGAGACCTCTCTCTCCTCTTGGCTGCATCTTGAAATGTATTGATCTTGCATCAGAATAATTTTACAGGTTGTCCCCTAGATAACATGGGTACACCTGATGTTTTTCCAGAATGTTTTGAGACTGAAGTGTGTGGGATTTCTGGAAAATCTGTTGATTTGACATTGAATGACCCTTCTGCTTTTCCTATTGTATTTTTTTTTCCAAACTATTCTTCTGGATGTTGCTTAAAATATCTAGTCCTTCTAATATTAATACAAATTGTGTAAGTTTTTATTTGTTTTTTTTCCCCGTTATCTTACAGATGAGTTCAGTAACATGCATCTAATGCACAGTGAACCATGAGATCTTAAAGGTGTCTCAAAACCTTACTAAAAGATAGTAGAAATAAAACTATTGGCAAAAATGGGAGACTTAAAATGGGCATGGATTCCAATGAAGGAGGTCTTGTTTTACTAACATGCTAGTATTCCTTGATTCCCTTTTCCTAATTATTAAATAGGGGAAGAAAGGACTTTGTTTTTTTTTGTATATAATGTAGTGTGTGTGGTTTTTTTTTTTTTCTCTTTTTGTTTGATTATTGGTTTTGGGAAGGAGGAAGTTTGGTGTAAATAGTAGTGTGTTTTTTTTGTTTTGTTTTGTGTGGTGTGTGTTGTTGTGTTTTTTTTTTTTTTCCCCAAAATTTTTTTGTTTTGGCACAGGTGGAAGGAAAAGTACTGAATTTTTGTAAATATCTGTTCGTAATATTGTTGCAAACATTATTTTTGCTGTGTGTGTCATTAGGACTGGGTGTTACTGACACCATATTTTTAATTTTTAGAATTTAGTTTTTGTACTGATTTGTTGGAAGCACCTGTAAATAAAGAACACTTGATTTTCTTCACTTTTATAAATGTGTCCGTTTCTTTCATTATTGATGTGTTTGGTCCTTGAGCCCATAACCCAAAGTATATAAATTTAAAGTATTATTATTAAAGTACAGCATGTTGCCAATTCACACTACACTGGGTCTCGAAGGTGCATACAGTGTTATTTTATCTTAATTTTCAGAAAGCATTTCATAAGGTACCACATACAAGGTTGGGCATCAGACTAAAAGTAGTGGGAGTTAAGTGTGTTGTGTGTAGATTGCTGCAGAATTGGATAAAACACAGGAAGTGGAGAGTCATGGTGTGAGGAACTGTATCTGAAATTGGTGTTGGAAGGAATGGTTTTCCACATGGGTTAGTGCTAGGGAGATTTTATATGTGTGTATGTATGAATGATTTGGATATATAGTATAAAAAGGTGGTTAAGTTTACAAAAGAAACCACACTTAACCAGCCTGGGCATATTTGTGGCAGAATAAATTTAAGTATAAAGTATTATACGTAGGAAATAAAAATGTAGGTTTGATTATGCAATGGGATGATTTAAAACTGAAAGTTCACCTCATGAGAAGGATGTAGGAGTCGTATTAAACTAGTTACTATCAATGTTCACTGTTCTTAACCCAATTCAGTCAGCTTCCTTAAAAGCTTATGTACTGTAGCACGGTGCCTGGAGAACAAGTCAAAGGAGGTTCTGCTCAGGCTTTTAAACACACTGGTTAAACCTCATGTTGAGTACTGTGTACAATTTTGTTCTTGAGGCTACAAAAAAAAAAACGAAGGGCTAGAAGTGAAAAGTGACTAGGTTGACTCCAGGTTTGAAGAGGATTACTTTTCATTCTGAGCAAAAAGAGATTAAGAGGTGACCTGATAGGAGTGTTCAAAAGTCTAGAAGCAATCCGTATAGTTGAATGAGAATTTTAAAATCGTCTAAAATATGGGGACACAGTTGGAAACTTGTTAAAGGTAAATTTTTAACAAACATTAGGAAGTGGGTTTTTTTTAAAAAAAAAGCCCCAGTGCACCATAGACACATGGACTAAGTTGCCAAGTATTGTGGTAGACAGTAGGATGACTTTAGGGACCTTCAAAACTGGACTTGATATTTTGGAAATATGTGGATAGGACAGGTGAGCTTTGTCAGGCCAAATGGCTTGTTCTCATCCAGATTTTTTAATCTTCTGAGAAGACTCTTCAAATGCATTTCCTAATTGTTCCACCATCAGTTTTACAGTATTTTATTTCGGTTTATTATAATATTGATATTGTTTGATTGGGTCAACATTTATTGTTTAAAATGCACTTAGTCTGGGTAACTGCCATATCTAACAGGGATTAGCCACTGAGAAAAGATGTCATCAATAAAAAATAGTGTGGTGAACAAGCAAGTGTTGGATAGGTATTAAATTATCACTTTGGTGCTAAAGCAAATAACCCTTTCTTACCCCCACGGGGTGTACAAATGCATGTTCCACCTCTAGCTATGGTTTCCTTTTGAATTCTCCAGTGTATTGAAATTAGCTGTCCCCTGCCGAGTGTACAGTGCATTGAAGAGAAAGGGGAGGGTATAGTGGTTTTTGCACAGCTAAGTCTAAATCATGTTGAAGAGGAGGGCCTGGCTTAGGGAGATTGCCCTATAAGGGATCTACAGTGTGCCTTTCTGTCTCGCTACAAACCGCGGTAGCGCAAGGGTTCTTGGGCTGAGGACCCAAATAAAATAAAAAAAACTACTGGATCCGAAGAAAAGGGTTATGATAATGACCGCAGAGTCATAAAATGACAAATAACAGTGGCCATATGAGTTTCCTTTTAATGCATATTTCTCACATGAATATTAGAAGAGAAAAGTGGGAAACAAATGTATTATTAAAACAATACTCCATCAGTCCAGGCTTGTTTATCTGCATTGCATGACAGCTGGTGCTTATCCCCAGCATGCATAAGGTGCAAGGCAGGAACAACTCCTTAACAGGACAATAGTCCAATTGCAGGGCGAACGCACACAAACACACACAGTAGGGCCTGTTTAACATTGCAAATATCTTTCCACATTCCATAAATTTCAACTGTGTGAGGACACCAGAACACCTGCTTACACAAAGGGAGAACTTGCACACTCCACACAGTGTACACCTGGGACTTGAACCTAAAAAATATATATTCAAAAGAACAATACTGTTAATACCTGAGGTATATCAATGCCTGTAGAAAATACTTGGTGTAAGATTTAAAGAAAGCTCAAAGAAGTATTTGGGAAGTAGCACAAGGATACAAGGGGTTTTTGAAAGGATAATATGAAAGGTCACTTAACGTAGTCACTTAGTGTGACTTGGTGTTACAGGTAAAGAAGGAAGTAGTATTTTAAAAAAAACAAAAAAAAAAAAACAATGCAGCTTACCTTGTTTTAACATTTTGCTTAAGGTTTTTAAAATTATCTACACCCTTAACATTTTTCTAAATGAGTTCTCAAGTATTTTAATATTTAACAATTCAATGAACTGAAAACCAAACAAAGAATGCTAAATTTATAAAAAATATAAGCACTATTTGTATTTTATATATGAGTGATAAAATCAAGCTTGCTGAGGACTGCGAGACCTGTTTGAACTGTTTTAACATTTCTAAATGACATTTTGCTGAATGTCTGCCGTTTTTATTTTCATTTTTTTCTGTTTTTTTTATGGACCTTGGTGACGGAACACACACACTTCACAATACCAGTTGATGGACATTTTATCACCACTTTCATACACTGTGACAATAAGGATTCTTCCTTGCTTTCTTCCAGAGGATTTGTTTTTTGTCTGTGAAACTGCATTTTGCATATCCCCCTAGCACAGCACATTTTATATAGTCTCACTTAATTCAGTCGCACTTAACACCCTGAAAATGACAAATCCTTGTCCTGAACCAGAGATTTTCATTTTGATATTACAGTGTAGCTGCACAAGTTTTTCCACCTTATAAGTTTTTTGGTCAGATCCTCCTTTCTATCCCTTTCTTATACACGTCTTTGCAGTCAGTCAGACTGACTAGTAAGCCTTCTTACTTAAAGCTGCTATCCACTTGTAGATAAGGCTGTACTGGTGGGGTGCTTTAAAGTAGATATAATTAACACTCATACAAACAAAACATACCTTACATTTATTATAGTGTAGGTGAATGAAAATAACAAAGAATTTCTATGATAATATACTCGAGGTATGGTGATAAGAGCACCTGGTGTGTATTACTGCCATATTCCCACAGGGGGTAGTGGCTGAAAAAAAAGATGTTTTCAATTGAAAGTAGGAATTTGAGAGGATACTTGCAGTGGAGATTGACACAGGTGTAGCTCAGGTTTGAAGACAATTGTTGGTCTGCTGTTGAACTCTTTATTGGTAGTAAATGACACTATGGTCTATCTACATCTGTTTTATGGTATACTGAAGAACAATTCTAAACATTTCTTAAGTTTCAAAGGCTTTGACCCTTCATAACTTATGCAATTAGCACTGGCATGCTGGGTGTCGGCTTCTGGGCCAAATCTTGACTGATGGTGATCCATCCTTGCCTTTTTGGTGCTTGTAGTTGCCCACAATTTGTGGGCTTCTACTTACTGTATCCACCCACGTTTTGAGAATTGACCACAGGTTCTCAGTGGGATTAAAATTTGGGGAGTTTCCTGACCATGGGTCCTAACTTTCAATATTCTATCTGATCCACTTATTTATCAACTTTGTCTTGTGACATGGTGATCCATCATGTTGGACAGTACACAGATCATCACCAAATTGTACCTGGATTATTGGGAGAAGTTGCTCTTGGTGGAGATTTTGATACCATTCTTTATGTATGCAGTGTTCTTGGGCAGAATTGTGAGTGGACCCACTTCCTTGGATGAGAAGCAACTGCACACATGGATTGTCCCAGGATGCTACACTGTTAGCATGACACAGGACTCATGGTAGCTTTCACCTATTCTTTCTCTGGACTACTGATTTTCCAGATGCCCCAAACAGTCGGAAGAATTTGCCTGTAAAAATAACTTTACACTAGTCTTCTGCTGTTGAATCCTTGTACTTCCTGTAGAATTTCAGTCTGTCCTTTTTGTTTTTCTTAGAAGGAAGTGCCTTCTTTGCTTCTCTTCTTGACACAAGGCCGTTGTTCAAAAGTCTTCACCTCACTTTGCGTGCCAATGCACTCACACCCAACTGCTGCCAGTACTGAGCAAGCTATGCCCTGGTGGCAGCAGAATTCTGTAGCTGACTCCTGACAGTCCTGGCACCTGCTGGACACTTTAGCTGATCATTTTGTGCCAGGGTCAGAATAAATGAAAATGGGTTTTTGTGATAAAGTTAACTTTTTATGCTAATAAAGCTATTTGCAATGAATTTATATGCACAGTAATCTAAAAACAATGTAAATTGCTACTACAAAACGTGGAGCTGCAAATAAAACACAACATTTGTGTCACTGCCAAAACTTTTGGCCACTGCTGTAGAAAACAAAAACATTAAAACTTAACAAAAGTGTCCTTTTTGAAGCCAGTATTAGAGTATTGATTTCTAACATTGACATTTCTAAACCAATCCAGTGCAATGCCTCATGAAGGCAGTGCTCCAAGTAGGGGTGGTAATTTTCAATTGTAGGGAAAAGCGGTGATCCACAAGTGAGCAAACTTCTGTTTATGTTAAATTGTATACAGTAATCCCTCGCTATATCACGATTTGACTTTCGCGGTTTCGCTCTATCGTGGATTTTATATGAAAGCATAACTAAATAAATAACGCAGATTTTTCGCTGCTTCGCGGGTTCTGCGGACAATGTGTCTTTTTACTTCCTGCGTGCTTCCTCAGTTGGTTTGCCCAGTTGATTTCATACAAGGGACGCTATTGGCGGATGACTGAGAAGCTAACCAATCAGAGCACGCAGTTAAGTTCCTGTTAAGTGTTAACCAGGAAGTCTCGTCTCGCTCATTCAGCATCAACGTGTTTCGCTGTGTAAAGAGTTTCATTATGGCTCCAAAATGATCTGCTACTGCTTCAGGGGCCGTGGCCAAAGCGCAAACGGAAGATGTTAATGATTGTCGAAAAGGTAAACGTTTTGGATTTGTTGAAGGCTACGATTCTTTTTATTTAAAAAGTAGGAAAGGAATATAAGATCTACGGCCGCGGTGTCCTTTTAACCAGGGTGCAAAACGAGTTGTAAGTGGATGTAATAAGGCAGTAGTCTGGATGGAATCTGCTTTAGGGATTTGGATTGAAGACTGCCAGAAGAAGAACAACGGCAGTGCTACACAATCGCCTGAAGTGGCTCCTTTAAGGGCTGTAACGCTCTCCTTTGTTGTGCAGTAAAACTAAACTCATTGACTCAAGTCATCGTGTCATTGTTGGTGAGTAACCATAATTAATTTTCTACTTACAGTACTTAGTACATGTACGTATGTTTAGTGTCACTGTTCACACACATTTACTGTATACTATTTTTGTTGCATTGTACGTATTTATTGCTGGTGGCCTGTCTATCGTAATGGCTGTAACATATGTGCTATCGGAGATGCTCGATATCTTTAAAATAATATTTATGTTTTACTGTATATAAACAGTGTGTTTATATACATCATTTCAATGAATCTTACCTAATATCTAAGAGAATACAAAGGGATTATGCTGTATAACTCTGCGGGGAATATTTATAAACAGTGTGGGAGAGTTTATAAGGGCTTAAAATATATAAAAATAACCATACAAACATATGGTTTCTGCTTTGCGGATTTTCACCTATCGCGGGGGGGTCTGGAACGCAACCCCCGCGATCGAGGAGGGATTACTGTATAGCTAGGAATACCCTTTAAAAGACCGGTATTAAACATTTACATGTCAGTTGCATGTGCAGAGAGCATATTGCATGCATTAAAAATAATCAAAACCTTTTGCAAAGGAAAAGCCTTTCTATAAAATCCAATTTATACATTGGTATTTGAAGATAGCAATTGACTAGTGCTACAAGTGAACGAAATGTGTTTTGAGTTGCAGTGTTAAATTATGACAATATTGTGGGACTCTGTGCAAGGCTGAATGAATTGGCAGCAATATTTGTGAAAATATGAACTACAAAATATGCCTTGTGGTCTATGGTGGGCGTTTCATTCCGGCCGATACCCCTAGGTCGCCAGGTGGAGCTTTCCCTTCAGCATGGAGGTGCCTTGGATACCAGCAGGGAATCATGGACAATGGAGTTTTCCTCTACAGCCCTGCTGGATACCACAGGGGCCAATGGAGGACGCTGCAGTGTGGCCCAGAGAGTCATATGTGCCCTGTAACTCAGAAGTACGTCCTAGGCAAAGCGACAGCGGAGGTGACATACTTCTGGGATGAAGAAGAGGACTTTTCCGGGTCAGGAAGTGATAAGTCACATGGACTAAAGGATTGGAAATACTTTCGGGTCAGGGAATATAAAGGACTATGGGAAATCCCCAGACTGGGAGCCGAGCTGGGTGGAAGGGTGGCAACGTGTCTGGGAGTGGTGGATTGGTTTATTGTTATTGAGTATCGTGTAATGTATGAGTATTGTGGAGAGGAGGGTGCTTTGTGCACCTTATTATAATAAGTCATTATTTTGGACTTTTATCTGGTGTCTGACGTATTGTTCGAGGGTTCAAGGGAGCAATAACGCCCCCTATCTGTCCCAGCCTTCAAATTAAAACTATGTCACAAATGGTCTAAAGTAGGTAAAAATGACTGCCATTGAGAGAAGTGATAATGAAGAGCCAAAAGAGATGCAGATTGTAGTACTGAAAACACCTGTAACAAAAACATTTACCTGATGACGCCAGTAGAAATAAAGATATGGCAACACAATATCCACCTTCTGACTAAAAGTTTAAACGAATAACTAAGGGAAGGTATCATTATTGATTGGAAATGCAAACATGCCATGCCAGAATGTAGCCTCTGCATTTCAACACATAGTACATATGTAAATCACAATGCTCATCTAAACTGTATTTACTGTTATGCTATGTAGTGATGCAACAACAACAATGTTTATTTGTATAGCACATTTTAATACAAATAATGTAGCTTCAAGTGCTTTACAAGATGAAGAAGGGCGGGAGAAAAAGTAATAAAAATTAGGCAATACTAATAAACAAAGAATAAAGTATGGTCAGAGAGCCAGGGAGGACAGAAAAAACAAACAAACTCCAGAGGGCTGGAGAAAAAAACAAAATCTGAAGGGGTTCCAAGGCCATGAGACCGCCCAGCCCCCACTAGGCATTCTACCTAACATCAATGATCTAAATTGGTTGTCATGGTTTTCAGGTTTCACGTGGAAGAATTAGATGATGGTCATGTGGACCTCTGGCCTTCAATCCATCAATTTAGGGACTTCATAGTGCTTTGATCAGGTGGTGGTGACGCAGATTGCCACCACAGAAAACCGGAAAAAGAAAGGCCGAGAAAGTAGGGGTAATTATGAATTTCAGCCATGGAAAAAAAAATGCATATGCAGAATATCAGAGTTACACTAAAAGGAAGCTACAGTATGAAAAAGCCATGTCTAAGTAATGGGTTTTTAGCAGTTTTTTTAAAGTGCTCCACTGTATTCACCTGGCGAATTTCTATCGGTAAACTATTCCAGATTTTACATGTGTAACAGCAGAAGGCTAACTCGACACTCCTTTTATGTTTAGTTCTTGAAATTATAAACAGACACTCATTTGAAGATCTGAGGTTATAATTTGTAGTGTAAGGTGAAAGGCGTTCTGAGATATAGGATTGAGTGAGATTATTTAAGGCTTTGTAAACCATAAGCAGTAGTCCGAATGACAGATATTGTAGTACACAGAAACACTTTTCAAATGCATTGAGCCAAGCACTTTCAGTGGTCTACATATGTTTACTTTCTTTTTATGCTCATTACAATGTATAAATTAATCATTAAGCTTCTGTTACCTTGTACTACTGAGCTTCTAAATTGATAACAGCAATTTTAGCTTTTTTTCTGTTAGTGTCAAGTCTTTCGTTCAGTTTCTTTTGTCCACTTCCTGAATCCGTTGTGGTTCAACCACTTATGCCTTAAACAGGTTTTTGAAATTAGTGTGCTTAAGTTATATACCCCAAAATAAACTTTTATTCTACTTATGTATTAAAAGAGTTGCAAATAACTGAAGAGTAATGAATTTACTCCAGTTTTTAAAAGAAAGTATTTATTGGAATGAAAAGTTGTTTATACCAATATCATCTATGTAAAACACACCAAAACTTTGCTGCATTAAGGATTTATCTCCAAAATACTGGATTTAACAGTGAATAACTAAGACCTTTTATAATGCACAGCCTTGGAGTCAATTTTCTTATGAGAGCCAATCTGTCAGCCATCATTGTACTAGTTTAGATGTCCTATCCCATAGCATTGCATAGTTACACTTTTTGGCACAGTGGCCATATTTTTGGAGGCATTAAGGTTTCTTTCACCTAAACAATACCTTAAAACAAGTATTGCAGTTGCAGTTATACATTTTGTTTTTAGATAAAAAATATTTATACAGAGTCTCATTATATATAATTTTGAAGTAACAAACAGTTTACATCTATTTATGTATAATTACATACTCATCCAAACCTATACTTTCAAAATTGTTTGTCATGCCAGTCTTTGAAATAGTTTCTTCTTATCTTTCTCTTTAGGTACAGAGAAATATTACATTTTGTGTCGATTATGGTTTTATGCTACAGTTCACACACCTTTTCCCGCTTACTGTTGCAGATGACTAACAGAAGTTTTGTGCATTTATTTTTTGTTGTTACTTTTTTCTTGTATTTCAGACATTAATTAACGAATGCATTTCATACCAGGTTATTCCAGTGTTGGAGTTGGGGGCATTGCCTTTCCTAGCAGCCGTGGGCAGTGCCCAAGAGCTAGTTGCACCCCACCACTGAAGGGATTGACAGGTCTGTGCAAGATGTTGTGTTTATTTTTTTTTTTTTGATTATGGTCTCTTTAACCTCCTACCACCACCCATGTTGCTCTTTGAGTTTTATTTATTATTTGTAATTGTGCATGCTTCTGCACCGGGAGGAAATGAGTGCAATTAGAAAAGGGATAAAATAACATGACATTGCATTGTCAATCCTATCCGTGAAATGGGGGTGGGCATTATACTATAAATAAATCCTTAAGTTTAAATGGCATTTTTGTTTCTGTGTGATACTGTGGCATTTGATTAAAGAGGCGGTCCTATAGTGAAACTTCGAGAGACACAGTTACAGTGTAACGGTACTCGTACTCTTAAAAAATGTTGTCAGTAGCCGAACTTGAAAGGGCACGCTTCAGAAAACTAACATAGGGAGAATGTGCAGAAGACGTCTTCTGAGTATGGTAATTGAATCCATGAGGCTTGAACTGTAAAAGTGCATGCCAGGACACTTGAAAATTATAAGCAGTATTTACAAATCAAGAGTAGCATATTATGAGACAAACTTGTCATTTTCAATGGAGTCAAAACTGATCAGAATCTGACTCAAGCCTCAGTCTGTTTCTTAGTGGTTTGACTGTATTACACATACTGACATTTTCATTTTCTCATTTACAATTTTTATCGTGTGGGCACAATACATCTCCGGAAATAATTTTTCATGTTTAGTCTTGTGAACTGACCCAGAGATGGTATTAACGTACCGGGGTCTTGGCTCTTTTAAAAAATGTAAAAAGGTTAATGCATTATATACATTCAGATTTATTGTTGTGTACAAAGTGCAGTCAGACTCTTACTTGCTCTCTTGACCACCACACTAAAATTTGTCATAACTCTTACTCTATAGTAGCGCTGAGCGATAAAATGATTTCAATTTCTGATAGGAGAGAAAAAACTTGATGATAATTTTAAGCAATAAATATCAATAAAACTTGTTTTTCCCATATTAAGTTGTAAAAGACTGTGTTGCAATAGACAATGTCTGTGGCCTGTTGCACAGTATGTAGGCTTGGCAAAACGCCAGCACAACAGCCAATCATGATGCACTTTGCAAATTTGTCTATAATCATGAAGAACTATGTTGTTAACATAGATGGAGAACAACAAAGCTGCAGGTCTTTGAAATTGCGTGGACAGAGAGTGTTAAAAAATATAAAAAATCTTTCTTTAAAGCTTACTCAGACTACTATTCTATAATTATAATACACTAGCAAAATACCAGCTTGAGCGGAGAAGTGTGTTAAAGAAGCAATGAAAAGAAAAGGAAACATTTTGAAAATAACGTAACCTGATTGTCAATGTAATTGTTTTGTCACTGTTGTGAGTGATGAGTGTTGTTGTCATATATATATATATATATATATATATATATATATATATATATATATATATATATATATATATATATATATATATATATATATATACTAGTAGAATACCAGGCTTGTGAGAAGTAGTGTGTTAAAGAAGGTACGAAAAAGAAAAGGAAAAATTTTAAAAATAACGTAACATGGTTGTTAATGTAATTGTTTTGTCATTTATATAAGTGGTGTTCTCATATCTATGTATCTATATATATATATATATGTTGTTCTCATATCTATCTATATATATATATATATATATATATATATATATATATACCCCGGAGAAATAGTGTGTTAAAGAAGAAAAGAGAAAGAAAAGGAAACATTTTGAAAATAACGTAACATGATTGTCAATGTAATTGTTTTGTCACTGTTATGAGTGTCGCTGATATATATATATATATATATATATATATATATATATATATATATATATATATATATATATATATATATATATATATATATATATATATATATATATATATATATATATATATATATATAGCAAAATACCGCTTCACAGCGATGTCATGTGTTAAAGAAGTTATGAAAAGAAAAGGAAACATTTTAAAAATAATGTAACATGATTGTCAAAGTAATTGTTTTGTGTATTTGGCGGCAGCGTCACGAAGTTGTTTTCGCAGCTGCATCAGAAAATGTACCACACGCCTGACTCGCCTCCTTTTTACTGTTTTCTCACAGCTTGATTGCTGCTGTCATATATATACATACATACATACATACATACATACATATATCTATACTAATAAAAGGCAAAGCCCTCACTCACTCACTCATCACTAATTCTCCAACTTCCCGTGTGGGTGGAAGGCTGAAATTTGGCAGGTTCATTCCTTACAGCTTCCTTACAAAAGTTGGGCAGGTTTTATATCAAAATTACTGTAATGGAGATGAGCTTCAACGCCGTGGGGGCGGAGTTTCTTGTGACATCACGCCTTCCACGTAATCACGCAGTACATAGAAAACCAGGAAGACCTCAAAAAGCGCTGAAGAAAACATGCATTATATAATTGAGAAGGCAGCGAAACAATAAG